>NC_142882.1:45826439-46129469 GCF_051225735.1 Oryctolagus cuniculus
CCAGATGTACCTCAAGTGCTGGGAAGGCAAAGCCAACATCACAGTCATCCATTGAGAAGCATGAAATTCCCTCTCCATTTCTACCTATAGAAGGCAGAGGTCTCTAACCCTGAATAAAGTGGCCCCATGCTGTGAAGCAGGGAAGGTCAGACCCAGCAACCCAGAGACCAGGCTCGGGGTTTCTCAGACCTCTCCCTTTGCACTCCTCTGTCTCCCAGGGGAGAGCCTCACCCCAGCATTCTGGCGTCCTGGTAAAGGCTGTGCCTTTCTCCTCCACAATTCTGAACTGATGCTGAACTTCCGGTCCTGGCAATCCTGTCTACGTTAATTAAGACACTTATCAAACTGCCCAAATGACTCAGCCCTGAATCCTGTGAGATGCTGGACAAACAGGAGTGCAGGTGACCGTGTACCTCTCAGCTCTCTGCATCAGCAGCTCAGCATGGCCAGGTCCCAAGCCACACCTGAGTGCCATAAGGTGGAGTAAGTGTCCCCAAGACTAAGTGCTCCTAGATGTGCTGCTGCCACCATTGCTCAGATCTTGGTGATGGACAACTTGACCCAGGATGCAGCAAGTGTTACCCACAAGCTGCCTGGCACTCTTCAATCTGATACTGCCAACTGCTTAACTCCCAGTTCCCAGAAACCCCTACCCCAGGTTAGGAACCATCTCACATCTAGAGTGTTTGTGCATCAGTACAGGTGATGCCAGGCCTAGGGGTTCCTTGGCACTACACAACTGATGGCATCCCTTGCAAGCACATGCTAGAATGATCCCCAGAAACCACAAGAGAGACTGAGAATGTCCAGAGAGGGACGATGAACTGTGCAGGCTCACACTTGTACAAGGATGTGAGAGCAGGTCCGAGCCCAGCTGTGGCACTGTCTGGGCCCAAGCCAGCCCTATGGCAGGTGCTGCCTGGGTTGTTGCAACTGTGGACAGCGGGCACATGGCATAGGGGTAGAAGTAGAATAGGAAGAGTCCAAGTAGAATCTGAGGATATCTTGTGTGAGGAGGGGGCTCAGTTGAGGAGCCACAGGAAGTGACCTCACTACGTTGGTGATGACCTAGAGAACTGGGTGCCCCAGCAACCACCCCAACATTCCAGAGTTGAGTCTAAGCCAGCTCACCTGGATAGAGTCTCGCAGGAAGATGTTCCTGAGTTGTATCCCGCGATGCCCAAGCCCAGGCCCCAAGAAACCCTGCTGTGGGCGCCTCGCCCAGTGGTGGGGACGCTGGGCCAGCCCTCACCCCCGATGCTCCAAGCAGAAAAAGGCCAAGGTGAGTCTGGCAGCCAGGGCAGCTCTCTGCTGACCAGGACACCACTGAGACCCCATGGGAGCCCATAGGCCTCTGTGGGGGGGACATGGTCTACTTCACTCTTGGAGGAGGGAGGCTGGAGTTCAGAGGCAGGGCAGCCCAGAGCTGCTGGCTGCGGAGGGATCCAGGGACTGCCTCTTACCTGCCATTCTCTGCTCTTGTCTCCCAGGTCCAGGACAGGGCACCCTCGCGCCTGGCACAACACAGCGGGCTGGGGATCGCAAGCAGCCCAGACAACCGTAGGCCAACTAAAACTGATGAGCTGTGTGTAGTGGGGGAGTGGTCAAACTCACCCACAACTCCAACGCTCATGTATCGGGCGTTCCACCGGGCACACAAGCCACCTGAGGCCCCCCTCAGTCACTTAATCTTGGTAAAGGCCCAGATAGAGCCCAGGGGGTCCGCAAATGCCCATTTCACAGTGGAGACACTGGGGCACGACGGCTTCACCAGTTCCAGATGGGAAGCAAGCTCAGGGCTGGGCTTGGAACCTGACCTGACAGCTGGGGCGAAGCAGAGCCATGACCTTCAAGCAACACCCCCACTGGAGCAGTCATGGCCCTCCAAAGATGAGTGGGGGACAGCTGTGTCCCCAGCTGCAGCCAAGAAAGCTGCAGGAGCACCAGAGACAGCACTGGCCCAGGCCTCAGCCCCAGCTCTGCAAGTCCCTTTTGCTTCAGCCCCAGTGCCACACCTGCCCTTCCCCACCCCGGTGTTCCTGTATTTCTCTTTAATCCTCCCCATTGTGTTCCTTGTCTCCACCTTATTGTTGCTTTACCAAAATAAAATTTAATTGATTACCCACTGCGAAGTGTGCAATTCACACCATGCAAACTCCCCATACTGTGCCCTCCCCACCCCACTCTCCCTGCACCATGGCCCCAATGCCAGGGACCTGGATCCCCTGCAGAGGACACTGGCACTTCCCCAGGGGCAGAGCCAGGGTTCCCCATTTGGACAAAGAGCACCAAGTGCTGGGATGGCCAAGGAAAGCAAAGAACAGGGAGATGCTTGCAGGGCTGTGGCGGCGCCTCCTCATGGTCAGGGACGCGGACTCTGAGGTCACAGATCTGACCTGCAGTGGGTGTTCTCCCTGCAGCCTCAGTGTCCTCATCTGTGAGATGGGAAGGCAGCCCTGCCCACAGCTATCACCGGCACAGGGAATGCGATGCTCTACACCTCCCTGCACACATTGGGCCCCCTGCTTCCAGTATGAGGAGTACACAAGAAAGGGAAAGGGTTCTTACACTGAAGGCACAGTTTGGGTCCTGGGGCCACACATACACACAGAAGCTGTCACAGTCTCTGTCCCTGCACTCAACAATGGGTCACTGGCAGAAGGATCCGAGCAGGGTTTTGCTCACTGCTCAGGAGACAGGGGGGCCTTGTCTGGGACCCCATGTGCCCCAGACTGCCTGGTGTGCAGGTGACATGGGTGGGTCTTGGCTGGGAACATGGAGACACAGAGGATATCCCCAAGCACAGTGACTGCTCTTTCCCCGAGCTCCTGGGATTTCCCAGCCCCTGGCCAGGCACACGGGTGACCATGTCTCAGCCATGGGGAGGCACTGCTATCACTCCCCATTTGCAGATGAGGAACCCCTTGGGGGGGCCCCACCCAGGTCACGGCTGTGCTGATCCCACATGAGGACTCCCCTCCCCACTGTAAGCCCAGACTGTCGGGGCCCGAGGACCCTGTGGGCAAACAAGAGGGCAGCACAGCAGGCCAGGAAGGAGTGGGAAGGGTAGGACTATCTCCAAGAGATCATAGTCACAGGGATTTACTTAACGGGTGTGGGGAGCAACTTGGACTAGAATAAGTTACTGGAATTAAGACGTATTCTATGCATCTGCTCTCCCACAATATTGCGCTGAGAAGGGAGAAACAGCTTCTACACAGCTGCCTCCAGTTCGACCAATAAACTGTAGGACCTACTCCTGATTGGAGGAGAGCAGCGTACTCGGCGTGTGGGTAGCAGAGTTGGGATTGGTGGAAGAGGACTATAAAGGAGGAGAGAGACAACATGCACCAGGAACATCTAAGGGGAACATCTATCTGAAGGAACACCTGTGCAGCCCCCGAGAGAGCTGGCCGGCGGTGTGCCACTCCCCCGCGTAAGTGGGGAATGTGGCAGGGGGAACCGCCCTTCCACGGAGGTGGAAGGGTCGGTAGCCAACCCGGGAAGAACCAGCAGCAAACCCGGGGAGGGCCGAGCAGACGAAAGAACAGCGCAGGGTCCTGTGTCGTTCCTCCACAAAGACGGGGAGCGACAACGGGCTTCTCAGCTGATCCACTGGGGCTGAGGGATGCCTGTGGAGGAGGAAGCTGGGGCACTGGAATGCTGACCTGTGTGTGTTCCTGGGAATGGCCTGGATCACACCCACTGACAGCACTGGCCCCATGACTGTCCCTCTGGATAATGTCCCAGATCACCTGCTGCCTGTGCACCCTGCACACCTGCCAGCCTGGGGCCCAGGTCAGGCCAACTGGAGGGAATGGGTGGCACTGGGTGCACCTGTCCTGCAGAATGCCAGGCAGCTCAGTTTGGCTGCCTTGGCAGGGAGGGCCCCAGGGATTCTGTGCTCCCCAGCACTGGGAGGGCACAGAGTGGAGTGTCCACCACTCAGGACAGACGATGTCCCCATCTCAAGGTCATGAGCTCATGGTCATGTCTAGTTCCAGGTCCTGGGGTCTAATGGCTAGAGCCCACCCCCAGGAAGCTGAGCTGAGGGTATTCTCACCATGTCTAGTGGTGCAGCCTGATGCCCTGATGAACTGTAGGGTCCTAGAGAGGCAGGCTGCCCCAGCACAGGGGACAGAGAGGGCAGAGGAAAGAGATGCAAGCCCTGGGCTGTTGTGGGGAGAGGTGAGTATGAACAGCTGAGGGGTGAGCCCCTGCAGGCCTCTGTCTTTGCGTGGGTCTCTCACTGTGTCCTGACCACTCAGTGACATGGGAGTATGAGATCCCCACTGAGGCTAGAGGCCCTGCTCTCTGCAGTCTACTCAACAGCAGAGCCAGGTTTAACACAAGGAGAAGCCAGAAACCCTGGGACTCCCTTGAAAATGAGGCTGCACCCAGATGCCTCTGGGGACCAGCTGCCCTGCCTACAGGTAAACTTAAGTAGGCCCAACAGACATGTGTGCACCAGAAAGCGCTCTGCCACCCAGGATTGCGCCCTCCCCAGTGTGCTACCCTCAAGTTCACATAGCAGGACAGGCAGACAGACATCCGGACCTGGAAAGTCTTCTGTATTTCCCTGGAGGGAACATCCTGGGCAGACGACAAACACAGCAAATGATGCTCTAAACATCCAATGGCCATGGCAGAAAATAAGCCTCCACGCCTCTCATTTAGTATTGCACCTCATGAATTCTAAACTGAAACCTAAAATAAAGCATCAAAAACATAAATGTTGAGTCAAAATATAAATCACGTGGAAGACAATTTACAAAATGTTTCTAACTTGGAGTGACTCGCAGATTATGAGTGCATCACAACTATGATAGATAATAAAAAGATATAAGGTAATTTCTCCAAATTTCAAACATTTGTGATTCAAAAAACACATTTTCTTTTTTTTCTGACATGCAGACTGGACAGTGAGAGAGAGAGAGACAGAGAGAAAGGTCTTCCTTTACCATTTGTTCACTCTCCAATGGCCGCTGCTGCCAGCGCTGCAGCCGGCGTAACGTGCTGATCCAAAGCCAGGAGCCAGGTCCTTCTCCTGGTCTCCCATGGGGTGCAGGGCCCAAGCACTTTGGCCATCCTCCACTGCACTCCCGGGCCACAGCAGAGAACTGGACTGGAAGAGGGGCAACTGGGACAGAATCCGGCACCCCGACCGGGACTAGAACCCGGGGTGCCGACGCAGCAGATGGAGGATTAGCCTATTAAGCTGCAGCATTGGCCAAAACACATTTTCAATGTGAAAAAACATCACACAGATTCAGACAAAATATTTTAAAATCATGCATCTGTCCACAAAATATAAGGTACACTTACAACAGAATAATAGGAAAATGAACAACTCAACCAACCAGGAGTCAAATATTCAAATGTGCATCTCTTCTAAGATAAGCCCAGAAAAAGTTGCTCAACATCATCTGGACCCAGGGAAAAGCAAATGAAAGCCACAGTGTGAACCAACTCTCCCCTACTTGAGTGGTAGGAGTGTAAACAATGGGGAGGAACCAGAGTTATAAAGGATATGGACAAACAGACCTCACCCATTGATGGTGAGAGTGTGAAATGGTGCAGCCACTGTAGTGTTCAAGCAGTTGTCCAAATGGAGATATGAAGAGTTGCTGTCGGACTCAGCTACTCCATTCCTAGCTCATACTCAAGATGACTGAAAATACTTGTACCTAGAAAAAAGTACCCAGGTAGACATAAGTTGGTATCTGTTAATAAGAACCTAGGATGTAAATGGGTTGAATTCTCCACTAAAGGATACCGATTGGCTGAGTGGATAAAGACCAACACTCAATATACTGCCTGGAAGAAACTCATTTCAGACACACATTACATCAGGATAAAAGAATCTGTCAGAAAGAGGATATAACAACTGTCAATACATACATGCACCTGAAAACGACACCACCTAAGCATGTAATGTAAACAATATTGGTTCTAAAGGGAGGTAGAGACCCCACAACAATAGGTGCTGGGGACTTCACCATCAGGTTATCTAGGCAGTCTAGAAGCACTAGACTTACGAAGTGCTACAAACCAAACGGACTCATCATTTGTGGAACGCTGCCTCTGGATCCTCAACTGCAAGACAGTGCTTAACCACAGAACCTAACTCTATCACTTTTGGGAAGAACAAATTGATTAAATGAAAAAACATGGAAGAAAACCTGGTCATAACGAGCACACAACATACTCATCAATGCTGTGGGTGATTCATATTGGTATTAAAAAAGAAATCAAAACAGAAGAAAGACTGAAATCTAAGACCTGAGCCTTTGAAACAATTAGAAGAAAACACAGGGGAACTGCTTCCGGACAGTGCTACGGGCAAGGATTTCTTAGATCAGATCCCAAGAGCACAGCATACCAAGCCAACTAGTGGACAAATGGGATTTCACCAAATTAGGTGAGCTTCTGCACACCAAAGGGAACAATATGTGCCAGCCAACATCTGACATAGCAGTTAGTAAAGTCAATATAAAACACAACTAACAGCAAAAGCAAAAAACCAACAATAAGTAAGTCAGATTAAAAATGGCCATAGATAGAAATAGACATTTGGTAAAGGAAGACATGTCAGTGGTTCTATTTCACAGCACAGGGAGGAACTACAGATACTGTGAAATACTGGACAAAAGTGCTGATCACTAAACTCAGAGAGATACAAAGCAAGACCACAATGGGATACCAAGAGATGAAAGATAACAAGTGAGGATGTCTGTGGAGGGGAGGGAACACTTGGCACTCTGTGGGTGGGAATGAAGATCTAGCAAAGCAGCAAGGAAGTTGCTCAATAAACAGAAACTACAGCCACCATCCAGTCCAGCAATCCCACTACCTGGTGTACATCGAAGGGAAAGGAAGTTAAGTCTGTGGAAGAAAGATCTGTGCCCCCAATTTTACTGCAGTCCTGTTCCCAGTAGCTAAGGAATGCAAACAACCTACACATCCATCCACCATGGATGGAAAAAGAAAAAAAGGGGTACATGTACACATAGGAATACTACTCGGCTATAAAAAAGGTTGAAATCTTGTCATTTGTGGTACCATGGGAGGATCTGGAAATCACTGGGTTAAGTGAAATCAACCAAGCACAGAAAGACAAACACCACATGACCTCACTCACATGTGGAATCTGCAAAGTGGTGATATCCTGAGGGCTCAGGGCACAACGGCAGTTGTCAGAGGCCGGGAGGCAGGGACAAGGGCAGTGGGCAGGGACAGACTAGTGTGAGTCACAGCTGACGGAGCAGGAGTCTCGGTGCTTCTGCTGCACAGGATGGGACTGGGGAGGAGAGGACAAGGCTGATGCCCTGTGTATCTCCCTAGGAATGCAGATACAGCCCTGCAGTGTGGCGTTTGCTTCCCCACAGGAACAAGCCCAGTGAACTCGGGGGACAGAGGAGGAGGAGGTGGGGAGCAAGGGCTTTCCACCCTTCTGCTCACTTCCTGCAGGTCAACCTACGAAGGTGAAAGTCCATGGCGATCAAACCATGGACGCACGCAGTCCTGACCCTGTAATTCCCCACAAGCTCAGGTTACACTCAGGTCTGAACTCATGCAATCCTAAGCCCTAAAAACCAAGAACCTGGGTAAGATGATCTGGGTGAAGTTCCAGGGATGCTGGGAAGGCAGATCCCGCCCCAGTACCCTCTCCTCACACAGTGACACACAGCAATGACGGCCGCCGCAGCTGTAAGGGTGCAGGTGCAAAGGCTCGGGTTTCAGGGCTTGACAAGGAACGCCTTCTGCAATGCTGAAAACTCGAGGAGGGGACTACTATGCCCATTTTGTAGCAGGGAAATTGAGGCACGGGACAGGGAATCCACATAAAGCCACGTCACTTCTCACAGCAGAGTCCAGATCATGCCCTGTCTCTCCAGCTCCTCATCAATCTCCTGGTTCCACTCCTGTACCCCAGCCCCAGAAGCTCTCCTCTAGGCACCGTGGACACCGGATAGAGATCAGATCGATATTGGCCCGGGGCACCCTGGGCACTGTAGGGTGTGGGGCAGCATCTCTGGCAACCACCTGACCCAAGCCAGGAGCACCTCCCAGAAGTACCAACCACAGTGTCCCTTAAGGAGTCACAATCTCCACAGCTAGGAACCAGGACCCCATGGACAATCTTTACTCAGTGGACAAAGAAACTGTTTTTTAAATTTTTTCATCAATTTTCATTTGACTTGAAAAGCAGAAAGACAGGCGGAGCTCTCATTGGTGGCAGGGACCCAAGTGCTCGAGCCACTGCCTGTGCCCCCCCAGAGACACGTCAGTGGGAAGCTGGATTGGAAGCAGAATACTGGCAGCCAAACCCAGCACCCTCATGGGGGATACAGGCATCCAAGCTGGCAATTTGACCTCCTGGGCCACAAACCCTCCTGCAACAAAGCTTTTAAAAACAAATCCAGCGGCTGGCACCATTACCTGCAGTGCCACCATCCCTTATGGGCACCGGTTGAAGTCCTGGCTGCTCCACTTCTGATCCAGCTCTCTGGGAAAGCAGAAGATGGCTCAAGTCTTTGTGCCCCTGCACCTGCATGGGAGACACAGAGGAAGCTCCTGGTTCCTGGCTTCAAAATGACCCAGCTCCAGCTCTTGGAGCTATCTGAGGACTGAACAAGAGGATGGAAGACCTCTCTGCCTCTGCCTCTCTGTAACTCTGCCTTTCAAATAAATAAATAAATCTTAAAAAAAACTTAAAAAAAACACCTAACACATTCACTTAAAAAAGAAAAATCAAGGAACCAATGTTGTGACATGGCTTGTCAAGCCACCACCTGCCAGGCAAGCATCCTAAATGTGCAAAAGTTCAGGTCCCTAATGCTCCATTTCTGAGCTGGCTCCTTGCATATGTGTCTGTAGGCAGCAGAAAATGGCCCAAGTACTTGGATGTCCCAGCTTCTCACTTCAGCCTAGCCCAGCCCCAGCCATTCATGCCATCTGGGCAGTGAACCATTAAATGGAAGATTTCCCTCTGTATCTCCTCTCCCTCTCTCCTGGGGAGAAAAAATGTTTGCAGAGACCCACACTGGCTCTCCCTGGCTCCAGGTTAAAACCCAGAACCACTCCCTCTGAATAAGGCCTGGAGCTCCAGGTTGCCCCAAAGCTGCCAGGCACCTGTTCCCCCTATGCCTGCAATGTTACTCCCAGAAAACTCCCAGAGGCACAAGCTCCCAAACCCCCCCCACATCAGCTCCAGTCCTCTATCATCAAGTCCCCTGGAGCTCCTGTCACAGTCTGCCATGTGCTTTTAAGGAGGGGTGGGAACGAGAGCTGCTGTGCCCATGTCTGCTGCTAAGAGCCTGGCTTCAGTTCTAACCATCTTGGGTTAGAGCCCTGGCCCTTCCACTCGTTGGGCAGGCACCGCGGAGCAAGCACACCCTGCCCCGCTCTGAGCCGCCATTTCCTCACTTATCAAATGGGCTCACTCCACATCATCACACAGAGAATGGAAGGGTTACACAGTACTTGATGCGGCTCCCCAGGAGTTCAGATACTCAGCAGCCTCTTTGATTGTTTGTTTTTCCAAAGATGGCCAAAAAAAAAAAAAAAAAAAAAAAAAAAAAAAAAAAAAAAAGTCCCAGTTGTGTGGACATCAGAATTGCCAAGAATAGAGAGCTGGGAAATCTGGGTGCCCGGCAGCGCGGGAAGAGGTGACGCTTGCTCGTCCCACTCCACGCTGCATGAGGCGCGACTCTCCATCCTGAAGGTGCCTGCCCTGCACAGCTGGTTCTATGACACAGATGTATCATCTCGCCACATCTGCAGGTCAGGAGCCCAGGAGCTGCAGGCTCAAGGTCTCTCCTGAGGTTACATGGGGCCATCTGGTACCCTGCCATCTCAGTTCCTTGTGGCTGTAGGGCTGCATCCCCATTTTCTGCCTGGCCTGGGTGGTTAGCTCGGATGCTCATGTGGGCTGAGCTGATGTATGGTCAGGTTCTCGGTCAGGTCCAGGAGGACTCTCGGGTCCCCTCAGATATTGGCTGACTCACGCAGTGCCACCCACATCATCTCTCTTTACACTGATGCAGTGGCTGATTCAGGGCCCTCCACCACAGCTGCAGAGTCTGTCCCAAGATGGGGCACCACAGGAGAACAACAACGTGGGGTGAGACCCAGGAGCAGGTGGCACCTGTGGGGCATGGGCAGACATCCTGGGGTTGGAAGATAGGCAGTGAGAGCCAAACAAAGGGCAGAGCAGGCTGTCCAGGGAGCAGCAGCAGTGAGCACCCAGGCAGGCAGATAGTGCAGCCAGGGAGCAGGGAGCCTGGACGGAGACGTCTCCCAGGATGCAAGACAGCTCAGCCCCTCGCAGGCTGTCACCAGGAAGATTCAAAGCTGTGCCCTCCGGTCAGGGAACCACAACGTGAGACAGCAAGGCTTCGGGGGCAGAGAAACAAGGCTGGAGCAGAAGTGACAGTGGCAAAGGATCCGCAAGGCCCAGGACCTGGCCAGGAGTCTCCCTGATGCTTGCCAGGCCTATGGCAGGTGCTGAGACAGCCCCAAATGTCACTATCCTAGCACCTGTGGGCCAGGCCTGGTACAGCACCTGCTGGCTTCCTTTAAGTGAGCAAAGTCCACAAAACATGGAAATTTGGAGCATGAACCACAGCTACATTTGGAACATTCCCATGGCTGGACAACCCTCTTCATCCTGTCTCAAGTCAGGGTCCCAGCCCGCCTTCCTTGGCCTGTGCACTACTCAGCCCGCTGTCTGCTCCCCCGATCCCAATGAGCCGTACAGCTGAGGGAGGAAACAGGCAGCTGGGCCTGGGCGTCAGGGTGCTCATCTGCCCGCAGGACAGCACGGAGCCCACTCGCAACCCTACATGCCATTTAGGACATCCAGTACACTCAGGCACCACTGGAATGGAGAAGCAGCCTTTCTGTTTAGCTTGCCTCCTTCTTTTTCTTAATAATACTGCAAACCTCCAAATAATAAGATAAAATACAGTCAAAGAAATGTCTACTTAATTTCACCTACTTGAAAGGTAGAGAGAGAGACATACGGAGAGAAGTCTGCCATTAACTGGTGCACTTCCCAAATGCACACAACCACCAAGATAGGACCAGGCAGAAGCCAGGAGCCAGAAACTACATCTGCTTCTCCCATGTGGGTATCAGAGGCCCAGGGACTCAGGTCACTGAATGCTTCCTCTCAGTGCATCCAAGGGGAGCTGGATCAGAAGCAGGGCAGCCAGGTCTTCACCTGGCACCCAGATAAGAAATGGGGTTGCCCCAAGGGGAGGCTTAACCCTCTGTACCTTGAGACTCTCCAATTTACTTTGTAGGCTGACCAAGAATGCAAAACTACTAGGGCACTGGTGAAATGAGCTTCCACTTTTCTTTTTTCCTATGGGTAATATTTTTTTAAAGATTTCTTTATTTGAAAGAGTTACAAAGAGAGGCAGAGGCCAAGATAGAGCAGTCTTCCCACTGGGTCACTCTGTAAATGCCTGCAAAAGCCAGAGCTGAGCCAACATGAAGCCAGAAGCCAGGAGCTCCTTCCAGGTTTCCCACATGGGTGCAGGGGCCCAAAGACTTCTGCCATCCTCTGCTGCCTGTCCCAGGCACGTTAGCAGGGAGCTGAACTCGAAGTGGAGCACTCATATGGGATGCAGGCGCTGCAGGCTGGGGATTTAACCCTCTGCACCATTGTGCTGGCCTCATCTATGGATAATCTTAACCACATAAGTTGCAACAGATATATTGTAAATATTAATTGCATACAAATACACAATGCTTAACTTGGGCACCTTCAAATCTATTGATATTATTTATATAAAAATACATGTCCCCTTTATAAACGGTTTTATGAACAGGTATGAGATCACCCTGGATAATCTTCCCAGTGAATCAAAAATGCAATCCGTCCTCTCGTGCTGTCAGAACAACCACGGAAAGCACACTGGGGACACTCAACCAACACCAGTGCTCAGGTGACTGATGCAGTTGTCTTGCATAACAAAGACTTCCTTCCAGGATCCAGTAAAAGCAGGAGGCTGGGAGATGAAGAAGTTCTAGAGAATAAAGCCACAGCCTGCAAACCCTCACATCCCATGTGGGCACTGGTTCCTGTCCTGGCTACTCCAATTCCAGTCCAGCTACTTGCAAATGATCTGAAAAAAAGTAGAGAAAGAGTGCCCAAGTCCCTTGGGCTGCTGCAACCCACAAGTTACTGGGTAGAAGCTGCTGGCGTAGGTCTGGCCCAGGGAGGCCACTGCCACCATCTGGGGAGTGAACCAATAGATGGAAGATATCTCTGTTTCTCTCCCTCTTTTTGTAACTGTGACTTTCAAAAAGAATAAATAAATCTTTTTTTAAAGAATTAGAAATTCTAGAGACACAGAGAAGCCTGAGAGCAGATCTCCCATGCGGGGTTCTCAGCACAACAAAAGGATATGGAAGAATCACAGAGCGCAGGGGCAGCGCAGCCATGTTCTTGTCCCATTCAGGGAGACCCTACAGGAGGAAGTCATGCATCGCCAACAGGATACACACCGGGCACTCACCCCTGCCCCTCCTACATGCCCAGCCCTGCCTCCTCAGCCAGCTGCCTCCGTGGCCTAGCTCCTCCAAGTGCACCCTGTCCTTTGGTTAACATCAACACCTGTCCTTCCCTGAATAACGCAGCAGGTGGACAAAGAGCAAAAACTGGAGTCTGTTCCTCCAATCAACTCTCCACAAACCCTGCACATTCAGGTCATTCCTGTGTCTCCACGCCCAGGCTACAGATGCCAAATGGCCCACAGGACAATTGTGCACTTGAGACGCAGCTCCTGATCTGCTGGGGGCTTGCTCTCTACAGGAACTGAGCCTGGTGACCCAGGGCCCACAAGTTATTCGGTGGTGACCCCCAAATCTCCTGCTGTGGGCTGCAGACACACACCACAGTGGAGACTGGGGAGTGACTGTCCTGGTGAGACTGGAAAGAGTCTGAGTTCTGAAGGAGGAAGATTCTGAGCCAAAGATCCCAAGTGAAGCCCTGCTCCCCACTCACACACACCTGACCAGTGTCCTACTGGTCTCACTGCCAGCTGACCCCTGCTCAGACTCCCAGCATGCTGGGTGGAC
Source organism: Oryctolagus cuniculus (assembly GCF_051225735.1). NCBI lineage: Eukaryota > Metazoa > Chordata > Mammalia > Lagomorpha > Leporidae > Oryctolagus > Oryctolagus cuniculus. The sequence continues at coordinate 45,839,532 of NC_142882.1, forward strand.
CCTCAGCCAGCTCCCAAGACCACCACTCTCCAGCCCAGTGTTCCTACCCAGCCTGACTGCTTCCCCCATGAGTGCTCCCACCTTCAATAGAGACCCCTCCTCTTCCTCTCCCCAACACCGGGCTTGCTGTCTCACTTAGCCAAACCATCCACAGCAAACCCCAGCACAGCCCTTAGCACGGCCTGGACATGGCCAAGCACTGCACACGGGAACTCCTGAACTGCCCACAGCAGCCCTTTGGGGGCCCCTTGTGAGACTCCTCACTGCAGCATGTAGTCAACTGATGCAGAGAGATGAAGGGGCTTCCTCGTGCCCTGCACCCAGAAGTGAGAGAACACACATTCAAACCCTACAAAGAAGCACTTTTGTCTGCAAGTTTGGTCTCAATATGAATCAGTCAACCACAACCACTGGCCAGAATTTGGCACCTTTGATCAGAACGTCCTTGTGGACCTATACAACTTCCTCAAATGAAATGGCAAGTGGTCTGAAGTACCTACTTGCAAGAACTCTTCACAACCAACAGTCTGTGTGTAAGGACTGTTCCTCCTATGACGTCCTTCTCTCTTCCCCTCTTTCCCTCCCAAGCCCACCACCGAATCTGCAGCTGAGGCCTCACCCTTCGATCCACCTATTTTCAATCCAGCTAATGAGCCCCTCCTTACTGACCCCTACCCTCTGCTCTGCCCAAACCACTCAACTCCCCCCATAACAACCCAGCCCCAGCCTTGACCTCCCAGCCCCTCTTGGAAACTCCCTCAAAAACTCTAACACTTCCACAATCATAGAGATCCCACAGGATCCCCGCAGCAACCCCTCAGGTCAGGCAGACTCATCCATCTCCTCCCTTTCTTCTCATGCCTCCCCATACCAACCACATTGATTGGCTCCTTCCCCCACGCAGCTGCATCACTAGAACCCATCCCCCAACTCAATCTCAGAGCACAGAGAAACATGTTGCCCACAATGGAGGTGGCAAGCCCAGAGTGTCCCACTGTGTTCATGTTCCCTTCTCTCTCTTTTTTTCCCCCACAAATTACCTTTTATTTAACGAGTACAAATTTCATAAGTACAACTTTAGGAATATAGTGATTCTGCCCACCATACCCGCCTTCCCACCCACCTCCTCCTCCATCTCCATTCTCAGTCACATTCTCCATTAAGGGGAAAAAAAAAAAAAAAAACTGCTCCTCAACAGTCTAGACAAGCACTTTCCATTGCTTCTCAATTTCACCTCTACAGATTTCCTTTTAGGTGCTCTATTAGTTATCACAGATAGAGAGAACATATGGTATTTGTCCCTTTGGGTCATGTCCCCTTCTCATTGTCTGATATGAGACAGCCTGAGGAAAAATTAGGCTCCCTTTCAGAAAGCCCATCTAAATACAAAACGGAGTTCCTCTGCCTCACTTTTACCCTGGTGAGATGTCTAAAATACCTAACCTCCAGGCTCCCTGCTGATGAAAATGAGCGCATCTGGCACTCAGCCTGGACTCATACAGACTACCTGCATCAACAAGACCCCTCACACTATCAGGTGGCGTACACACTCTCCCGGGCACACAGCCAAACTGGACGTATCAGCCTGGAGATTTGGGTGCTCAGAGACTTCATCATATGTTCATCTGTCTCCTGGAAGGTGCGCACAACAATGCTCATACCTGTGTCAACCATGACAACAAAATTACTCACGGCCCTGATGATGTGAGTACCCTGGCTGGGACTCTGTATCTTCAAGTCCAGTTCATTAGCCAATGACATTGATACCAGACTCATTTCTGACAGTTTCAGGTAAGGGACAAATATGGTATAATCCTAGAGGTCTACAACATCACAAAACCAGGTCCCTCCCCAGCTATTATTCGGTTCAATATTTGTGAGGATGCAAACAAAGGACAAATACAATGCAGGGGAATAGGCTGGGAATGGTCTTATACCCAGGAATACAAACACATGTGTTTCCAAGAAGGCAATCTAGCCAAGGATAGACAGAAATGGGGCTGCCCAACCCCAGACTCTCCCCCTCCTCCCCAGTACTATTGCCCTTCATGGATATGCATGGATGACCCTTACCCTCTAGTGTTCCCCTAAAAGCTGAGGTCAGGATTTAAAATTTAAAAGTGGTCCCTGCTTCACCTCCCTGCAGTCCTGGTAACCCAACTCAGTAATATACACCATTACCAGTCCCAAAGATCCTAAGTGGGTTCGAGGACAGAGGGCCAGTATTCATATCGATGCCAAAGGATCCTGGGGGCATAATTCACATAATACAAATCCTTGTAGAAAACCACAACCCCTGCAGGCAAGTCAGGACTCTGCCCCAATTCAATCCCTGGCCAAACAGGATTAGCCCAAGCAAACTCCATCATTCTTTTACCCCGACTCCATGCTCTACAACTAGCAAGTCTTACCCAGGCCTTCCTCCAATCCTTGGGATCATCCTTGGGCCAGGACTGCCCGCTCTGCCTGCCAATGAGAGAATGGGAATTTTCTGCACTGGGCCACATTGCCACACCACACAGCACAGACACCAGTTCTGTACCCTATGACTACACTGCATCCCATGTTATAGGGCCCACCACCTGTATAACCTTCAACACTGCCTAAGCAGCCTTACCCTAGGACTGTAATAACACCATCACTATCAACCGAACCACAAAAGCCATAAGAGCTCCCCACAGCACCCATTTTTTTTTCTTTTATGTTAACACTTTATTTAAACCAGTACAGGCACCATGCTTAACAAAAGACTGTCCAAAATAAACATGCAATATGAACTAGCAGAGACTGGAGCCACAGCTTAACAAGTTGTGCCAGTTGTTGGTTTTCTTAAACAATGACAGAGAACTGTTAAAATCCATAAGACTAAACCATTCTAGTTTCAAGCCTCCTGGATGAGATGATATTGGACCATATATATCGAGAGGAACTGGCCTGCCATGTCAGTGACCTTAAACAATACTCAAGTAAGTGTATGTGTATGAATCTTATTCCAAAGAGTGGGAAAACACAGTTTATATCACAAGCTTAATGGAGTTGTTTGAAACATGGCAGGAACACGATCACTGATTTGAAATGTCAAATGGTGTAAGAGGAAAACAAATTTCTCACCAATTTCCAACTTGGAACCATGGGTTTTAAAGTGGCTTAGAAGATTATTTACATATTTCCACAAATACAAAATAATATTTGACCTGAAGTGTTTGAAACACTTTTTCACATAAACTGTAAAGGCTCAAACTCTGTAGATTCCAGCATTATCAGTCTATTGAACAAACAGGGAAAGCAACCACTCTAAGAATGCTTCACTTGGTAGAATACAACTTACCCTCTACTCCCAAATATCAGCATTTAAATGCTGATGAAAATATTATTCATCACTAGTCCACATACGGATTAATGACATTACTTGGAGTTTAAAAGCAGTCCAACCATTTTTAAAGTACACCTTCCTTAATATCTATAATGGGTGGGGGGAAAACAGCCAAATTTAATGTGGCAATAAACTCCTCTAACCGTGAACTTTTCAAAGTGTCAGACCATGGTACAGTTTATGGCTACAACTGACTCCTAAAAATAGGAGCTAAAGCGAGGTGAAAGTGCTGATGTTTTTGCCACACAGATTATTTGATGATGGCAATACAAATTTTAGGAACACCCTCCTATTGGATGATGACCATACAAATTTTAGGAACACCTAGTGCAGTATGTATAACTGCACTAGGCATCTAGCGATCTTTTCAGAAAGAGAATTCAAACCTTTACTTTAGAAGATAAGCAATCAAAAGTCAGTCAACCAACTTTTTTCCTAACATAATTGCTTCAGTACCAGAGCAAAGTGATTACTATTCAAAACTCAGACATTTTGGGATTTCAGCATAGTGACCTGAGAACAGTTTTCTTCATATGTCATTTATGTTGCCACAAAAACCACACTAAATGCATACTGGGATTACTGATTGGCTCTATTTTGACATTAGATGCTACACAGAACTTCAAGACCAACAATCTCAATACTAACACTGACTTCAAAGACCATGAAGGAGGTGCCCAGGGAAAAAGCTGCTGCGCAAAAGGAACGATTAGGATTTAGGGCTGAATGGCAATGGTTGTGCCAGAAAATATGGAATGTAAAAACTGGAATTATGAAATCTGAAGTTCCTCTCTGTCCTTAATGTGTTGTCCAATGTGGAAGGAATTTTACACTTTATGTTCTGTGTGGGTACAAACTGATGAAATCTTTACTTAATATATACTAAATCGATCTTCTGTATATAAAGATAATTGAAAATGAATCTTGATGTGAATGGAATGGGAGAGGGAGCGGGAGATGGGAGGGGTGTGGATGGGAGGGAAGTTATGGGGGGGGCATTGTAATCCATAAACTGTACTTTGGAAAATTATATGTACTAAATTAAAGTTAAAAAAAATTCCTTTCTGAAAAAAACAAAAAGCAATACGAAGTTACTCCTGATTCAAGGGAAAAAATACTAAATAGCAAATTAACTTGAAAAGGATAATGTAAAATATACTTAGATAGAAGAAAGTTTACATAAATGAGGATATTTTAGAGCACAGGATTTATAAACTCTTGCCATAGGACAGATGGAATAAAAAGCTATACCGATCCCCTAACCTCAATGTGACGTGTTGCAGAATACATGTCATTGATGAGAAGTCAAACAAGGCAAAAAAAAGGGGGGGCGGATTTCACACAGCTCTCTGCTCCTGTTGGACAACAGAAACCAAGAGTTGTGTGTGTGGCGGTCAGTGTCATCTGACATCAAGGAGGGCTTCCAAATTGGAAAAACCAAATTAAAAACCTTAACACAAGACCAATGAAGGAACCTCATTTTAAAAATATATTCTTGCAGCATTAGTTTGTCTTATTGATGTGAACCAAATGAAACAAAGTCTCATTTCCTTCCTTCAAAAACAAATACTCTCAGCTCAATTGGTTACATTTGCATTTCTGCAGAATGATAAACAAGTTATTCTCCAACATCAAAATACCTCTTTCAAGAATTCCTCAACTTCCTGGGTGAAGATTTTTCTCTCTCAAAATTGGAATGAAGAATCCTTTCCATTCATTAACCAAATACCTACTCTAGCACTTCCTCATCTCCAACTGACCTGGATTGCTTCCTGAATCCCAGATTAGGGAAGCCAGCCTGTCTGGAAGAGAAGATGTTCTATTCAGTATCGGCAAATTCTCTACTATCGTTACCATTTTATTAAAGTTTGTGCAGAAACCTCAAAAATGAAATGCAAAGAATATGTAAGTGGGAAATATGACAACATAAGAATGCCTTGGCTAGTTCTGAAATGACTAAGATAGTCTTAATATAAGAATTCACTCACCAAATATGGTTGGTCTCTAGCTCTCCAGATCTTGTATTAAGTTAGCATTAAACAATTGCTTATAGGTTTGTTTTTAAAGTGTGCTATACAGGCTACACCGGCACCCCGGGTTCTAGTCCCGGTCAGGGTGCCAGATTCTGTCCCGGTTGCTCCTCTTCCAGTCCAGCTCTCTGCTATGGCCCAGGAGTGCAGTGGAGGATGGCCCAAGTCCTTGGGCCCTGCACCCACATGGGAGACCAGGAGGAAGCACCTGGCTCCTGGTTTCGGATCAGCGCGGTACACCGGCCACAGCAGCCAGTGGGGGGTGAACCAATGGAAAAGGAAGACATTTCCCTCTGTCTCTCTCTCTTACTGTCCACTCTACCTGTCAAAAATAAAAATAAAAATAAAAAATAAAGTGTGCTATACATTAGCATCCTTGATTTATGCCAAGGATACCATCATCTAACAAGACTGGTTAGTTAACTACTCATGCATCCAGTTTAGATTATCTTCTGACATTCAGGATATAAGATGTGTTTTCTACTGATACGTTAATAACTTTACTCACTACAGCCAAAATTTTATAAGTATTCTTTTCTTATGGCACAAAACTATTCACAAATATACCCCAAATCGTAACTCTCAAAAACTATATACTCACTAATGCAAGCAGATAGTTGGAATTTTAAAAATATGAAGTTGATGTTACTACAAATTTTAGATACACATATTAGAACATTGTTTTACTTGGACCCTTTAAAAACGTATTAATTTCAGCAAATTTGGAATAATGGCAGTGTAGAAGTCTTAAACTAACTTCAAAGCTAACAAATCAAAGGCACAGTATTAACACACTTAAAATCACTGGTGTTCACAGGGAGGAGAGAACCTCCACTTTGACTATGACCGTGTCTAAACAAGATAAGAGTCGGAGAACTCAAGGGGCTTCCATAGCCTTGGAAACTCATAACTGGTGCATAGGGAGATTACTGATGCCATAAACAGGAGTGTCAATTGGTAAAGTCAACAACAGGAGTCACTGTGCACTTACTCCTCATGTAGGATCTCTGTCCTTAACGTGCTGTACACTGAGGCTTAATGCTATAACGAGTACTCAAACAGTATATTTCACTTTGTGTTTCTATGGGGGTGCAAACGACTGAAATCTTTACTTAATGTACACTAAACTGATCTTCTGTAAAAAAAAAAAAAAAAAAAAAAAAAAAAAAGAAAGAAATTTTCAATTCCCAACTTGACTCTCACTGGGATTAAACATGACAATAGGTCTGATCTGATTTCATCATCATTTTAAAAAAATCATCTATTATTTTTCACTTTATGTTTCTGTGTGGGAGCAAACTGTTGAAATACTTACTTAAGGTATACTAAGCTGATCTTCTGTATATTAAGATAATCGAAAATGAATCTTGATGTGAATGGAAGGGGAGAGGGAGTGGGAAAGGGGAGGGTTGTTGGTGGGAGGGACGGTATGGGGGGGGAAGCCATTGTAACCCATGAGTCGTACTTTGGAAATTTATATTCATTAAATAAAAGATAAAAAAAAAAAAAATAGGAGACGCTTATAAATAAAGTGCTACGAACCTAGGTTTGAAACTCTCTAGAAGTAACATAGTCAGGAATGGAGCCCTTGATTAGTACAACCCACCAGTTGCTAAAACTAAGATCTATTTTATACAAGAAAACCCAATACTCATGTAATTCTATCATAAAATCTAACTTCCAAACCTTAAGAATGACTGATGAGGGGCTGGCACTGTGGTGCAGCAGGTTGACGTCCTCGCCTAAAGCATCGGCATCCCATATGGGCACCGGTTCGAGCCCCAGCTGCTCCTCTTCCCATCCAGCTCTCTGCTAGGGCCTGGGAAAGCAGTAGAAGATGGCCCAAGTCCTTGGGCCCCTGCATTCATGTGGGAGACCTGGAAGAAGCTCCTGGCTCATATATATCTGCCTCTTCTCTCTCTCTGTAACTCTGACTTTCAAATAAATAAATAAATCTAAAACAACAAAGGAATGACTGATGAACAGAGTTTCCAGAGCTGAGTGAAAACAAGCAGGAAACCAAAGGAGGTATGGAATTGAGAAAAAAAGTGTCCTTGTAACACAGATTATGCTACAGGAAATTATTATTCATGGCTCAAAATTTGGGTCTCTCAAAGCTTTCACTCCAAATTCACGGAAATGATTTAACAAGTGATAATATGCTATTTTCACTTATAAACTGCTCATTTCCAGGATTTGTCAAAAGGAGGCAACTGTTGTCTATCACAGTCCAAGAACCTACTTTCCAATGCTCTCTGTAAATAGTAACAAATCCTAAACCATAAGTTATAGAAATTAATCACAAGAGTGTAAAAAGCCCCTGGAGGAAAGTAGTCCACCTAACAATTACAAATTGTTAAGGAACCGCTTTAGGAAGTTTCATTACGATGAAGATGATTTCCTCTTTGTTGTTCAAACTTCGCACACATGAAGACGTTTTCTTACTGCAGGAAACATACTGTAAGTAACAATGCATTTTTAGGCATAAATAAGTATTTATGTCTGGTTCCAGTATGGTCAGGTTAATATATAAATACTTTGGAAACACAGAAGTTCACATTAGCGGAAAAATTCCACGTAACCACTCTTCAGGTAGGTCTTCAGTATTTCTTATTTCAAATACCTTGGGCAGCTCAGCTGTCTGCACTAGCTTATTCCTACTTCCAGCATACATCACCTGCTGCTCAGGCTTACATCCAACAAGACCGGAGAAAATAAAGCACGGAGGATGCGACACTCTTCATCATCATGTTGATATTTGGAACTATACACAATGAAGCGAGGCTGTCGCTCAGGTAGCTCATCCTTAAGTTCATCCGGAGAAATGCCCTCAAGTTCCTCATCCAGTACCACCAAGCGTTTATCTTTCTCAATCTTCATTATAATGGCAGCATCAATTGTTTCTTTGTGAAAATGAAACTTCCTCAGCTTTTCCAGTAAATCTTCAGCCACATCACAAACCACCAAAGACTCACTCACTTTCCTTCCAGCCATCAGCAGCCCATAGCCTTCTCTAGGTCCCTTTAAGAATGGCACGGCGGCCGCCTCCCTTCCTGCCCCAGCACCAGACATTCCAATAGCACCCATTTCGTGTGCCACAACAGTCTTCTAAAAACCATCACCCCTGCCCATCCTCCCTGTGCCCAGTAATACTCATTCCTATTTTTATCTACACCCAGGAAACAGCACTTAGATCCCAAATAAACTCAACTCCAGTTTCAGCTTCAGGAAGGCCCCTGCTGTTGTCCTCACTCTCCTAGCCCTGTTGGGGGTGGGAAGTGCAGCCCTAGGCTCCATCTCCACACTCCCTAAACCAACTGGCCTAACAGACACTGACTTGGAAGCCTCCACCAGGCTGCATCCACCTTACAAGAACAAACTCCCTGGCATCCTAGTCCTGCAAAACACCAAAGCACTAGATCTCCTGACAGCACAATAGGTCAGAACCTGTCTTTTCCTGGGAGAAGAGCGCGGTTATTACGCTAATCAATCCAAAGTGGTAACCAACTCCCTAGATAAAATCAACAACAGGCTACTGCCTCCAGCAGAGGGCTGAAACCAATGAAACAAGGGCTGGACTGCACTGAGACAGGGTCATGGTTAGCTCCTTTTCTCTGGCCAGTCACAGTCATTCTTATGGCCCTGCTATTGAGACCCATCCCTATTAAATTGGTTCCAAATTTTTTTACAGAATCACATCAAAGCCATCACTCAAGACCATTTTAAGAACATGATGCTACTCTACCACTTCAACCAAGGATACCAACCCCTTCGCCCGAAATTCAAAGCTGACCCCAAACTCTGACTATGGAACCTGACATCACGGCTGGGGCGGCACAGAGCCCTGATCTCCCAACAACACCCCCGCTGGAGCAGTGCTGGTCCTCCATCAATCAGCGCCACCACAAGGATGCGCGGGGGACAGCTGTGTCCCCGGGGGCCGAGCAGGGCTCAGGGGAGGCCCTGAGAGAAGAGGCTCTGGGGATGGAGGGTCTGGAGCCAGGACTGTACGCAGCAGCTGAAGCCGAGGACGCTGCAGGGGCACCAGACGCAGTACTGGCCCCGGCCTCAGCCCCAGCTCCGCAAGTCCCTTCTGCTGCAGCCCCAGTGCCACACCTGGCCTTCCCCGCCCCCGTCGTCCTGTATTTCTCTTTACTCCTCCCCACTCTCTTCCTTTTCTCCACCTTATTGTCCCTGAACCTCAATAAAATGTAAGTTGTTACCCACTGTGGAATGTACAATTTGCACCGTGCCAGCTCCCCAGGCCGTGCCCTCCCCACCCCACTCTCCCTGCACCATGGCTCCAATGCCCGGGACCTGCATCCTCTGCAGAGGACACGGGCACCTCCCCAGGGCCAGAGCCAACGTTCCCCGTTTGGACAAAGAGCACCACATGCTGGGAAGGCCAAGGGAAGCAAGGAACAGGGAGACGCTGGCATGGCTGGGGCAGCGCCTCCTCATGCTCAGGGACGCAGACTCTGAGGTCACAGAACGCACCTGCCGGGGGTGCTGTCCCCGCAGCCTCAGTGTCCTCATCTGTGCAATGGGAAGGCAGCCCTGCCACAGCCATCACCGCATCAGGGAATGCGATGCTCTGCACCTCCCTGCTCACAATGGGAGCCCCCAGCTTCCAGGATGAGGGGTGCACAGGGAGTGGGTTGGGGGCTTCCACGGAGGGAACACAATCCGTCCAGGGACACACACAAACAACACCTGTCACAGGCTCTGGCCCTGTGCTCAACAACGGGTCACTGACAGACGGATCACAGCAGGGATGTGCTCACTGCACAGGAGACAGGGGGGCCTTGTCCAGGACCCCATGTGACCCAGACTGCCCGCTGTGCAGGCCACATGGGTGGGTCTCGGCTGGGAAGATGGAGACACAGAGGATGTCCCCAAGGACGGGGGCTGCTCCTTCCCCGAGCTCCTGGGATTGCCAGGTCCCTGGCCACGTCCACCAGGCACCTTGTCTCAGCCATGGGGTGACACTGGCTTCACTCCCATTGGCAGATGAGGAACCCCCTGAGAGGGAGGCCCCGCCCAGGTCAGGGCTGTGCCGATCCCAGAAGAGGACTCCCCTCCCCACGTGAGCCCGGACTCTGGGACCCTATGGGCCTGTGGGCCAGCAAGAGGGCAGCACAGCAGGGAGCACAGGGGTCAGGAACGCTATGACTTTCTCCAACAGATCACACCCTGAAGATTTTCTGATCGAATGCCTCAGATGTTCTACTAGGGCTGAGGGGTGCCTGTGGAAGAGGAAGCCGGGGCCCTGGGGGGCTGACCTGTGTGTGTTCCTGGGAATGGCCTGCATCACACCCAGTGACATCACTGTCCCCCCACAGTCCTTCTGCAACATGTCAAGGATCACCACCATGCTCCGCCCTGCACACCTGTCCAGTGGAACCCAGGCGCAGTCCACCTGCAGTTAGTGATGGTCTTAGGTGCACGTGACAGCAGCGTCCCTGGGCGTTCCATTGCACAGCTCTGGCATGGAGAAGACCAGAGATCTGTGCTCCCCACACTGGCCTGCCGCAGGGAGGGGGCCCATGGCAGGGCGCTGAGCTGAGACATCAACATTCAGAACCAGCAGAGGACATGAGGTCAGGCTCCTTGCAGGCCCACAGCCCAAGGCCAGATCACGACCACCCTTGGGGCTTTCGGGAATGCAGGAGGCTCTTCCTGCCAACGACCTGCCACACAGGACATGACAGCACACGGCTAGCTTCCCGTCCCACTCTGTACGTCCTGGGTGTGCTAAGCCTAGGTTGACAGTGTTGCTTTTCCCAGGTACATTCATGTGCTCCTGGGTCAGCATGCAAAAGTGCTTTCTGAAAGTTCAGAGTCATCTCTCATCCTGAGCATTCTTGCCCTGTGCCCAGCTACTGCCCCACATGCTGACTAGGGGACCCGCTCAGGCCCCTCCCCTCCGGGTCATCTGCGATCTCAGGGTTCATGTTCTGCTGTATTCACCTGCCCCGCACTTCTAAATGCCCGCAAGACCTTCCCAGTGTCACATGCCAACCATGACACAGGACAGGCTTCTCCAGTACCAGCCTGGCTCGTTCCCATCATTCCTTGTTTCTGCCTGCTTTTCCCCATCGCCCGAGTCCTGCACATCCTCTCCTTCTGAGTGTCACCTCCCTACCTGCACGTGCCCTCAGGACAGCTCAATTCCACCTACAGCATGAAAAAGCCACCTCCAACAGGGATCCTGAGCTCTGATGGAGGTCGGGAAGGTAGACTCGGGCACCTGTTACAACGTGGATTCCCCCTTCTCTGATTCAGGGGTCCTGAGAGGCAGAACATCCTTTCACAGGAACCCCTGGAAGGTTTTCCGCCACCTAGGCCCATGGGGCTGGCGCTGTGGCCCACAGGCTAAAGCCCCACCTGCAGGGCTGGCATCCCACATCAGAACCCCGGTTCTGCTCCTGGAGCCCTGCTTTCATTCCAGCTCCCTGCTCACACACCTGGCAGAGCAGCACAAGTTGACCCAAGTGCCCCCGGCCCTGCCACCTGTGTGCCAGGCCCAGAAGGTCTTCCAGGCTCCTGGCTTCAGCCTGACTCAGCCTCAGCCAGCATGGGCTTCTGGGAGATTAAATCAGCAATTCAGAGTCATCCTTCTGGATCTCTCTCCCTGTCCCTTCCTCCAACTCTGCCTTTCAAGTCAACAACTGAAAAGAAGAAGACAAAAGAAGAGAAGAGAAGAGAAGAGAAGAGAAGAGAAGAGAAGAGAAGAGAAGAGAAGAGAAGAGAAGAGAAGAGAAGAGAAGAGAAGAGAAGAGAAGAGAAGAGAAGAGAAGAGAAGAGAAAAGAGAGGGGAGGGTAGGGGAAGGGAAGGGAAGGGAAGGGAAGGGAAGGGAAGGGAAGGGAAGGGAAGGGAAGGGAAGGGAAGGGAAGGGAAGGGAAGGGAAGGGAAGGGAAGGGAAGGGACAAGACGACATCCTGGGGTGGCGCTGTGGCATATAGGTTGAACATCTGCCTATGACATCGAGATACCATATGGGCACCGGTTGGAGTCCCAGCTGCTCCACTTCCAATGCAGCTCTCTGCTAAGACACGAGAAGGCAGTGGAACATGGGCCATGGACTTGGCCCCCTTATCCACGTGGTAGACCCAGAAGAAGCTCCTGGCTCCTGGCTTTGGATCAGCTCAGCACCGGCTGTTGTGGCCCTTTGGGGAGTGACCCATTGGATCAAAGACCTCTCTTTCTCTCTTTCTCCCTCTCTCTCTCCCTCTCTCTCTCTGTCTCTCTTGCCTCTTTCTCTCCTGTCACTCTGCCAGTGAAGTAAATAAATCAATCTTAACAACAACAAAAAAAACCCTGAGCCCAAACTTAGATGAAAGTGGCTGCACTCCTGGGTCGGCAGTGTAGAGCAGTAGGTTAAGCCTCCACCTGCGGCGCCAGCATCCCATATGGGCACTGGCTTGTGTGCTGGCTGCTCCACTTCCATCCAGCTCCCTGGTGATGGCCTGCGAAAGCAATGAAGATGGCCCAAGTCCTTGGACCCCTGCACCCATGCCGCCGGAGACCTGTAGACGCTCTCAGCTCCTGGCCTCCGATTAGCCCATTTGAGGACACTGTGGCCAGTAGCGGATTGAACCAGCACATGGAAGACCTCTCTGTCTCTCCCTCTCTGTGTCTCACTCTACTTCTCAGAGAAAGAAGGAAAAGAGTATTCAAAGCACAGCAGCAGCTTAACTCCTCCCAGAAACTTTTCACAGGAGGTCTTTACTATCGAGAGTACACCCAAATAGCATCTTTTCAGGCTCTGGTTGGGGGACAGGAGAGCTCCCCACAGGGAAGGGCCACGGGCCACTGCCATCTAAACCACTCGACATCGCCAGTGCTGCCACCGTCAGCACCAACCCCGGCACATGAGCCTGTCCCTCATCTTTCAGGGAAGGACATTCCCACAACAGGGAACTAGCCATTAGCTAACAGGAAGGACACGCACACTATGTGTCCCCACCACGGCCATCTACTCCCCAGACATTCCTCACTGAACCACGCCCAACACCACTCCTGATCTCTCCCCACGCCCCTGTCCAAACCCAACACGGAACAGCCCCGGTGTCTAGGGTCTCCTCAGGACGCTGGATGGAAACACTCTCTCACACATGCCACCTATCCCGTCTGGCTCCTCACACTGACCTCCCTCAGGCTCATGGCAGGCCCAGACCCCAGAGATGCCTGGCACGATCCCTACCAGCCCTGGGGAACAATCAGCAAGTGCAGGCCCACGGCAGTCATCACCCTGGTCCTCAGAGAGCCGGCCCTGAGCCCAACCAACTCCCCTGGGAGTCTGACTGAGCTTCAAGAACCACTGTGCACTGCTAAAGCCCCAGATCCTGCAGGACCCAAAGGACCACCCCACGACTCCTCCGGGGTGCAGGCCAGAGCTAGGAGCACTCAGTTCTCCACTGACCATCAGCTCCCTAGAGCAGACAGCCCCAGGTGCACACGGGGCAACTGAGTCTGGGTGGTCGCAGCCTCGTTTTGGGCTTTGAGAGAGAAGAACCACCCTCCAGGTGCCTGTGGCTGGGAGGAGCCACACTTCAGGGGCTGGGACAGGGCTCCCAATGCACAGGGAGCGGCTCCCGGTCGGTCTCAGGGTGTGATGGGAGCTCTTGCTCCTCAGGGTCCACAGCTGGGCAGCTGAGGGCGCCAGCTTCACTGGGACACGATCCCCAGGGACCACACGGGAGGCTGGGGCGTCTTGACAGGGACAATGACCATGCAGGGTGAGAAGCCCTCAAGCAGGGGGGAACAGGTCTAGCCCAGCTGTGACAAAGGCTGGACCCACACCTGCTGTGGCAGGCGGAGGCTTCCCCCTGTTGGTGCGACGGGGGACAGTGTGCACAGGGCATGGCTTAGAAGTGCAGCAGGCAGCGCCCGCTGGGACTCGGCAGCCATCTTGTGTGAGAGGAGGGGGCTCAGTTGAGGAGCCACAGGAAGTGACCTCACCTGGAGACCTGGGGGGGCCCGGCAACAACCCCAACATTCCAGAGTTGAGTCTGAACCAGCTCACCTGGATAGAGTCTCGCAGGAAGATGTTCCTGAGTTGTATCCCGCGATGCCCAAGCCCAGCCCCCAAGAAACCCTGCGGTGGGTGCCTCGCCCAGTGGTGGGGACGCTGGGCCAGCCCTCACCCCCGACGCTCCTGGTGCTTCCAACAGAAAACGGCCATGGTGAGTCTGGAAGCAGGACAGGTCTCTGCGGGCCAGGACACCACTGGGAACCCACCCGAAGCCCATAGGCCCCTGGGGGTGGGTGTGGGTGTGGGTGTGGGGGGCAAGGGGCCACTTCCCTCTCAGAGGAGGGAGGCTGGAAGTCCTAGGTGGAGGCAGCCTGAGGCCCAGAGCTCCTGGCCGCGGAGGGATCCAGGGACTGCCTCTTACCTGCCATTCTCTGCTCTTGTCTCCCAGGGCCAGGACAGGTCAGCCTCGCGCCTGGCAATGCACAGAAGGCTGCGGATCGCCAGCAGGCAGGACGTGTGTCAGGCCCCTTTCACTGATGACCTGTGTGTGGTGGGGGAGTGGTCAAACGAGCCCACAGCTCCGAAGCCCCCGTACCGGGCGTTCACCGGCACACAAAAACCACTGGACGTCCCCCTCAGTCACACACTGTTGGTCAGAGCCCAGATAGAGCCCAGGGGCTCCGCAAATGCCCATCTCACAGCGGAGGAAGTAGGGCCCGTTGACTTCGCCTGTGTCAGTCGTGACCCAGGGTCAGGGCCGGGCCTGGCACCTGACCTCACGGCTGGGGCGGCACAGAGCCCTGATCTCCCAACAACACCCCCGCTGGAGCAGTGCTGGTCCTCCATCGATCAGCGCCACCACAAGGATGCGCGGGGGACAGCTGTGTCCCCGGGGGCCGAGCAGGGCTCAGGGGAGGCCCTGAGAGAAGAGGCTCTGGGGATGGAGGGTCTGGAGCCAGGACTGTACGCAGCAGCTGAAGCCGAGGATGCTGCAGGGGCACCAGACGCAGCACTGGCCCCGGCCTCAGCCCCAGCTCCGCAAGTCCCTTCTGCTGCAGCCCCAGTGCCACACCTGGCCTTCCCCGCCCCCGTCGTCCTGTATTTCTCTTTACTCCTCCCCACTCTCTTCCTTTTCTCCACCTTATTGTCCCTGAACCTCAATAAAATGTAAGTTGTTACCCACTGTGGAATGTACAATTTGCACCGTGCCAGCTCCCCAGGCCGTGCCCTCCCCACCCCACTCTCCCTGCACCATGGCTCCAATGCCCGGGACCTGCATCCTCTGCAGAGGACACGGGCACCTCCCCAGGGGCAGAGCCAACGTTCCCCGTTTGGACAAAGAGCACCACATGCTGGGAAGGCCAAGGGAAGCAAGGAACAGGGAGACGCTGGCATGGCTGGGGCAGCGCCTCCTCATGCTCAGGGACGCAGACTCTGAGGTCACAGAACGCACCTGCCGGGGGTGCTGTCCCCGCAGCCTCAGTGTCCTCATCTGTGCAATGGGAAGGCAGCCCTGCCACAGCCATCACCGCATCAGGGAATGCGATGCTCTGCACCTCCCTGCACACAATGGGAGCCCCCAGCTTCCGGGATGAGGGGTGCACAGGGAGTGGGTTGGGGGCTTCCACGGAGGGAACACAATCTGTCCAGGGACACACACAAACAACACCTGTCACAGGCTCTGGCCCTGTGCTCAACAACGGGTCACTGACAGACGGATCACAGCAGGGATGTGCTCACTGCACAGGAGACAGGGGGGCCTTGTCCAGGACCCCACGTGACCCAGACTGCCCGCTGTGCAGGCCACATGGGTGGGTCTCAGCTGGGAAGATGGAGACACAGAGCATGTCCCCAAGGACGGGGGCTGCTCCTTCCCCGCGCTCCTGGGATTTCCGGGTCCCTGGCCACATCCACCAGGCACCTTGTCTCAGCCATGGGGTGACACTGGCTTCACTCCCATTGGCAGATGAGGAACCCCCTGAGAGGGAGGCCCCGCCCAGGTCAGGGCTGTGCCGATCCCAGAAGAGGACTCCCCTCCCCACGTGAGCCCGGACTCTGGGACCCTATGGGCGTGTGGGCCAGCAAGAGGGCAGCACAGCAGGGAGCACAGGGGTCAGGAACGCTATGACTTTCTCCAACAGATCACACCCTGAAGATTTTCTGATCGAATGCCTCAGATGTTCTACTAGGGCTGAGGGGTGCCTGTGGAGGAGGAAGCCGGGGCCCTGGGGGGCTGACCTGTGTGTGTTCCTGGGAATGGCCTGCATCACACCCAGTGACATCACTGTCCCCCCACAGTCCTTCTGCAACATGTCAAGGATCGCCACCATGCTCCGCCCTGCACACCTGTCCAGTGGAACCCAGGCGCAGTCCACCTGCAGTTAGTGATGGTCTTAGGTGCACGTGACAGCAGCGTCCCTGGGCGTTCCATTGCACAGCTCTGGCATGGAGAAGACCAGAGATCTGTGCTCCCCACACTGGCCTGCCGCAGGGAGGGGGCCCATGGCAGGGCGCTGAGCTGAGACATCAACATTCAGAACCAGCAGAGGACATGAGGTCAGGCTCCTTGCAGGCCCACAGCCCAAGGCCAGATCACGACCACCCTTGGGGCTTTCGGGAATGCAGGAGGCTCTTCCTGCCAACGACCTGCCACACAGGACGTGACAGCACACGGCTAGCTTCCCGTCCCACTCTGTACGTCCTGGGTGTGCTAAGCCTAGGTTGACAGCGTCGCTTTTCCCAGGTACATTCATGTGCTCCTGGGTCAGCATGCAAAAGTGCTTTCCGAAAGTTCAGAGTCATCTCTCATCCTGAGCATTCTTGCCCTGTGCCCAGCTACTGCCCCACATGCTGACTAGGGGACCCGCTCAGGCCCCTCCCCTCCGGGTCATCTGCACTCTCAGGCTTCACGTTCTGCTGTATTCACCTGCCCCGCACTTCTAAATGCCCGCAAGACCTTCCCAGTGTCACATGCCAACCATGACACAGGACAGGCTTCTCCAGTACCAGCCTGGCTCGTTCCCATCATTCCTTGTTTCTGCCTGCTTTTCCCCATCACCCGAGTCCTGCACATCCTCTCCTTCTGAGTGTCACCTCCCTACCTGCACGTGCCCTCAGGACAGCTCAATTCCACCTACAGCATGAAAAAGCCACCTCCAACAGGAATCCTGAGCTCTGATGGAGGTCGGGAAGGTAGACTCGGGCACCTGTTACAACGTGGATTCCCCCTTCTCTGATTCAGGGGTCCTGAGAGGCAGAACATCCTTTCACAGGAACCCCTGGAAGGTTTTCCGCCACCTAGGCCCATGGGGCTGGCGCTGTGGCCCACAGGCTAAAGCCCCACCTGCAGGGCTGGCATCCCACATCAGAACCCCGGTTCTGCTCCTGGAGCCCTGCTTTCATTCCAGCTCCCTGCTCACACACCTGGCAGAGCAGCACAAGTTGACCCAAGTGCCCCTGGCCCTGCCACCTGTGTGCCAGGCCCAGAAGGTGTTCCAGGCTCCTGGCTTCAGCCTGACTCAGCCTCAGCCAGCATGGGCTTCTGGGAGATTAAATCAGCAATTCAGGGTCATCCTTCTGGATCTCTCTCCCTGTCCCTTCCTCCAACTCTGCCTTTCAAGTCAACAACTGAAAAGAAGAAGACAAAAGAAGAGAAGAGAAGAGAAGAGAAGAGAAGAGAAGAGAAGAGAAGAGAAGAGAAGAGAAGAGAAGAGAAGAGAAGAGAAGAGAAGAGAAGAGAAGAGAAGAGAAGAGAAGAGAAGAGAAGACAAAATAGAGGGGAGGGGAGGGGAGGGGAGGGGAGGGGAGGGGAAGGGAAGGGAAGGGAAGGGAAGGGAAGGGAAGGGAAGGGAAGGGAAGGGAAGTGAAGGGACGGGACAAGACGACATCCTGGGGCGGCGCTGTGGCATAGTAGGTTGAACATCTGCCTATGACATCGAGATACCATATGGGCACCGGTTGGAGTCCCAGCTGCTCCACTTCCAATGCAGCTCTCTGCTAAGACACAAGAAGGCAGTGGAACATGGGCCATGTACTTGGCCCCCTTATCCACGTGGTAGACCCAGAAGAAGCTCCTGGCTCCTGGCTTTGGATCAGCTCAGCACCGGCTGTTGTGGCCCTTTGGGGAGTGACCCATTGGATCAAAGACCTCTCTGTCTCTCTTTCTCCCTCTCTCTCTCCCTCTCTCTCTCTGTCTCTCTTGCCTCTTTCTCTCCTGTCACTCTGCCAGTGAAGTAAATAAATCAGTCTTAACAACAACAAAAAAAACCCTGAGCCCAAACTTAGATGAAAGTGGCTACACTCCTGGGTCGGCAGTGTAGAGCAGTAGGTTAAGCCTCCACCTGCGGCGCCAGCATCCCATATGGGCACTGGCTTGTGTGCTGGCTGCTCCACTTCTATCCAGCTCCCTGGTGATGGCCTGCGAAAGCAATGAAGATGGCCCAAGTCCTTGGACCCCTGCACCCACGCCGCCGGAGACCTGTAGACGCTCTCAGCTCCTGGCCTCTGAGTAGCCCATTTGAGGACACTGTGGCCAGTAGCGGATTGAACCAGCACATGGAAGACCTCTCTGTCTCTCCCTCTCTGTGTCTCACTCTACTTCTCAGAGAAAGAAGGAAAAGAGTATTCAAAGCACAGCAGCAGCTTAACTCCTCCCAGAAACTTTTCACAGGAGGTCTTTACTATCGAGAGTACACCCAAATAGCATCTTTTCAGGCTCTGGTTGGGGGACAGGAGAGCTCCCCACAGGGAAGGGCCACGGGCCACTGCCATCTAAACCACTCGACATCGCCAGTGCTGCCACCGTCAGCACCAACCCCGGCACATGAGCCTGTTCCTCATCTTTCAGGGAAGGACATTCCCACAACAGGGAACTAGCCATTAGCTAACAGGAAGGACACGCACACTATGTGTCCCCACCACGGCCATCTACTCCCCAGACATTCATCACTGAACCACGCCCAACACCACTCCTGATCACTGTCCAAACCCAACACGGAACAGCCCCGGTGTCTAGGGTCTCCTCAGGACGCTGGATGGAAACACTCTCTCACACATGCCACCTATCCCGTCTGGCTCCTCACACTGACCTCCCTCAGGCTCATGGCAGGCCCAGACCCCAGAGATGGCTGGCACGATCCCTACCAGCCCTGGGGAACAATCAGCAAGTGCAGGGCCACGGTAGTCATCACCCTGGTCCTCAGAGAGCCGGCCCTGAGCCCAACCAACTCCCCTGGGAGTCTGAATGAGCTTCAAGAACCACTGTGCACTGCTAAAGCCCCAGATCCTGCAGGACCCAAAGGACCACCCCACGACTCCTCTGGGGTGCAGGCCAGAGCTAGGAGCACTCAGTTCTCCACTGACCATCAGCTCCCTAGAGCAGACAGCCCCAGGTGCACACGGGGCAACTGAGTCTGGGTGGTCGCAGCCTCGTTTTGGGCTTTGAGAGAGAAGAACCACCCTCCAGGTGCCTGTGGCTGGGAGGAGCCACACTTCAGGGGCTGGGACAGGGCTCCCAATGCACAGGGAGCGGCTCCCGGTCGGTCTCAGGGTGTGATGGGAGCTCTTGCTCCTCAGGGTCCACAGCTGGGCAGCTGAGGGCTCCAGCTTCACTGGGACACGATCCCCAGGGACCACACGGGAGGCTGGGGCGTCTTGACAGGGACAATGACCATGCAGGGTGAGAAGCCCTCAAGCAGGGGGGAACAGGTCTAGCCCAGCTGTGACAAAGGCTGGACCCACACCTGCTGTGGCAGGCGGAGGCTTCCCCCTGTTGGTGCGACGGGGGACAGTGTGCACAGGGCATGGCTTAGAAGTGCAGCAGGCAGCGCCCGCTGGGACTCGGCAGCCATCTTGTGTGAGAGGAGGGGGCTCAGTTGAGGAGCCACAGGAAGTGACCTCACCTGGAGACCTGGGGGGGCCCGGCAACAACCCCAACATTCCAGAGTTGAGTCTGAACCAGCTCACCTGGATAGAGTCTCGCAGGAAGATGTTCCTGAGTTGTATCCCGCGATGCCCAAGCCCAGCCCCCAAGAAACCCTGCGGTGGGTGCCTCGCCCAGTGGTGGGGACGCTGGGCCAGCCCTCACCCCCGACGCTCCTGGTGCTTCCAACAGAAAACGGCCATGGTGAGTCTGGAAGCAGGACAGGTCTCTGCGGGCCAGGACACCACTGGGAACCCACCCGAAGCCCATAGGCCCCTGGGGGTGGGTGTGGGTGTGGGTGTGGGGGGCAAGGGGCCACTTCCCTCTCAGAGGAGGGAGGCTGGAAGTCCTAGGTGGAGGCAGCCTGAGGCCCAGAGCTCCTGGCTGCGGAGGGATCCAGGGACTGCCTCTTACCTGCCATTCTCTGCTCTTGTCTCCCAGGGCCAGGACAGGTCAGCCTCGCGCCTGGCAATGCACAGAAGGCTGCGGATCGCCAGCAGGCAGGACGTGTGTCAGGCCCCTTTCACTGATGACCTGTGTGTGGTGGGGGAGTGGTCAAACGAGCCCACAGCTCCGAAGCCCCCGTACCGGGCGTTCCCTGGCACACAGAAACCACTGGACGTCCCCCTCAGTCACACACTGTTGGTCAGAGCCCAGATAGAGCCCAGGGGCTCCGCAAATGCCCATCTCACAGCGGAGGAAGTAGGGCCCGTTGACTTCGCCTGTGTCAGTCGTGACCCAGGGTCAGGGCCGGGCCTGGCACCTGACCTCACGGCTGGGGCGGCACAGAGCCCTGATCTCCCAACAACACCCCCGCTGGAGCAGTGCTGGTCCTCCATCGATCAGCGCCACCACAAGGATGCGCGGGGGACAGCTGTGTCCCCGGGGGCCGAGCAGGGCTCAGGGGAGGCCCTGAGAGAAGAGGCTCTGGGGATGGAGGGTCTGGAGCCAGGACTGTACGCAGCAGCTGAAGCCGAGGACGCTGCAGGGGCACCAGACGCAGCACTGGCCCCGGCCTCAGCCCCAGCTCCGCAAGTCCCTTCTGCTGCAGCCCCAGTGCCACACCTGGCCTTCCCCGCCCCCGTCGTCCTGTATTTCTCTTTACTCCTCCCCACTCTCTTCCTTTTCTCCACCTTATTGTCCCTGAACCTCAATAAAATGTAAGTTGTTACCCACTGTGGAATGTACAATTTGCACCCTGCCAGCTCCCCAGGCCGTGCCCTCCCCACCCCACTCTCCCTGCACCATGGCTCCAATGCCCGGGACCTGCATCCTCTGCAGAGGACACGGGCACCTCCCCAGGGGCAGAGCCAACGTTCCCCGTTTGGACAAAGAGCACCACATGCTGGGAAGGCCAAGGGAAGCAAGGAACAGGGAGACGCTGGCATGGCTGGGGCAGCGCCTCCTCATGCTCAGGGACGCAGACTCTGAGGTCACAGAACGCACCTGCGGGGGTGCTGTCCCCGCAGCCTCAGTGTCCTCATCCGTGCAATGGGAAGGCAGCCCTGCCACAGCCATCACCGCATCAGGGAATGCGATGCTCTGCACCTCCCTGCACACAATGGGAGCCCCCAGCTTCCGGGATGAGGGGTGCACAGGGAGTGGGTTGGGGGCTTCCACGGAGGGAACACAATCCGTCCAGGGACACACACAAACAACACCTGTCACAGGCTCTGGCCCTGTGCTCAACAACGGGTCACTGACAGACGGATCACAGCAGGGATGTGCTCACTGCACAGGAGACAGGGGGGCCTTGTCCAGGACCCCACGTGACCCAGACTGCCCGCTGTGCAGGCCACATGGGTGGGTCTCGGCTGGGAAGATGGAGACACAGAGCATGTCCCCAAGGACGGGGGCTGCTCCTTCCCCGAGCTCCTGGGATTTCCGGGTCCCTGGCCACGTCCACCAGGCACCTTGTCTCAGCCATGGGGTGACACTGGCTTCACTCCCATTGGCAGATGAGGAACCCCCTGAGAGGGAGGCCCCGCCCAGGTCAGGGCTGTGCCGATCCCAGAAGAGGACTCCCCTCCCCACGGGAGCCCGGACTCTGGGACCCTATGGGCCTGTGGGCCAGCAAGAGGGCAGCACAGCAGGGAGCACAGGGGTCAGGAACGCTATGACTTTCTCCAACAGATCACACCCTGAAGATTTTCTGATCGAATGCCTCAGATGTTCTACTAGGGCTGAGGGGTGCCTGTGGAAGAGGAAGCCGGGGCCCTGGGGGGCTGACCTGTGTGTGTTCCTGGGAATGGCCTGCATCACACCCAGTGACATCACTGTCCCCCCACAGTCCTTCTGCAACATGTCAAGGATCACCACCATGCTCCGCCCTGCACACCTGTCCAGTGGAACCCAGGCGCAGTCCACCTGCAGTTAGTGATGGTCTTAGGTGCACGTGACAGCAGCGTCCCTGGGCGTTCCATTGCACAGCTCTGGCATGGAGAAGACCAGAGATCTGTGCTCCCCACACTGGCCTGCCGCAGGGAGGGGGCCCATGGCAGGGCGCTGAGCTGAGACATCAACATTCAGAACCAGCAGAGGACATGAGGTCAGGCTCCTTGCAGGCCCACAGCCCAAGGCCAGATCACGACCACCCTTGGGGCTTTCGGGAATGCAGGAGGCTCTTCCTGCCAACGACCTGCCACACAGGACGTGACAGCACACGGCTAGCTTCCCGTCCCACTCTGTACGTCCTGGGTGTGCTAAGCCTAGGTTGACAGCGTCGCTTTTCCCAGGTACATTCATGTGCTCCTGGGTCAGCATGCAAAAGTGCTTTCCGAAAGGTCAGAGTCATCTCTCATCCTGAGCATTCTTGCCCTGTGCCCAGCTACTGCCCCACATGCTGACTAGGGGACCCGCTCAGGCCCCTCCCCTCCGGGTCATCTGCGATCTCAGGGTTCATGTTCTGCTGTATTCACCCGCCCCGCACTTCTAAATGCCCGCAAGACCTTCCCAGTGTCACATGCCAACCATGACACAGGACAGGCTTCTCCAGTACCAGCCTGGCTCGTTCCCATCATTCCTTGTTTCTGCCTGCTTTTCCCCATCGCCCGAGTCCTGCACATCCTCTCCTTCTGAGTGTCACCTCCCTACCTGCACGTGCCCTCAGGACAGCTCAATTCCACCTACAGCATGAAAAAGCCACCTCCAACAGGGATCCTGAGCTCTGATGGAGGTCGGGAAGGTAGACTCGGGCACCTGTTACAACGTGGATTCCCCCTTCTCTGATTCAGGGGTCCTGAGAGGCAGAACATCCTTTCACAGGAACCCCTGGAAGGTTTTCCGCCACCTAGGCCCATGGGGCTGGCGCTGTGGCCCACAGGCTAAAGCCCCACCTGCAGGGCTGGCATCCCACATCAGAACCCCGGTTCTGCTCCTGGAGCCCTGCTTTCATTCCAGCTCCCTGCTCACACACCTGGCAGAGCAGCATAAGTTGACCCAAGTGCCCCCGGCCCTGCCACCTGTGTGCCAGGCCCAGAAGGTGTTCCAGGCTCCTGGCTTCAGCCTGACTCAGCCTCAGCCAGCATGGGCTTCTGGGAGATTAAATCAGCAATTCAGAGTCATCCTTCTGGATCTCTCTCCCTGTCCCTTCCTCCAACTCTGCCTTTCAAGTCAACAACTGAAAAGAAGAAGACAAAAGAAGAGAAGAGAAGAGAAGAGAAGAGAAGAGAAGAGAAGAGAAGAGAAGAGAAGAGAAGAGAAGAGAAGAGAAGAGAAGAGAAGAGAAGAGAAGAGAAGAGAGAGGGGAGGGGAGGGGAGGGGAGGGGAGGGGAGGGGAAGGGAAGGGAAGGGAAGGGAAGGGAAGGGAAGGGAAGGGAAGGGAAGGGAAGGGAAGGGAAGGGAAGGGAAGGGAAGGGAAGGGACAAGACGACATCCTGGGGCAGCGCTGTGGCATAGTAGGTTGAACATCTGCCTATGACATCGAGATACCATATGGGCACCGATTGGAGTCCCAGCTGCTCCACTTCCAATGCAGCTCTCTGCTAAGACACGAGAAGGCAGTGGAACATGGGCCATGGACTTGGCCCCCTTATCCACGTGGTAGACCCAGAAGAAGCTCCTGGCTCCTGGCTTTGGATCAGCTCAGCACCGGCTGTTGTGGCCCTTTGGGGAGTGACCCATTGGATCAAAGACCTCTCTGTCTCTCTTTCTCCCTCTCTCTCTCCCTCTCTCTCTCTGTCTCTCTTGCCTCTTTCTCTCCTGTCACTCTGCCAGTGAAGTAAATAAATCAATCTTAACAACAACAGCAAAAAACCCTGAGCCCAAACTTAGATGAAAGTGGCTGCACTCCTGGGTCGGCAGTGTAGAGCAGTAGGTTAAGCCTCCACCTGCGGCGCCAGTATCCCATATGGGCACTGGCTTGTGTGCTGGCTGCTCCACTTCCATCCAGCTCCCTGGTGATGGCCTGCGAAAGCAATGAAGATGGCCCAAGTCCTTGGACCCCTGCACCCATGCCGCCGGAGACCTGTAGACGCTCTCAGCTCCTGGCCTCCGATTAGCCCATTTGAGGACACTGTGGCCAGTAGCGGATTGAACCAGCACATGGAAGACCTCTCTGTCTCTCCCTCTCTGTGTCTCACTCTACTTCTCAGAGAAAGAAGGAAAAGAGTATTCAAAGCACAGCAGCAGCTTAACTCCTCCCAGAAACTTTTCACAGGAGGTCTTTACTATCGAGAGTACACCCAAATAGCATCTTTTCAGGCTCTGGTTGGGGGACAGGAGAGCTCCCCACAGGGAAGGGCCACAGGCCACTGCCATCTAAACCACTCGACATCGCCAGTGCTGCCACCGTCAGCACCAACCCCGGCACATGAGCCTGTCCCTCATCTTTCAGGGAAGGACATTCCCACAACAGGGAACTAGCCATCAGCTAACAGGAAGGACACGCACACTATGTGTCCCCACCACGGCCATCTACTCCCCAGACATTCATCACTTAACCACGCCCAACACCACTCCTGATCTCTCCCCATGTCCCTGTCCAAACCCAACATGGAACAGCCCCGGTGTCTAGGGTCTCCTCAGGACGCTGGATGGAAACACTCTCTCACACATGCCACCTATCCCGTCTGGCTCCTCACACTGACCTCCCTCAGGCTCATGGCAGGCCCAGACCCCAGAGATGCCTGGCACGATCCCTACCAGCCCTGGGGAACAATCAGCAAGTGCAGGGCCACGGTAGTCATCACCCTGGTCCTCAGAGAGCCGGCCCTGAGCCCAACCAACGCCCCTGGGAG
Organism: Oryctolagus cuniculus; assembly: GCF_051225735.1. NCBI lineage: Eukaryota > Metazoa > Chordata > Mammalia > Lagomorpha > Leporidae > Oryctolagus > Oryctolagus cuniculus. The sequence goes on from NC_142882.1 coordinate 45,865,070, forward strand.
TCTGAATGAGCTTCAAGAACCACTGTGCACTGCTAAAGCCCCAGATCCTGCAGGACCCAAAGGACCACCCCACGACTCCTCCGGGGTGCAGGCCAGAGCTAGGAGCACTCAGTTCTCCACTGACCATCAGCTCCCTAGAGCAGACAGCCCCAGGTGCACACGGGGCAACTGAGTCTGGGTGGTCGCAGCCTCGTTTTGGGCTTTGAGAGAGAAGAACCACCCTCCAGGTGCCTGTGGCTGGGAGGAGCCACACTTCAGGGGCTGGGACAGGGCTCCCAATGCACAGGGAGCGGCTCCCGGTCGGTCTCAGGGTGTGATGGGAGCTCTTGCTCCTCAGGGTCCACAGCTGGGCAGCTGAGGGCGCCAGCTTCACTGGGACACGATCCCCAGGGACCACACGGGAGGCTGGGGCGTCTTGACAGGGACAATGACCATGCAGGGTGAGAAGCCCTCAAGCAGGGGGGAACAGGTCTAGCCCAGCTGTGACAAAGGCTGGACCCACACCTGCTGTGGCAGGCGGAGGCTTCCCCCTGTTGGTGCGACGGGGGACAGTGTGCACAGGGCATGGCTTAGAAGTGCAGCAGGCAGCGCCCGCTGGGACTCGGCAGCCATCTTGTGTGAGAGGAGGGGGCTCAGTTGAGGAGCCACAGGAAGTGACCTCACCTGGAGACCTGGGGGGCCTGGCAACAACCCCAACATTCCAGAGTTGAGTCTGAACCAGCTCACCTGGATAGAGTCTCGCAGGAAGATGTTCCTGAGTTGTATCCCGCGATGCCCAAGCCCACCCTGCGGTGGGTGCCTCGCCCAGTGGTGGGGACGCTGGGCCAGCCCTCACCCCCGACGCTCCTGGTGCTTCCAACAGAAAACGGCCATGGTGAGTCTGGAAGCAGGACAGGTCTCTGCGGGCCAGGACACCACTGGGAACCCACCCGAAGCCCATAGGCCCCTGGGGGTGGGTGTGGGTGTGGGTGTGGGGGGCAAGGGGCCACTTCCCTCTCAGAGGAGGGAGGCTGGAAGTCCTAGGTGGAGGCAGCCTGAGGCCCAGAGCTCCTGGCCGCGGAGGGATCCAGGGACTGCCTCTTACCTGCCATTCTCTGCTCTTGTCTCCCAGGGCCAGGACAGGTCAGCCTCGCGCCTGGCAATGCACAGAAGGCTGCGGATCGCCAGCAGGCAGGACGTGTGTCAGGCCCCTTTCACTGATGACCTGTGTGTGGTGGGGGAGTGGTCAAACGAGCCCACAGCTCCGAAGCCCCCGTACCGGGCGTTCCCCGGCACACAGAAACCACTGGACGTCCCCCTCAGTCACACACTGTTGGTCAGAGCCCAGATAGAGCCCAGGGGCTCCGCAAATGCCCATCTCACAGCGGAGGAAGTAGGGCCCGTTGACTTCGCCTGTGTCAGTCGTGACCCAGGGTCAGGGCCGGGCCTGGCACCTGACCTCACGGCTGGGGCGGCACAGAGCCCTGATCTCCCAACAACACCCCCGCTGGAGCAGTGCTGGTCCTCCATCGATCAGCGCCACCACAAGGATGCGCGGGGGACAGCTGTGTCCCCGGGGGCCGAGCAGGGCTCAGGGGAGGCCCTGAGAGAAGAGGCTCTGGGGATGGAGGGTCTGGAGCCAGGACTGTACGCAGCAGCTGAAGCCGAGGACGCTGCAGGGGCACCAGACGCAGCACTGGCCCCGGCCTCAGCCCCAGCTCCGCAAGTCCCTTCTGCTGCAGCCCCAGTGCCACACCTGGCCTTCCCCGCCCCCGTCGTCCTGTATTTCTCTTTACTCCTCCCCACTCTCTTCCTTTTCTCCACCTTATTGTCCCTGAACCTCAATAAAATGTAAGTTGTTACCCACTGTGGAATGTACAATTTGCACCGTGCCAGCTCCCCAGGCCGTGCCCTCCCCACCCCACTCTCCCTGCACCATGGCTCCAATGCCCGGGACCTGCATCCTCTGCAGAGGACACGGGCACCTCCCCAGGGGCAGAGCCAACGTTCCCCGTTTGGACAAAGAGCACCACATGCTGGGAAGGCCAAGGGAAGCAAGGAACAGGGAGACGCTGGCATGGCTGGGGCAGCGCCTCCTCATGCTCAGGGACGCAGACTCTGAGGTCACAGAACGCACCTGCCGGGGGTGCTGTCCCCGCAGCCTCAGTGTCCTCATCTGTGCAATGGGAAGGCAGCCCTGCCACAGCCATCACCGCATCAGGGAATGCGATGCTCTGCACCTCCCTGCACACAATGGGAGCCCCCAGCTTCCAGGATGAGGGGTGCACAGGGAGTGGGTTGGGGGCTTCCACGGAGGGAACACAATCCGTCCAGGGACACACACAAACAACACCTGTCACAGGCTCTGGCCCTGTGCTCAACAACGGGTCACTGACAGACGGATCACAGCAGGGATGTGCTCACTGCACAGGAGACAGGGGGGCCTTGTCCAGGACCCCACGTGACCCAGACTGCCCGCTGTGCAGGCCACATGGGTGGGTCTCGGCTGGGAAGATGGAGACACAGAGCATGTCCCCAAGGACGGGGGCTGCTCCTTCCCCGAGCTCCTGGGATTTCCGGGTCCCTGGCCACGTCCACCAGGCACCTTGTCTCAGCCATGGGGTGACACTGGCTTCACTCCCATTGGCAGATGAGGAACCCCCTGAGAGGGAGGCCCCGCCCAGGTCAGGGCTGTGCCGATCCCAGAAGAGGACTCCCCTCCCCACGGGAGCCCGGACTCTGGGACCCTATGGGCGTGGGGGCCAGCAAGAGGGCAGCACAGCAGGGAGCACAGGGGTCAGGAACGCTATGACTTTCTCCAACAGATCACACCCTGAAGATTTTCTGATCGAATGCCTCAGATGTTCTACTAGGGCTGAGGGGTGCCTGTGGAGGAGGAAGCCGGGGCCCTGGGGGGCTGACCTGTGTGTGTTCCTGGGAATGGCCTGCATCACACCCAGTGACATCACTGTCCCCCCACAGTCCTTCTGCAACATGTCAAGGATCACCACCATGCTCCGCCCTGCACACCTGTCCAGTGGAACCCAGGCGCAGTCCACCTGCAGTTAGTGATGGTCTTAGGTGCACGTGACAGCAGCGTCCCTGGGCGTTCCATTGCACAGCTCTGGCATGGAGAAGACCAGAGATCTGTGCTCCCCACACTGGCCTGCCGCAGGGAGGGGGCCCATGGCAGGGCGCTGAGCTGAGACATCAACATTCAGAACCAGCAGAGGACATGAGGTCAGGCTCCTTGCAGGCCCACAGCCCAAGGCCAGATCACGACCACCCTTGGGGCTTTCGGGAATGCAGGAGGCTCTTCCTGCCAACGACCTGCCACACAGGACGTGACAGCACACGGCTAGCTTCCCGTCCCACTCTGTACGTCCTGGGTGTGCTAAGCCTAGGTTGACAGCGTCGCTTTTCCCAGGTACATTCATGTGCTCCTGGGTCAGCATGCAAAAGTGCTTTCCGAAAGTTCAGAGTCATCTCTCATCCTGAGCATTCTTGCCCTGTGCCCACCTACTGCCCCACATGCTGACTAGGAGACCCGCTCAGGCCCCTCCCCTCCGGGTCATCTGCACTCTCAGGCTTCATGTTCTGCTGTATTCACCCGCCCCGCACTTCTAAATGCCCGCAAGACCTTCCCAGTGTCACATGCCAACCATGACACAGGACAGGCTTCTCCAGTACCAGCCTGGCTCGTTCCCATCATTCCTTGTTTCTGCCTGCTTTTCCCCATCGCCCGAGTCCTGCACATCCTCTCCTTCTGAGTGTCACCTCCCTACCTGCACGTGCCCTCAGGACAGCTCAATTCCACCTACAGCATGAAAAAGCCACCTCCAACAGGGATCCTGAGCTCTGATGGAGGTCGGGAAGGTAGACTCGGGCACCTGTTACAACGTGGATTCCCCCTTCTCTGATTCAGGGGTCCTGAGAGGCAGAACATCCTTTCACAGGAACCCCTGGAAGGTTTTCCGCCACCTAGGCCCATGGGGCTGGCGCTGTGGCCCACAGGCTAAAGCCCCACCTGCAGGGCTGGCATCCCACATCAGAACCCCGGTTCTGCTCCTGGAGCCCTGCTTTCATTCCAGCTCCCTGCTCACACACCTGGCAGAGCAGCACAAGTTGACCCAAGTGCCCCCGGCCCTGCCACCTGTGTGCCAGGCCCAGAAGGTCTTCCAGGCTCCTGGCTTCAGCCTGACTCAGCCTCAGCCAGCATGGGCTTCTGGGAGATTAAATCAGCAATTCAGAGTCATCCTTCTGGATCTCTCTCCCTGTCCCTTCCTCCAACTCTGCCTTTCAAGTCAACAACTGAAAAGAAGAAGACAGAAGAGAAGAGAAGAGAAGAGAAGAGAAGAGAAGAGAAGAGAAGAGAAGAGAAGAGAAGAGAAGAGAAGAGAAGAGAAGAGAAGAGAAGAGAAGAGAAGAGAAAAGAGAGGGGAGGGTAGGGGAAGGGAAGGGAAGGGAAGGGAAGGGAAGGGAAGGGAAGGGAAGGGAAGGGAAGGGAAGGGAAGGGAAGGGAAGGGAAGGGACAAGACGACATCCTGGGGCAGCGCTGTGGCATAGTAGGTTGAACATCTGCCTATGACATCGAGATACCATATGGGCACCGGTTGGAGTCCCAGCTGCTCCACTTCCAATGCAGCTCTCTGCTAAGACACGAGAAGGCAGTGGAACATGGGCCATGGACTTGGCCCCCTTATCCACGTGGTAGACCCAGAAGAAGCTCCTGGCTCCTGGCTTTGGATCAGCTCAGCACCGGCTGTTGTGGCCCTTTGGGGAGTGACCCATTGGATCAAAGACCTCTCTGTCTCTCTTTCTCCCTCTCTCTCTCCCTCTCTCTCTCTGTCTCTCTTGCCTCTTTCTCTCCTGTCACTCTGCCAGTGAAGTAAATAAATCAATCTTAACAACAACAACAAAAAACCCTGAGCCCAAACTTAGATGAAAGTGGCTGCACTCCTGGGTCGGCAGTGTAGAGCAGTAGGTTAAGCCTCCACCTGCGGCGCCAGCATCCCATATGGGCACTGGCTTGTGTGCTGGCTGCTCCACTTCCATCCAGCTCCCTGGTGATGGCCTGCGAAAGCAATGAAGATGGCCCAAGTCCTTGGAACCCTGCACCCATGCTGCCGGAGACCTGTAGACGCTCTCAGCTCCTGGCCTCCGATTAGCCCATTTGAGGACACTGTGGCCAGTAGCGGATTGAACCAGCACATGGAAGACCTCTCTGTCTCTCCCTCTCTGTGTCTCACTCTACTTCTCAGAGAAAGAAGGAAAAGAGTATTCAAAGCACAGCAGCAGCTTAACTCCTCCCAGAAACTTTTCACAGGAGGTCTTTACTATCGAGAGTACACCCAAATAGCATCTTTTCAGGCTCTGGTTGGGGGACAGGAGAGCTCCCCACAGGGAAGGGCCACGGGCCACTGCCATCTAAACCACTCGACATCGCCAGTGCTGCCACCGTCAGCACCAACCCCGGCACATGAGCCTGTCCCTCATCTTTCAGGGAAGGACATTCCCACAACAGGGAACTAGCCATCAGCTAACAGGAAGGACACGCACACTATGTGTCCCCACCACGGCCATCTACTCCCCAGACATTCATCACTTAACCACGCCCAACACCACTCCTGATCTCTCCCCATGTCCCTGTCCAAACCCAACATGGAACAGCCCCGGTGTCTAGGGTCTCCTCAGGACGCTGGATGGAAACACTCTCTCACACATGCCACCTATCCCATCTGGCTCCTCACACTGACCTCCCTCAGGCTCATGGCAGGCCCAGACCCCAGAGATGCCTGGCACGATCCCTACCAGCCCTGGGGAACAATCAGCAAGTGCAGGGCCACGGTAGTCATCACCCTGGTCCTCAGAGAGCCGGCCCTGAGCCCAACCAACTCCCCTGGGAGTCTGAATGAGCTTCAAGAACCACTGTGCACTGCTAAAGCCCCAGATCCTGCAGGACCCAAAGGACCACCCCACGACTCCTCCGGGGTGCAGGCCAGAGCTAGGAGCACTCAGTTCTCCACTGACCATCAGCTCCCTAGAGCAGACAGCCCCAGGTGCACACGGGGCAACTGAGTCTGGGTGGTCGCAGCCTCGTTTTGGGCTTTGAGAGAGAAGAACCACCCTCCAGGTGCCTGTGGCTGGGAGGAGCCACACTTCAGGGGCTGGGACAGGGCTCCCAATGCACAGGGAGCGGCTCCCGGTCGGTCTCAGGGTGTGATGGGAGCTCTTGCTCCTCAGGGTCCACAGCTGGGCAGCTGAGGGCGCCAGCTTCACTGGGACACGATCCCCAGGGACCACACGGGAGGCTGGGGCGTCTTGACAGGGACAATGACCATGCAGGGTGAGAAGCCCTCAAGCAGGGGGGAACAGGTCTAGCCCAGCTGTGACAAAGGCTGGACCCACACCTGCTGTGGCAGGCAGAGGCTTCCCCCTGTTGGTGCGACGGGGGACAGTGTGCACAGGGCATGGCTTAGAAGTGCAGCAGGCAGCGCCCGCTGGGACTCGGCAGCCATCTTGTGTGAGAGGAGGGGGCTCAGTTGAGGAGCCACAGGAAGTGACCTCATCTGGAGATCTGGGGGGCCCGGCAACAACCCCAACATTCCAGAGTTGAGTCTGAACCAGCTCACCTGGATAGAGTCTCGCAGGAAGATGTTCCTGAGTTGTATCCCGCGATGCCCAAGCCCAGCCCCCAAGAAACCCTGCGGTGGGTGCCTCGCCCAGTGGTGGGGACGCTGGGCCAGCCCTCACCCCCGACGCTCCTGGTGCTTCCAACAGAAAACGGCCATGGTGAGTCTGGAAGCAGGACAGGTCTCTGCGGGCCAGGACACCACTGGGAACCCACCCGAAGCCCATAGGCCCCTGGGGGTGGGTGTGGGTGTGGGTGTGGGGGGCAAGGGGCCACTTCCCTCTCAGAGGAGGGAGGCTGGAAGTCCTAGGTGGAGGCAGCCTGAGGCCCAGAGCTCCTGGCCGCGGAGGGATCCAGGGACTGCCTCTTACCTGCCATTCTCTGCTCTTGTCTCCCAGGGCCAGGACAGGTCAGCCTCGCGCCTGGCAATGCACAGAAGGCTGCGGATCGCCAGCAGGCAGGACGTGTGTCAGGCCCCTTTCACTGATGACCTGTGTGTGGTGGGGGAGTGGTCAAACGAGCCCACAGCTCCGAAGCCCCCGTACCGGGCGTTCCCCGGCACACAGAAACCACTGGACGTCCCCCTCAGTCACACACTGTTGGTCAGAGCCCAGATAGAGCCCAGGGGCTCCGCAAATGCCCATCTCACAGCGGAGGAAGTAGGGCCCGTTGACTTCGCCTGTGTCAGTCGTGACCCAGGGTCAGGGCCGGGCCTGGCACCTGACCTCACGGCTGGGGCGGCACAGAGCCCTGATCTCCCAACAACACCCCCGCTGGAGCAGTGCTGGTCCTCCATCGATCAGCGCCACCACAAGGATGCGCGGGGGACAGCTGTGTCCCCGGGGGCCGAGCAGGGCTCAGGGGAGGCCCTGAGAGAAGAGGCTCTGGGGATGGAGGGTCTGGAGCCAGGACTGTACGCAGCAGCTGAAGCCGAGGACGCTGCAGGGGCACCAGACGCAGCACTGGCCCCGGCCTCAGCCCCAGCTCCGCAAGTCCCTTCTGCTGCAGCCCCAGTGCCACACCTGGCCTTCCCCGCCCCCGTCGTCCTGTATTTCTCTTTACTCCTCCCCACTCTCTTCCTTTTCTCCACCTTATTGTCCCTGAACCTCAATAAAATGTAAGTTGTTACCCACTGTGGAATGTACAATTTGCACCGTGCCAGCTCCCCAGGCCGTGCCCTCCCCACCCCACTCTCCCTGCACCATGGCTCCAATGCCCGGGACCTGCATCCTCTGCAGAGGACACGGGCACCTCCCCAGGGGCAGAGCCAACGTTCCCCGTTTGGACAAAGAGCACCACATGCTGGGAAGGCCAAGGGAAGCAAGGAACAGGGAGACGCTGGCATGGCTGGGGCAGCGCCTCCTCATGCTCAGGGACGCAGACTCAGGTCACAGAACGCACCTGCCGGGGGTGCTGTCCCCGCAGCCTCAGTGTCCTCATCTGTGCAATGGGAAGGCAGCCCTGCCACAGCCATCACCGCATCAGGGAATGCGATGCTCTGCACCTCCCTGCACACAATGGGAGCCCCCAGCTTCCAGGATGAGGGGTGCACAGGGAGTGGGTTGGGGGCTTCCACGGAGGGAACACAATCCGTCCAGGGACACACACAAACAACACCTGTCACAGGCTCTGGCCCTGTGCTCAACAACGGGTCACTGACAGACGGATCACAGCAGGGATGTGCTCACTGCACAGGAGACAGGGGGGCCTTGTCCAGGACCCCACGTGACCCAGACTGCCCGCTGTGCAGGCCACATGGGTGGGTCTCGGCTGGGAAGATGGAGACACAGAGCATGTCCCCAAGGACGGGGGCTGCTCCTTCCCCGAGCTCCTGGGATTTCCGGGTCCCTGGCCACGTCCACCAGGCACCTTGTCTCAGCCATGGGGTGACACTGGCTTCACTCCCATTGGCAGATGAGGAACCCCCTGAGAGGGAGGCCCCGCCCAGGTCAGGGCTGTGCCGATCCCAGAAGAGGACTCCCCTCCCCACGGGAGCCCGGACTCTGGGACCCTATGGGCGTGGGGGCCAGCAAGAGGGCAGCACAGCAGGGAGCACAGGGGTCAGGAACGCTATGACTTTCTCCAACAGATCACACCCTGAAGATTTTCTGATCGAATGCCTCAGATGTTCTACTAGGGCTGAGGGGTGCCTGTGGAGGAGGAAGCCGGGGCCCTGGGGGGCTGACCTGTGTGTGTTCCTGGGAATGGCCTGCATCACACCCAGTGACATCACTGTCCCCCCACAGTCCTTCTGCAACATGTCAAGGATCACCACCATGCTCCGCCCTGCACACCTGTCCAGTGGAACCCAGGCGCAGTCCACCTGCAGTTAGTGATGGTCTTAGGTGCACGTGACAGCAGCGTCCCTGGGCGTTCCATTGCACAGCTCTGGCATGGAGAAGACCAGAGATCTGTGCTCCCCACACTGGCCTGCCGCAGGGAGGGGGCCCATGGCAGGGCGCTGAGCTGAGACATCAACATTCAGAACCAGCAGAGGACATGAGGTCAGGCTCCTTGCAGGCCCACAGCCCAAGGCCAGATCACGACCACCCTTGGGGCTTTCGGGAATGCAGGAGGCTCTTCCTGCCAACGACCTGCCACACAGGACGTGACAGCACACGGCTAGCTTCCCGTCCCACTCTGTACGTCCTGGGTGTGCTAAGCCTAGGTTGACAGCGTCGCTTTTCCCAGGTACATTCATGTGCTCCTGGGTCAGCATGCAAAAGTGCTTTCCGAAAGTTCAGAGTCATCTCTCATCCTGAGCATTCTTGCCCTGTGCCCACCTACTGCCCCACATGCTGACTAGGAGACCCGCTCAGGCCCCTCCCCTCCGGGTCATCTGCACTCTCAGGCTTCATGTTCTGCTGTATTCACCCGCCCCGCACTTCTAAATGCCCGCAAGACCTTCCCAGTGTCACATGCCAACCATGACACAGGACAGGCTTCTCCAGTACCAGCCTGGCTCGTTCCCATCATTCCTTGTTTCTGCCTGCTTTTCCCCATCGCCCGAGTCCTGCACATCCTCTCCTTCTGAGTGTCACCTCCCTACCTGCACGTGCCCTCAGGACAGCTCAATTCCACCTACAGCATGAAAAAGCCACCTCCAACAGGGATCCTGAGCTCTGATGGAGGTCGGGAAGGTAGACTCGGGCACCTGTTACAACGTGGATTCCCCCTTCTCTGATTCAGGGGTCCTGAGAGGCAGAACATCCTTTCACAGGAACCCCTGGAAGGTTTTCCGCCACCTAGGCCCATGGGGCTGGCGCTGTGGCCCACAGGCTAAAGCCCCACCTGCAGGGCTGGCATCCCACATCAGAACCCCGGTTCTGCTCCTGGAGCCCTGCTTTCATTCCAGCTCCCTGCTCACACACCTGGCAGAGCAGCACAAGTTGACCCAAGTGCCCCCGGCCCTGCCACCTGTGTGCCAGGCCCAGAAGGTGTTCCAGGCTCCTGGCTTCAGCCTGACTCAGCCTCAGCCAGCATGGGCTTCTGGGAGATTAAATCAGCAATTCAGAGTCATCCTTCTGGATCTCTCTCCCTGTCCCTTCCTCCAACTCTGCCTTTCAAGTCAACAACTGAAAAGAAGAAGACAAAAGAAGAGAAGAGAAGAGAAGAGAAGAGAAGAGAAGAGAAGAGAAGAGAAGAGAAGAGAAGAGAAGAGAAGAGAAGAGAAGAGAAGAGAAAAGAGAGGGGAGGGTAGGGGAAGGGAAGGGAAGGGAAGGGAAGGGAAGGGAAGGGAAGGGAAGGGAAGGGAAGGGAAGGGAAGGGAAGGGAAGGGAAGGGAAGGGAAGGGACAAGACGACATCCTGGGGCGGCGCTGTGGCATAGTAGGTTGAACATCTGCCTATGACATCGAGATACCATATGGGCACCGGTTGGAGTCCCAGCTGCTCCACTTCCAATGCAGCTCTCTGCTAAGACACGAGAAGGCAGTGGAACATGGGCCATGGACTTGGCCCCCTTATCCACGTGGTAGACCCAGAAGAAGCTCCTGGCTCCTGGCTTTGGATCAGCTCAGCACCGGCTGTTGTGGCCCTTTGGGGAGTGACCCATTGGATCAAAGACCTCTCTGTCTCTCTTTCTCCCTCTCTCTCTCCCTCTCTCTCTCTGTCTCTCTTGCCTCTTTCTCTCCTGTCACTCTGCCAGTGAAGTAAATAAATCAATCTTAACAACAACAACAAAAAACCCTGAGCCCAAACTTAGATGAAAGTGGCTGCACTCCTGGGTCGGCAGTGTAGAGCAGTAGGTTAAGCCTCCACCTGCGGCGCCAGCATCCCATATGGGCACTGGCTTGTGTGCTGGCTGCTCCACTTCCACCCAGCTCCCTGGTGATGGCCTGCGAAAGCAATGAAGATGGCCCAAGTCCTTGGACCCCTGCACCCATGCCGCCGGAGACCTGTAGACGCTCTCAGCTCCTGGCCTCCGATTAGCCCATTTGAGGACACTGTGGCCAGTAGCGGATTGAACCAGCACATGGAAGACCTCTCTGTCTCTCCCTCTCTGTGTCTCACTCTACTTCTCAGAGAAAGAAGGAAAAGAGTATTCAAAGCACAGCAGCAGCTTAACTCCTCCCAGAAACTTTTCACAGGAGGTCTTTACTATCGAGAGTACACCCAAATAGCATCTTTTCAGGCTCTGGTTGGGGGACAGGAGAGCTCCCCACAGGGAAGGGCCACGGGCCACTGCCATCTAAACCACTCGACATCGCCAGTGCTGCCACCGTCAGCACCAACCCCGGCACATGAGCCTGTCCCTCATCTTTCAGGGAAGGACATTCCCACAACAGGGAACTAGCCATCAGCTAACAGGAAGGACACGCACACTATGTGTCCCCACCACGGCCATCTACTCCCCAGACATTCATCACTTAACCACGCCCAACACCACTCCTGATCTCTCCCCATGTCCCTGTCCAAACCCAACATGGAACAGCCCCGGTGTCTAGGGTCTCCTCAGGACGCTGGATGGAAACACTCTCTCACACATGCCACCTATCCCATCTGGCTCCTCACACTGACCTCCCTCAGGCTCATGGCAGGCCCAGACCCCAGAGATGCCTGGCACGATCCCTACCAGCCCTGGGGAACAATCAGCAAGTGCAGGGCCACGGTAGTCATCACCCTGGTCCTCAGAGAGCCGGCCCTGAGCCCAACCAACTCCCCTGGGAGTCTGAATGAGCTTCAAGAACCACTGTGCACTGCTAAAGCCCCAGATCCTGCAGGACCCAAAGGACCACCCCACGACTCCTCCGGGGTGCAGGCCAGAGCTAGGAGCACTCAGTTCTCCACTGACCATCAGCTCCCTAGAGCAGACAGCCCCAGGTGCACACGGGGCAACTGAGTCTGGGTGGTCGCAGCCTCGTTTTGGGCTTTGAGAGAGAAGAACCACCCTCCAGGTGCCTGTGGCTGGGAGGAGCCACACTTCAGGGGCTGGGACAGGGCTCCCAATGCACAGGGAGCGGCTCCCGGTCGGTCTCAGGGTGTGATGGGAGCTCTTGCTCCTCAGGGTCCACAGCTGGGCAGCTGAGGGCGCCAGCTTCACTGGGACACGATCCCCAGGGACCACACGGGAGGCTGGGGCGTCTTGACAGGGACAATGACCATGCAGGGTGAGAAGCCCTCAAGCAGGGGGGAACAGGTCTAGCCCAGCTGTGACAAAGGCTGGACCCACACCTGCTGTGGCAGGCGGAGGCTTCCCCCTGTTGGTGCGACGGGGGACAGTGTGCACAGGGCATGGCTTAGAAGTGCAGCAGGCAGCGCCCGCTGGGACTCGGCAGCCATCTTGTGTGAGAGGAGGGGGCTCAGTTGAGGAGCCACAGGAAGTGACCTCACCTGGAGATCTGGGGGGCCCGGCAACAACCCCAACATTCCAGAGTTGAGGCTGAACCAGCTCACCTGGATAGAGTCTCGCAGGAAGATGTTCCTGAGTTGTATCCCGCGATGCCCAAGCCCAGCCCCCAAGAAACCCTGCGGTGGGTGCCTCGCCCAGTGGTGGGGACGCTGGGCCAGCCCTCACCCCCGACGCTCCTGGTGCTTCCAACAGAAAACGGCCATGGTGAGTCTGGAAGCAGGACAGGTCTCCCCGGGCCAGGACACCACTGGGAACCCACCCGAAGCCCATAGGCCCCTGGGGCTGGGTGTGGGTGTGGGTGTGGGGGGCAAGGGGCCACTTCCCTCTCAGAGGAGGGAGGCTGGAAGTCCTAGGTGGAGGCAGCCTGAGGCCCTGAGCTCCTGGCCGCGGAGGGATCCAGGGACTGCCTCTTACCTGCCATTCTCTGCTCTTGTCTCCCAGGGCCAGGACAGGTCAGCCTCGCGCCTGGCAATGCACAGAAGGCTGCGGATCGCCAGCAGGCAGGACGTGTGTCAGGCCCCTTTCACTGATGACCTGTGTGTGGTGGGGGAGTGGTCAAACGAGCCCACAGCTCCGAAGCCCCCGTACCGGGCGTTCCCCGGCACACAGAAACCACTGGACGTCCCCCTCAGTCACACACTGTTGGTCAGAGCCCAGATAGAGCCCAGGGGCTCCGCAAATGCCCATCTCACAGCGGAGGAAGTAGGGCCCGTTGACTTCGCCTGTGTCAGTCGTGACCCAGGGTCAGGGCCGGGCCTGGCACCTGACCTCACGGCTGGGGCGGCACAGAGCCCTGATCTCCCAACAACACCCCCGCTGGAGCAGTGCTGGTCCTCCATCGATCAGCGCCACCACAAGGATGCGCGGGGGACAGCTGTGTCCCCGGGGGCCGAGCAGGGCTCAGGGGAGGCCCTGAGAGAAGAGGCTCTGGGGATGGAGGGTCTGGAGCCAGGACTGTACGCAGCAGCTGAAGCCGAGGACGCTGCAGGGGCACCAGACGCAGCACTGGCCCCGGCCTCAGCCCCAGCTCCGCAAGTCCCTTCTGCTGCAGCCCCAGTGCCACACCTGGCCTTCCCCGCCCCCGTCGTCCTGTATTTCTCTTTACTCCTCCCCACTCTCTTCCTTTTCTCCACCTTATTGTCCCTGAACCTCAATAAAATGTAAGTTGTTACCCACTGTGGAATGTACAATTTGCACCCTGCCAGCTCCCCAGGCCGTGCCCTCCCCACCCCACTCTCCCTGCACCATGGCTCCAATGCCCGGGACCTGCATCCTCTGCAGAGGACACGGGCACCTCCCCAGGGGCAGAGCCAACGTTCCCCGTTTGGACAAAGAGCACCACATGCTGGGAAGGCCAAGGGAAGCAAGGAACAGGGAGACGCTGGCATGGCTGGGGCAGCGCCTCCTCATGCTCAGGGACGCAGACTCTGAGGTCACAGAACGCACCTGCCGGGGGTGCTGTCCCCGCAGCCTCAGTGTCCTCATCTGTGCAATGGGAAGGCAGCCCTGCCACAGCCATCACCGCATCAGGGAATGCGATGCTCTGCACCTCCCTGCACACAATGGGAGCCCCCAGCTTCCAGGATGAGGGGTGCACAGGGAGTGGGTTGGGGGCTTCCACGGAGGGAACACAATCCGTCCAGGGACACACACAAACAACACCTGTCACAGGCTCTGGCCCTGTGCTCAACAACGGGTCACTGACAGACGGATCACAGCAGGGATGTGCTCACTGCACAGGAGACAGGGGGGCCTTGTCCAGGACCCCACGTGACCCAGACTGCCCGCTGTGCAGGCCACATGGGTGGGTCTCGGCTGGGAAGATGGAGACACAGAGCATGTCCCCAAGGACGGGGGCTGCTCCTTCCCCGAGCTCCTGGGATTTCCGGGCCCCTGGCCACGTCCACCAGGCACCTTGTCTCAGCCATGGGGTGACACTGGCTTCACTCCCATTGGCAGATGAGGAACCCCCTGAGAGGGAGGCCCCGCCCAGGTCAGGGCTGTGCCGATCCCAGAAGAGGACTCCCCTCCCCACGGGAGCCCGGACTCTGGGACCCTATGGGCGTGGGGGCCAGCAAGAGGGCAGCACAGCAGGGAGCACAGGGGTCAGGAACGCTATGACTTTCTCCAACAGATCACACCCTGAAGATTTTCTGATCGAATGCCTCAGATGTTCTACTAGGGCTGAGGGGTGCCTGTGGAGGAGGAAGCCGGGGCCCTGGGGGGCTGACCTGTGTGTGTTCCTGGGAATGGCCTGCATCACACCCAGTGACATCACTGTCCCCCCACAGTCCTTCTGCAACATGTCAAGGATCACCACCATGCTCCGCCCTGCACACCTGTCCAGTGGAACCCAGGCGCAGTCCACCTGCAGTTAGTGATGGTCTTAGGTGCACGTGACAGCAGCGTCCCTGGGCGTTCCATTGCACAGCTCTGGCATGGAGAAGACCAGAGATCTGTGCTCCCCACACTGGCCTGCCGCAGGGAGGGGGCCCATGGCAGGGCGCTGAGCTGAGACATCAACATTCAGAACCAGCAGAGGACATGAGGTCAGGCTCCTTGCAGGCCCACAGCCCAAGGCCAGATCACGACCACCCTTGGGGCTTTCGGGAATGCAGGAGGCTCTTCCTGCCAACGACCTGCCACACAGGACGTGA
This sequence comes from Oryctolagus cuniculus, assembly GCF_051225735.1. Taxonomy (NCBI): domain Eukaryota; kingdom Metazoa; phylum Chordata; class Mammalia; order Lagomorpha; family Leporidae; genus Oryctolagus; species Oryctolagus cuniculus. Next base: position 45,880,187 of record NC_142882.1, read on the forward strand.
CAGCACACGGCTAGCTTCCCGTCCCACTCTGTACGTCCTGGGTGTGCTAAGCCTAGGTTGACAGCGTCGCTTTTCCCAGGTACATTCATGTGCTCCTGGGTCAGCATGCAAAAGTGCTTTCCGAAAGTTCAGAGTCATCTCTCATCCTGAGCATTCTTGCCCTGTGCCCACCTACTGCCCCACATGCTGACTAGGAGACCCGCTCAGGCCCCTCCCCTCCGGGTCATCTGCACTCTCAGGCTTCATGTTCTGCTGTATTCACCCGCCCCGCACTTCTAAATGCCCGCAAGACCTTCCCAGTGTCACATGCCAACCATGACACAGGACAGGCTTCTCCAGTACCAGCCTGGCTCGTTCCCATCATTCCTTGTTTCTGCCTGCTTTTCCCCATCGCCCGAGTCCTGCACATCCTCTCCTTCTGAGTGTCACCTCCCTACCTGCACGTGCCCTCAGGACAGCTCAATTCCACCTACAGCATGAAAAAGCCACCTCCAACAGGGATCCTGAGCTCTGATGGAGGTCGGGAAGGTAGACTCGGGCACCTGTTACAACGTGGATTCCCCCTTCTCTGATTCAGGGGTCCTGAGAGGCAGAACATCCTTTCACAGGAACCCCTGGAAGGTTTTCCGCCACCTAGGCCCATGGGGCTGGCGCTGTGGCCCACAGGCTAAAGCCCCACCTGCAGGGCTGGCATCCCACATCAGAACCCCGGTTCTGCTCCTGGAGCCCTGCTTTCATTCCAGCTCCCTGCTCACACACCTGGCAGAGCAGCACAAGTTGACCCAAGTGCCCCCGGCCCTGCCACCTGTGTGCCAGGCCCAGAAGGTGTTCCAGGCTCCTGGCTTCAGCCTGACTCAGCCTCAGCCAGCATGGGCTTCTGGGAGATTAAATCAGCAATTCAGGGTCATCCTTCTGGATCTCTCTCCCTGTCCCTTCCTCCAACTCTGCCTTTCAAGTCAACAACTGAAAAGAAGAAGAGAAAAGAAAAGAAGAGAAGAGAAGAGAAGAGAAGAGAAGAGAAGAGAAGAGAAGAGAAGAGAAGAGAAGAGAAGAGAAGAGAAGAGAAGAGAAGAGAAGAGAGACGGAAGGGAAGGGAAGGGAAGGGAAGGGAAGGGAAGGGAAGGGAAGGGAAGGGAAGGGAAGGGAAGGGAAGGGAAGGGAAGGGAAGGGAAGGGAAGGGAAGGGACAAGACGACATCCTGGGGCGGCGCTGTGGCATAGTAGGTTGAACATCTGCCTATGACATCGAGATACCATATGGGCACCGGTTGGAGTCCCAGCTGCTCCACTTCCAATGCAGCTCTCTGCTAAGACACGAGAAGGCAGTGGAACATGGGCCATGGACTTGGCCCCCTTATCCACGTGGTAGACCCAGAAGAAGCTCCTGGCTCCTGGCTTTGGATCAGCTCAGCACCGGCTGTTGTGGCCCTTTGGGGAGTGACCCATTGGATCAAAGACCTCTCTGTCTCTCTTTCTCCCTCTCTCTCTCCCTCTCTCTCTCTGTCTCTCTTGCCTCTTTCTCTCCTGTCACTCTGCCAGTGAAGTAAATAAATCAATCTTAACAACAACAACAAAAAACCCTGAGCCCAAACTTAGATGAAAGTGGCTGCACTCCTGGGTCGGCAGTGTAGAGCAGTAGGTTAAGCCTCCACCTGCGGCGCCAGCATCCCATATGGGCACTGGCTTGTGTGCTGGCTGCTCCACTTCCACCCAGCTCCCTGGTGATGGCCTGCGAAAGCAATGAAGATGGCCCAAGTCCTTGGACCCCTGCACCCATGCCGCCGGAGACCTGTAGACGCTCTCAGCTCCTGGCCTCCGATTAGCCCATTTGAGGACACTGTGGCCAGTAGCGGATTGAACCAGCACATGGAAGACCTCTCTGTCTCTCCCTCTCTGTGTCTCACTCTACTTCTCAGAGAAAGAAGGAAAAGAGTATTCAAAGCACAGCAGCAGCTTAACTCCTCCCAGAAACTTTTCACAGGAGGTCTTTACTACCGAGAGTACACCCAAATAGCATCTTTTCAGGCTCTGGTTGGGGGACAGGAGAGCTCCCCACAGGGAAGGGCCACGGGCCACTGCCATCTAAACCACTCGACATCGCCAGTGCTGCCACCGTCAGCACCAACCCCGGCACATGAGCCTGTCCCTCATCTTTCAGGGAAGGACATTCCCACAACAGGGAACTAGCCATTAGCTAACAGGAAGGACACGCACACTATGTGTCCCCACCACGGCCATCTACTCCCCAGACATTCCTCACTGAACCACGCCCAACACCACTCCTGATCTCTCCCCACGCCCCTGTCCAAACCCAACACGGAACAGCCCCAGTGTCTAGGGTCTCCTCAGGACGCTGGATGGAAACACTCTCACACATGCCACCTATCCCGTCTGGCTCCTCACACTGACCTCCCTCAGGCTCATGGCAGGCCCAGACCCCAGAGATGCCTGGCACGATCCCTACCAGCCCTGGGGAACAATCAGCAAGTGCAGGGCCACGGTAGTCATCACCCTGGTCCTCAGAGAGCCGGCCCTGAGCCCAACCAACGCCCCTGGGAGTCTGAATGAGCTTCAAGAACCACTGTGCACTGCTAAAGCCCCAGATCCTGCAGGACCCAAAGGACCACCCCACGACTCCTCCGGGGTGCAGGCCAGAGCTAGGAGCACTCAGTTCTCCACTGACCATCAGCTCCCTAGAGCAGACAGCCCCAGGTGCACACGGGGCAACTGAGTCTGGGTGGTCGCAGCCTCGTTTTGGGCTTTGAGAGAGAAGAACCACCCTCCAGGTGCCTGTGGCTGGGAGGAGCCACACTTCAGGGGCTGGGACAGGGCTCCCAATGCACAGGGAGCGGCTCCCGGTCGGTCTCAGGGTGTGATGGGAGCTCTTGCTCCTCAGGGTCCACAGCTGGGCAGCTGAGGGCGCCAGCTTCACTGGGACACGATCCCCAGGGACCACACGGGAGGCTGGGGCGTCTTGACAGGGACAATGACCATGCAGGGTGAGAAGCCCTCAAGCAGGGGGGAACAGGTCTAGCCCAGCTGTGACAAAGGCTGGACCCACACCTGCTGTGGCAGGCGGAGGCTTCCCCCTGTTGGTGCGACGGGGGGCAGTGTGCACAGGGCATGGCTTAGAAGTGCAGCAGGCAGCGCCCGCTGGGACTCGGCAGCCATCTTGTGTGAGAGGAGGGGGCTCAGTTGAGGAGCCACAGGAAGTGACCTCACCTGGAGACCTGGGGGGCCCGGCAACAACCCCAACATTCCAGAGTTGAGTCTGAACCAGCTCACCTGGATAGAGTCTCGCAGGAAGATGTTCCTGAGTTGTATCCCGCGATGCCCAAGCCCAGCCCCCAAGAAACCCTGCGGTGGGTGCCTCGCCCAGTGGTGGGGACGCTGGGCCAGCCCTCACCCCCGACGCTCCTGGTGCTTCCAACAGAAAACGGCCATGGTGAGTCTGGAAGCAGGACAGGTCTCTGCGGGCCAGGACACCACTGGGAACCCACCCGAAGCCCATAGGCCCCTGGGTGTGGGTGTGGGTGTGGGTGTGGGGGGCAAGGGGCCACTTCCCTCTCAGAGGAGGGAGGCTGGAAGTCCTAGGTGGAGGCAGCCTGAGGCCCTGAGCTCCTGGCCGCGGAGGGATCCAGGGACTGCCTCTTACCTGCCATTCTCTGCTCTTGTCTCCCAGGGCCAGGACAGGTCAGCCTCGCGCCTGGCAATGCACAGAAGGCTGCGGATCGCCAGCAGGCAGGACGTGTGTCAGGCCCCTTTCACTGATGACCTGTGTGTGGTGGGGGAGTGGTCAAACGAGCCCACAGCTCCGAAGCCCCCGTACCGGGCGTTCCCCGGCACACAGAAACCACTGGACGTCCCCCTCAGTCACACACTGTTGGTCAGAGCCCAGATAGAGCCCAGGGGCTCCGCAAATGCCCATCTCACAGCGGAGGAAGTAGGGCCCGTTGACTTCGCCTGTGTCAGTCGTGACCCAGGGTCAGGGCCGGGCCTGGCACCTGACCTCACGGCTGGGGCGGCACAGAGCCCTGATCTCCCAACAACACCCCCGCTGGAGCAGTGCTGGTCCTCCATCGATCAGCGCCACCACAAGGATGTGTGGGGGACAGCTGTGTCCCTGGGGGCCGAGCAGGGCTCAGGGGAGGCCCTGAGAGAAGAGGCTCTGGGGATGGAGGGCCTGGAGCCAGGACTGTACGCAGCAGCTGAAGCCGAGGACGCTGCAGGGGCACCAGACGCAGCACTGGCCCCGGCCTCAGCCCCAGCTCCGCAAGTCCCTTCTGCTGCAGCCCCAGTGCCACACCTGGCCTTCCCCGCCCCCGTCGTCCTGTATTTCTCTTTACTCCTCCCCACTCTCTTCCTTTTCTCCACCTTATTGTCCCTGAACCTCAATAAAATGTAAGTTGTTACCCACTGTGGAATGTACAATTTGCACCCTGCCAGCTCCCCAGGCCGTGCCCTCCCCACCCCACTCTCCCTGCACCATGGCTCCAATGCCCGGGACCTGCATCCTCTGCAGAGGACACGGGCACCTCCCCAGGGGCAGAGCCAACGTTCCCCGTTTGGACAAAGAGCACCACACGCTGGGAAGGCCAAGGGAAGCAAGGAACAGGGAGACGCTGGCATGGCTGGGGCAGCGCCTCCTCATGCTCAGGGACGCAGACTCTGAGGTCACAGAACGCACCTGCCGGGGGTGCTGTCCCCGCAGCCTCAGTGTCCTCATCTGTGCAATGGGAAGGCAGCCCTGCCACAGCCATCACCGCATCAGGGAATGCGATGCTCTGCACCTCCCTGCACACAATGGGAGCCCCCAGCTTCCAGGATGAGGGGTGCACAGGGAGTGGGTTGGGGGCTTCCACGGAGGGAACACAATCCGTCCAGGGACACACACAAACAACACCTGTCACAGGCTCTGGCCCTGTGCTCAACAACGGGTCACTGACAGACGGATCACAGCAGGGATGTGCTCACTGCACAGGAGACAGGGGGGCCTTGTCCAGGACCCCACGTGACCCAGACTGCCCGCTGTGCAGGCCACATGGGTGGGTCTCGGCTGGGAAGATGGAGACACAGAGCATGTCCCCAAGGACGGGGGCTGCTCCTTCCCCGAGCTCCTGGGATTTCCGGGCCCCTGGCCACGTCCACCAGGCACCTTGTCTCAGCCATGGGGTGACACTGGCTTCACTCCCATTGGCAGATGAGGAACCCCCTGAGAGGGAGGCCCCGCCCAGGTCAGGGCTGTGCCGATCCCAGAAGAGGACTCCCCTCCCCACGGGAGCCCGGACTCTGGGACCCTATGGGCGTGGGGGCCAGCAAGAGGGCAGCACAGCAGGGAGCACAGGGGTCAGGAACGCTATGACTTTCTCCAACAGATCACACCCTGAAGATTTTCTGATCGAATGCCTCAGATGTTCTACTAGGGCTGAGGGGTGCCTGTGGAGGAGGAAGCCGGGGCCCTGGGGGGCTGACCTGTGTGTGTTCCTGGGAATGGCCTGCATCACACCCAGTGACATCACTGTCCCCCCACAGTCCTTCTGCAACATGTCAAGGATCACCACCATGCTCCGCCCTGCACACCTGTCCAGTGGAACCCAGGCGCAGTCCACCTGCAGTTAGTGATGGTCTTAGGTGCACGTGACAGCAGCGTCCCTGGGCGTTCCATTGCACAGCTCTGGCATGGAGAAGACCAGAGATCTGTGCTCCCCACACTGGCCTGCCGCAGGGAGGGGGCCCATGGCAGGGCGCTGAGCTGAGACATCAACATTCAGAACCAGCAGAGGACATGAGGTCAGGCTCCTTGCAGGCCCACAGCCCAAGGCCAGATCACGACCACCCTTGGGGCTTTCGGGAATGCAGGAGGCTCTTCCTGCCAACGACCTGCCACACAGGACGTGACAGCACACGGCTAGCTTCCCGTCCCACTCTGTACGTCCTGGGTGTGCTAAGCCTAGGTTGACAGCGTCGCTTTTCCCAGGTACATTCATGTGCTCCTGGGTCAGCATGCAAAAGTGCTTTCCGAAAGTTCAGAGTCATCTCTCATCCTGAGCATTCTTGCCCTGTGCCCACCTACTGCCCCACATGCTGACTAGGAGACCCGCTCAGGCCCCTCCCCTCCGGGTCATCTGCACTCTCAGGCTTCATGTTCTGCTGTATTCACCCGCCCCGCACTTCTAAATGCCCGCAAGACCTTCCCAGTGTCACATGCCAACCATGACACAGGACAGGCTTCTCCAGTACCAGCCTGGCTCGTTCCCATCATTCCTTGTTTCTGCCTGCTTTTCCCCATCGCCCGAGTCCTGCACATCCTCTCCTTCTGAGTGTCACCTCCCTACCTGCACGTACCCTCAGGACAGCTCAATTCCACCTACAGCATGAAAAAGCCACCTCCAACAGGGATCCTGAGCTCTGATGGAGGTCGGGAAGGTAGACTCGGGCACCTGTTACAACGTGGATTCCCCCTTCTCTGATTCAGGGGTCCTGAGAGGCAGAACATCCTTTCACAGGAACCCCTGGAAGATTTTCCGCCACCTAGGCCCATGGGGCTGGCGCTGTGGCCCACAGGCTAAAGCCCCACCTGCAGGGCTGGCATCCCACATCAGAACCCCGGTTCTGCTCCTGGAGCCCTGCTTTCATTCCAGCTCCCTGCTCACACACCTGGCAGAGCAGCACAAGTTGACCCAAGTGCCCCCGGCCCTGCCACCTGTGTGCCAGGCCCAGAAGGTGTTCCAGGCTCCTGGCTTCAGCCTGACTCAGCCTCAGCCAGCATGGGCTTCTGGGAGATTAAATCAGCAATTCAGAGTCATCCTTCTGGATCTCTCTCCCTGTCCCTTCCTCCAACTCTGCCTTTCAAGTCAACAACTGAAAAGAAGAAGAGAAGAGAAGAGAAGAGAAGAGAAGAGAAGAGAAGAGAAGAGAAGAGAAGAGAAGAGAAGAGAAGAGAAGGGGGAGGGGAAGGGAAGGGAAGGGAAGGGAAGGGAAGAGAGAGGGGAGGGGAAGGGAAGGGAAGGGAAGGGAAGGGAAGGGAAGGGAAGGGAAGGGAAGGGAAGGGAAGGGAAGGGAAGGGAAGGGAAGGGAAGGGAAGGGAAGGGAAGGGAAGGGAAGGGAAGGGACAAGACAACATCCTGGGGCGGCGCTGTGGCATAGTAGGTTGAACATCTGCCTATGACATCGAGATACCATATGGGCACCGGTTGGAGTCCCAGCTGCTCCACTTCCAATGCAGCTCTCTGCTAAGACACGAGAAGGCAGTGGAACATGGGCCATGGACTTGGCCCCCTTATCCATGTGGTAGACCCAGAAGAAGCTCCTGGCTCCTGGCTTTGGATCAGCTCAGCACCGGCTGTTGTGGCCCTTTGGGGAGTGACCCATTGGATCAAAGACCTCTCTGTCTCTCTTTCTCCCTCTCTCTCTCCCTCTCTCTCTCTGTCTCTCTTGCCTCTTTCTCTCCTGTCACTCTGCCAGTGAAGTAAATAAATCAATCTTAACAACAACAACAAAAAACCCTGAGCCCAAACTTAGATGAAAGTGGCTGCACTCCTGGGTCGGCAGTGTAGAGCAGTAGGTTAAGCCTCCACCTGCGGCGCCAGCATCCCATATGGGCACTGGCTTGTGTGCTGGCTGCTCCACTTCCATCCAGCTCCCTGGTGATGGCCTGCGAAAGCAATGAAGATGGCCCAAGTCCTTGGACCCCTGCACCCATGCCGCCGGAGACCTGTAGACGCTCTCAGCTCCTGGCCTCCGATTAGCCCATTTGAGGACACTGTGGCCAGTAGCGGATTGAACCAGCACATGGAAGACCTCTCTGTCTCTCCCTCTCTGTGTCTCACTCTACTTCTCAGAGAAAGAAGGAAAAGAGTATTCAAAGCACAGCAGCAGCTTAACTCCTCCCAGAAACTTTTCACAGGAGGTCTTTACTATCGAGAGTACACCCAAATAGCATCTTTTCAGGCTCTGGTTGGGGGACAGGAGAGCTCCCCACAGGGAAGGGCCACGGGCCACTGCCATCTAAACCACTCGACATCGCCAGTGCTGCCACCGTCAGCACCAACCCCGGCACATGAGCCTGTCCCTCATCTTTCAGGGAAGGACATTCCCACAACAGGGAACTAGCCATTAGCTAACAGGAAGGACACGCACACTATGTGTCCCCACCACGGCCATCTACTCCCCAGACATTCCTCACTGAACCACGCCCAACACCACTCCTGATCTCTCCCCACGCCCCTGTCCAAACCCAACACGGAACAGCCCCGGTGTCTAGGGTCTCCTCAGGACGCTGGATGGAAACACTCTCTCACACATGCCACCTATCCCGCCTGGCTCCTCACACTGACCTCCCTCAGGCTCATGGCAGGCCCAGACCCCAGAGATGCCTGGCACGATCCCTACCAGCCCTGGGGAACAATCAGCAAGTGCAGGGCCACGGTAGTCATCACCCTGGTCCTCAGAGAGCCGGCCCTGAGCCCAACCAACTCCCCTGGGAGTCTGAATGAGCTTCAAGAACCACTGTGCACTGCTAAAGCCCCAGATCCTGCAGGACCCAAAGGACCACCCCACGACTCCTCCGGGGTGCAGGCCAGAGCTAGGAGCACTCAGTTCTCCACTGACCATCAGCTCCCTAGAGCAGACAGCCCCAGGTGCACACGGGGCAACTGAGTCTGGGTGGTCGCAGCCTCGTTTTGGGCTTTGAGAGAGAAGAACCACCCTCCAGGTGCCTGTGGCTGGGAGGAGCCACACTTCAGGGGCTGGGACAGGGCTCCCAATGCACAGGGAGCGGCTCCCGGTCGGTCTCAGGGTGTGATGGGAGCTCTTGCTCCTCAGGGTCCACAGCTGGGCAGCTGAGGGCGCCAGCTTCACTGGGACACGATCCCCAGGGACCACACGGGAGGCTGGGGCGTCTTGACAGGGACAATGACCATGCAGGGTGAGAAGCCCTCAAGCAGGGGGGAACAGGTCTAGCCCAGCTGTGACAAAGGCTGGACCCACACCTGCTGTGGCAGGCGGAGGCTTCCCCCTGTTGGTACGACGGGGGGCAGTGTGCACAGGGCATGGCTTAGAAGTGCAGCAGGCAGCACCCGCTGGGACTCGGCAGCCATCTTGTGTGAGAGGAGGGGGCTCAGTTGAGGAGCCACAGGAAGTGACCTCACCTGGAGACCTGGGGGGCCCGGCAACAACCCCAACATTCCAGAGTTGAGTCTGAACCAGCTCACCTGGATAGAGTCTCGCAGGAAGATGTTCCTGAGTTGTATCCCGCGATGCCCAAGCCCAGCCCCCAAGAAACCCTGCGGTGGGTGCCTCGCCCAGTGGTGGGGACGCTGGGCCAGCCCTCACCCCCGACGCTCCTGGTGCTTCCAACAGAAAAAGGTCATGGTGAGTCTGGAAGCAGGACAGGTCTCTGCAGACCAGGACACCACTGGGAACCCACCCGAAGCCCATAGGCCGCTGGGGCTGGGTGTGGGTGTGGGTGTGGGTGTGGGGGGCAAGGGGCCACTTCCCTCTCAGAGGAGGGAGGCTGGAAGTCCTAGGTGGAGGCAGCCTGAGGCCCAGAGCTCCTGGCTGCGGAGGGATCCAGGGACTGCCTCTTACCTGCCATTCTCTGCTCTTGTCTCCCAGGGCCAGGACAGGTCAGCCTCGCGCCTGGCAATGCACAGAAGGCTGCGGATCGCCAGCAGGCAGGACGTGTGTCAGGCCCCTTTCACTGATGACCTGTGTGTGGTGGGGGAGTGGTCAAACGAGCCCACAGCTCCGAAGCCCCCGTACCGGGCGTTCCCCGGCACACAGAAACCACTGGACGTCCCCCTCAGTCACACACTGTTGGTCAGAGCCCAGATAGAGCCCAGGGGCTCCGCAAATGCCCATCTCACAGCGGAGGAAGTAGGGCCCGTTGACTTCGCCTGTGTCAGTCGTGACCCAGGGTCAGGGCCGGGCCTGGCACCTGACCTCACGGCTGGGGCGGCACAGAGCCCTGATCTCCCAACAACACCCCCGCTGGAGCAGTGCTGGTCCTCCATCGATCAGCGCCACCACAAGGATGCGCGGGGGACAGCTGTGTCCCCGGGGAACGAGCAGGGCTCAGGGGAGGCCCTGAGAGAAGAGGCTCTGGGGATGGAGTGTCTGGAGCCAGGACTGTACGCAGCAGCTGAAGCCGAGGACGCTGCAGGGGCACCAGACGCAGCACTGGCCCCGGCCTCAGCCCCAGCTCCGCAAGTCCCTTCTGCTGCAGCCCCAGTGCCACACCTGGCCTTCCCCGCCCCCGTCGTCCTGTATTTCTCTTTACTCCTCCCCACTCTCTTCCTTTTCTCCACCTTATTGTCCCTGAACCTCAATAAAATGTAAGTTGTTACCCACTGTGGAATGTACAATTTGCACCGTGCCAGCTCCCCAGGCCGTGCCCTCCCCACCCCACTCTCCCTGCACCATGGCTCCAATGCCCGGGACCTGCATCCTCTGCAGAGGACACGGGCACCTCCCCAGGGCCAGAGCCAACGTTCCCCGTTTGGACAAAGAGCACCACATGCTGGGAAGGCCAAGGGAAGCAAGGAACAGGGAGACGCTGGCATGGCTGGGGCAGCGCCTCCTCATGCTCAGGGACGCAGACTCTGAGGTCACAGAACGGACCTGCCGGGGGTGCTGTCCCCGCAGCCTCAGTGTCCTCATCTGTGCAATGGGAAGGCAGCCCTGCCACAGCCATCACCGCATCAGGGAATGCGATGCTCTGCACCTCCCTGCACACAATGGGAGCCCCCAGCTTCCAGGATGAGGGGTGCACAGGGAGTGGGTTGGGGGCTTCCACGGAGGGAACACAATCCGTCCAGGGACACACACAAACAACACCTGTCACAGGCTCTGGCCCTGTGCTCAACAACGGGTCACTGACAGACGGATCACAGCAGGGATGTGCTCACTGCACAGGAGACAGGGGGGCCTTGTCCAGGACCCCACGTGACCCAGACTGCCCGCTGTGCAGGCCACATGGGTGGGTCTCGGCTGGGAAGATGGAGACACAGAGCATGTCCCCAAGGACGGGGGCTGCTCCTTCCCCGAGCTCCTGGGATTTCCGGGTCCCTGGCCACGTCCACCAGGCACCTTGTCTCAGCCATGGGGTGACACTGGCTTCACTCCCATTGGCAGATGAGGAACCCCCTGAGAGGGAGGCCCCGCCCAGGTCAGGGCTGTGCCGATCCCAGAAGAGGACTCCCCTCCCCACGTGAGCCCGGACTCTGGGACCCTATGGGCGTGTGGGCCAGCAAGAGGGCAGCACAGCAGGGAGCACAGGGGTCAGGAACGCTATGACTTTCTCCAACAGATCACACCCTGAAGATTTTCTGATCGAATGCCTCAGATGTTCTACTAGGGCTGAGGGGTGCCTGTGGAGGAGGAAGCCGGGGCCCTGGGGGGCTGACCTGTGTGTGTTCCTGGGAATGGCCTGCATCACACCCAGTGACATCACTGTCCCCCCACAGTCCTTCTGCAACATGTCAAGGATCACCACCATGCTCCGCCCTGCACACCTGTCCAGTGGAACCCAGGCGCAGTCCACCTGCAGTTAGTGATGGTCTTAGGTGCACGTGACAGCAGCGTCCCTGGGCGTTCCATTGCACAGCTCTGGCATGGAGAAGACCAGAGATCTGTGCTCCCCACACTGGCCTGCCGCAGGGAGGGGGCCCATGGCAGGGCGCTGAGCTGAGACATCAACATTCAGAACCAGCAGAGGACATGAGGTCAGGCTCCTTGCAGGCCCACAGCCCAAGGCCAGATCACGACCACCCTTGGGGCTTTCGGGAATGCAGGAGGCTCTTCCTGCCAACGACCTGCCACACAGGACGTGACAGCACACGGCTAGCTTCCCGTCCCACTCTGTACGTCCTGGGTGTGCTAAGCCTAGGTTGACAGCGTTGCTTTTCCCAGGTACATTCATGTACTCCTGGGTCAGCATGCAAAAGTGCTTTCCGAAAGTTCAGAGTCATCTCTCATCCTGAGCATTCTTGCCCTGTGCCCAGCTACTGCCCCACATGCTGACTAGGAGACCCGCTCAGGCCCCTCCCCTCCGGGTCATCTGCACTCTCAGGCTTCATGTTCTGCTGTATTCACCCGCCCCGCACTTCTAAATGCCCGCAAGACCTTCCCAGTGTCACATGCCAACCATGACACAGGACAGGCTTCTCCAGTACCAGCCTGGCTCGTTCCCATCATTCCTTGTTTCTGCCTGCTTTTCCCCATCGCCCGAGTCCTGCACATCCTCTCCTTCTGAGTGTCACCTCCCTACCTGCACGTGCCCTCAGGACAGCTCAATTCCACCTACAGCATGAAAAAGCCACCTCCAACAGGGATCCTGAGCTCTGATGGAGGTCGGGAAGGTAGACTCGGGCACCTGTTACAACATGGATTCCCCCTTCTCTGATTCAGGGGTCCTGAGAGGCAGAACATCCTTTCACAGGAACCCCTGGAAGGTTTTCCGCCACCTAGGCCCATGGGGCTGGCGCTGTGGCCCACAGGCTAAAGCCCCACCTGCAGGGCTGGCATCCCACATCAGAACCCCGGTTCTGCTCCTGGAGCCCTGCTTTCATTCCAGCTCCCTGCTCACACACCTGGCAGAGCAGCACAAGTTGACCCAAGTGCCCCCGGCCCTGCCACCTGTGTGCCAGGCCCAGAAGGTGTTCCAGGCTCCTGGCTTCAGCCTGACTCAGCCTCAGCCAGCATGGGCTTCTGGGAGATTAAATCAGCAATTCAGGGTCATCCTTCTGGATCTCTCTCCCTGTCCCTTCCTCCAACTCTGCCTTTCAAGTCAACAACTGAAAAGAAGAAGAGAAGAGAAGAGAAGAGAAGAGAAGAGAAGAGAAGAGAAGAGAAGAGAAGAGAAGAGAAGAGAAGAGAAGAGAAGAGAAGAGAGAGGGGAGGGCAAGGGAAGGGAAGGGAAGGGAAGGGAAGGGAAGGGAAGGGAAGGGAAGGGAAGGGAAGGGAAGGGAAGGGAAGGGAAGGGAAGGGAAGGGAAGGGAAGGGACAAGACAACATCCTGGGGCGGCGCTGTGGCATAGTAGGTTGAACATCTGCCTATGACATGGAGATACCATATGGGCACCGGTTGGAGTCCCAGCTGCTCCACTTCCAATGCAGCTCTCTGCTAAGACACGAGAAGGCAGTGGAACATGGGCCATGGACTTGGCCCCCTTATCCACGTGGTAGACCCAGAAGAAGCTCCTGGCTCCTGGCTTTGGATCAGCTCAGCACCGGCTGTTGTGGCCCTTTGGGGAGTGACCCATTGGATCAAGGATCTCTCTGTCTCTCTTTCTCCCTCTCTCTCTCCCTCTCTCTCTGTCTCTCTTGCCTCTTTCTCTCCTGTCACTCTGCCAGTGAAGTAAATAAATCAATCTTAACAACAACAACAAAAAACCCTGAGCCCAAACTTAGATGAAAGTGGCTGCACTCCTGGGTCGGCAGTGTAGAGCAGTAGGTTAAGCCTCCACCTGCGGCGCCAGCATCCCATATGGGCACTGGCTTGTGTGCTGGCTGCTCCACTTCCATCCAGCTCCCTGGTGATGGCCTGCGAAAGCAATGAAGATGGCCCAAGTCCTTGGACCCCTGCACCCATGCCGCCGGAGACCTGTAGACGCTCTCAGCTCCTGGCCTCCGATTAGCCCATTTGAGGACACTGTGGCCAGTAGCGGATTGAACCAGCACATGGAAGACCTCTCTGTCTCTCCCTCTCTGTGTCTCACTCTACTTCTCAGAGAAAGAAGGAAAAGAGTATTCAAAGCACAGCAGCAGCTTAACTCCTCCCAGAAACTTTTCACAGGAGGTCTTTACTACCGAGAGTACACCCAAATAGCATCTTTTCAGGCTCTGGTTGGGGGACAGGAGAGCTCCCCACAGGGAAGGGCCACGGGCCACTGCCATCTAAACCACTCGACATCGCCAGTGCTGCCACCGTCAGCACCAACCCCGGCACATGAGCCTGTCCCTCATCTTTCAGGGAAGGACATTCCCACAACAGGGAACTAGCCATTAGCTAACAGGAAGGACACGCACACTATGTGTCCCCACCACGGCCATCTACTCCCCAGACATTCCTCACTGAACCACGCCCAACACCACTCCTGATCTCTCCCCACGCCCCTGTCCAAACCCAACACGGAACAGCCCCAGTGTCTAGGGTCTCCTCAGGACGCTGGATGGAAACACTCTCACACATGCCACCTATCCCGTCTGGCTCCTCACACTGACCTCCCTCAGGCTCATGGCAGGCCCAGACCCCAGAGATGCCTGGCACGATCCCTACCAGCCCTGGGGAACAATCAGCAAGTGCAGGGCCACGGCAGTCATCACCCTGGTCCTCAGAGAGCCGGCCCTGAGCCCAACCAACTCCCCTGGGAGTCTGAATGAGCTTCAAGAACCACTGTGCACTGCTAAAGCCCCAGATCCTGCAGGACCCAAAGGACCACCCCACGACTCCTCCGGGGTGCAGGCCAGAGCTAGGAGCACTCAGTTCTCCACTGACCATCAGCTCCCTAGAGCAGACAGCCCCAGGTGCACACGGGGCAACTGAGTCTGGGTGGTCGCAGCCTCGTTTTGGGCTTTGAGAGAGAAGAACCACCCTCCAGGTGCCTGTGGCTGGGAGGAGCCACACTTCAGGGGCTGGGACAGGGCTCCCAATGCACAGGGAGCGGCTCCCGGTCGGTCTCAGGGTGTGATGGGAGCTCTTGCTCCTCAGGGTCCACAGCTGGGCAGCTGAGGGCGCCAGCTTCACTGGGACACGATCCCCAGGGACCACACGGGAGGCTGGGGCGTCTTGACAGGGACAATGACCATGCAGGGTGAGAAGCCCTCAAGCAGGGGGGAACAGGTCTAGCCCAGCTGTGACAAAGGCTGGACCCACATCTGCTGTGGCAGGCGGAGGCTTCCCCCTGTTGGTGCGACGGGGGGCAGTGTGCACAGGGCATGGCTTAGAAGTGCAGCAGGCAGCGCCCGCTGGGACTCGGCAGCCATCTTGTGTGAGAGGAGGGGGCTCAGTTGAGGAGCCACAGGAAGTGACCTCACCTGGAGACCTGGGGGGCCCGGCAACAACCCCAACATTCCAGAGTTGAGTCTGAACCAGCTCACCTGGATAGAGTCTCGCAGGAAGATGTTCCTGAGTTGTATCCCGCGATGCCCAAGCCCAGCCCCCAAGAAACCCTGCGGTGGGTGCCTCGCCCAGTGGTGGGGACGCTGGGCCAGCCCTCACCCCCGACGCTCCTGGTGCTTCCAACAGAAAACGGCCATGGTGAGTCTGGAAGCAGGACAGGTCTCTGCGGGCCAGGACACCACTGGGAACCCACCCGAAGCCCATAGGCCCCTGGGGGTGGGTGTGGGTGTGGGTGTGGGGGGCAAGGGGCCACTTCCCTCTCAGAGGAGGGAGGCTGGAAGTCCTAGGTGGAGGCAGCCTGAGGCCCAGAGCTCCTGGCCGCGGAGGGATCCAGGGACTGCCTCTTACCTGCCATTCTCTGCTCTTGTCTCCCAGGGCCAGGACAGGTCAGCCTCGCGCCTGGCAATGCACAGAAGGCTGCGGATCGCCAGCAGGCAGGACGTGTGTCAGGCCCCTTTCACTGATGACCTGTGTGTGGTGGGGGAGTGGTCAAACGAGCCCACAGCTCCGAAGCCCCCGTACCGGGCGTTCCCCGGCACACAGAAACCACTGGACGTCCCCCTCAGTCACACACTGTTGGTCAGAGCCCAGATAGAGCCCAGGGGCTCTGCAAATGCCCATCTCACAGCGGAGGAAGTAGGGCCCGTTGACTTCGCCTGTGTCAGTCGTGACCCAGGGTCAGGGCCGGGCCTGGCACCTGACCTCACGGCTGGGGCGGCACAGAGCCCTGATCTCCCAACAACACCCCCGCTGGAGCAGTGCTGGTCCTCCATCGATCAGCGCCACCACAAGGATGCGCGGGGGACAGCTGTGTCCCCGGGGGCCGAGCAGGGCTCAGGGGAGGCCCTGAGAGAAGAGGCTCTGGGGATGGAGGGCCTGGAGCCAGGACTGTACGCAGCAGCTGAAGCCGAGGACGCTGCAGGGGCACCAGACGCAGCACTGGCCCCGGCCTCAGCCCCAGCTCCGCAAGTCCCTTCTGCTGCAGCCCCAGTGCCACACCTGGCCTTCCCCGCCCCCGTCGTCCTGTATTTCTCTTTACTCCTCCCCACTCTCTTCCTTTTCTCCACCTTATTGTCCCTGAACCTCAATAAAATGTAAGTTGTTACCCACTGTGGAATGTACAATTTGCACCCTGCCAGCTCCCCAGGCCGTGCCCTCCCCACCCCACTCTCCCTGCACCATGGCTCCAATGCCCGGGACCTGCATCCTCTGCAGAGGACACGGGCACCTCCCCAGGGGCAGAGCCAACATTCCCCGTTTGGACAAAGAGCACCACATGCTGGGAAGGCCAAGGGAAGCAAGGAACAGGGAGACGCTGGCATGGCTGGGGCAGCGCTTCCTCATGCTCAGGGACGCAGACTCTGAGGTCACAGAACGCACCTGCCGGGGGTGCTGTCCCCACAGCCTCAGTGTCCTCATCTGTGGAATGGGAAGGCAGCTCTGCCACAGCCATCACCGCGTCATGTAATGCGATGTTGTGCACCTCCCTGCACACACTGGGAGCTCACAGCTCCAGTATGAAGTGTGCACAGGCATTGGGTGATTCTTAACTGAGGGCACACGATCAGGTCCAGCATCATACACACACAGAAGCAATCACAGGCTCTGGCCCTGTGCTCAAAAATGGGTCACTGGTACCTAAAGTAGAATAAGGATTTGCCTACTGCACAGGAGACTGAGGGGCCTTGTCCAGGACCCCATGTAACCCAGACTGCCTGGTGTGCAGGAGACATGGGTGGTCTTGGCTGAGAAGATGGAGACACAGAGGATGTCCCAAGGATAGTGACCATGTTCCTCTGGAACAGGCTGTGTTTCCATAGGGAAGTGCACCCCAGGCTTTCATAATCTTCCACTGCCGTGTGGTTCTGGCTTACAGATGAAGAACCTCGCAGTCCCTGAGAGCCCACAGGTAGAACACAGTGATACCGATGAACTGAGGGACACTGTTGACCTCTGGGGACCAGCTGCCCTGCCTACAGGTGGACTGAAATGGGTCCAACAGACATGTGTGCACCAGCAAGAGCTCTGTCACCCAGGATTTCCCTCTCCCCAGTGCGCCAGACTCAAGTTCACAGAGCAGAACCAGGAAGACCGACATCTGGACCTGGAAGGTCTTCTGTATTTCCGTGGTGATGTAGAGGTTGTTGTGCACATGGGGGCCTGGGCTACATCAGTAAACAAAGAGAAGGTCCTTTCTGTCTACTCACCCCTGATCAGGCGTGAAGACTTGCGCATCTGCGCAGGAGACATGAGAAGGCCCAGAGAAGGGAGCATCCTGGGCAGACTTACAAACACAGCAAATGATGCTCTAAATACCTAATGGCCCAGCAGAAAATGAGCTTCCAGGCCTCTCATTTACATGTTCACCTCATCCACTCTTAAACATAACTCAAAATAAAGCATCTAAGCATAAATGTTAAAAGTCAAAAATATAAATCACTTAGAAGAAAACTTACAAAATCTTGACAATTTTGAGTGACCCGCAGATTTTTGATACATTATCACAACTATGATACATAATAAAAAGATAATCAGTAATTTCTCCAAATCGCAAACACTTCTGATTCAAGAAACACATTATCAAAGTGAAAAAAAGATCACACAGATTCAGACAAAATATTTTAAAAGCATGTATCTGATAAGAACCTTTGTCCACAAATATAAGGAACACTTACAATTGAACAATATGAAAATGAACAACCCAAACCACCATGCGTCAAATATTTGAATATGCATTTCTTCTAAGATGAGCGCAGTAAAAGTTGCCCAACATCTTCAGGCCCCAGAGAAAAGCAAATGGAAGCCACAATGTGACACCAACTCTCCCCCACTTGAGTGGCAGGAGTTTAAACAATGGGGAGGAACCAGAGTTGTAAAGGATATGGACAAACAGACCTCACCCATTGATGCTGAGAATGTGAAATGGTGCAGCCACTGTAAAGATCAAGCAGTTGTCCAAATGGAGATATGAAGAGTTACTGTCGGACTCAGCACCTAGCTCATACTCAAGATAAATGAAAATACTTGTCCCTAAAAAAAGTGTCAAGGTAGACATAGGTTGTTATCTGTTAATAACAACTTTGAATGTAAATTGGTTAAATTCCCCACTTAAAGGATAAAGACTGGCTGAGTGGATAAAGACCAACACTCAAGATACTGCCTGGAAGAAACCCATTTCAGACACACATTACATCAGGATAAAAGAATCTGTCAGAAAGAGCATCTAACAACTGGAAATACATACATGCACCTGAAAACAACACCACCTAAGCATGGAATACAAACAATATTGGTTCTAAAGGGAGGTAGAGACCCCACAACAATAGGAGCTGGGGACTTCCACATCCCACCTGTCAATGGACAGATCATCTAGACAGACAACCAGCAAAGAAGCACTAGACTTAAGAAGCACTACACACCAAATGGACTTAACATTTGTGGAGCACTGCAGAATATGCATTCTTCCCCTCAGCACGTGGAACATTCTCCAGAAGAGACCCTACATTCGCCCACAAAACAAGCCTCAACTCATTTTAAAAAATCAAAATCACCTTTTCACAGGCCATAATGGAATAAAATATTAGTAATCAACCAGAGGAATTGTAGATATCAGCCAAATGCATGGAAATCAAACACCATGTTCCTGTCCAATCAATGGATCCCTTTTACCACTCTCCTCAACACACAACTGGGAGTGCTACCCAGCACAATTTAGCAAGAGCAAAAAATCACAGCATCAGTTTGGAAACAACAAAGTCAAATAGTCCTTACTTGCAATCTATATGATCTTATATATAGGAAAATTTAAAACTTCATCAAAGAGTTAAAAGAATTCAATAAAAGTGTAGGATACAGGA
Organism: Oryctolagus cuniculus; assembly: GCF_051225735.1. Lineage (NCBI taxonomy): Eukaryota > Metazoa > Chordata > Mammalia > Lagomorpha > Leporidae > Oryctolagus > Oryctolagus cuniculus. Next base: position 45,899,164 of record NC_142882.1, read on the forward strand.
TCAACTTACAAAAACCAATAGCATTTCAATACCCTAGGAACAAATCAGATGAAAAGAGATCAAGAGGGCAACCCAGTGGTAGAACAAGGAGTTGACAGAAATTGAAGAGATGACTAAAAAGTGCAAAGTCATCCCATGGTCATGCATTTGAAGAACTAGAACTTTTAAATGTCCAACTACTATAGACACAATGCAATTCCTCTCACAATACCAATGACATTCTTCAAAGAATAAGAGAAAGTATTTGCAAGTTGTTCCCCTGATGAGATTAAGGAACTCAACCCAAAAGTCCCCCCACAAAAATGCAATTAAAAATGAGCTAATTATCTGAGTAGATACATGTCAGAAGAAGATATACAAATGGCCAAAAACTACATGAAATAATGCTCAATCATATTAATCATCAGGGACTTGAAACTCAAAACCTCAATCAAAGATTCTCTCTCCCAGGTCTGACCAGAAAAAAACACAATGAACAAATTCAAGGACATGGAGAAAGGGGAATTCTCACACACTCTGGACAAGAATGTCAATCAATGCAGCCCTTGTGGCAAACACTGTGGTGTTTCCCAAAACACCAGAAATAGAACTGCCATATGATCCAGCAATCTGTCTGTGCGTATACATCCAAAGGAAAGGAAACCAAATGTGGACAACATAGTTGCACGCCACGTTTACTGCAGCACTGTTCATGAAAGCCAAGGTATGGAGTCAACCTAGACACTCTACTGGTAGATGAATTGATAAAGAACACCTGGTTACATATGCATAATGGAATAATACTCAGCCATAAAAAAGAACATAGCCATGTCATCTGCAGCAACATCCATGAGCCTGGAAGGTATTGTGGGTTCTTCTGTTTGTGTATGGTTTTTTTCGGAGGGAGAAGGATTTTATTTATTTGAGAAGTTGAGTTACAGACAGAGGGAAACAGACAAAGGTCTCCCATACACTGGTTCACTCCCTAAATGGGTACAAAGGCCAGAGCTGAGCCGATCTAAAGCCAGGAGACAGAAGCCTCTTTCATGTCTCCCAGGTGGGTGCAGGAGTCCAAACACTTGGGCCATTCTCCACTGCTTTTGCAGCAGAGAGCTGGATTGGAAGAACAACAGCTGGGGCATGAACCAGCACCCATTTGGCATGCCAGCACCACATGGGGAGGGTTAGCCCACTACATCACAGTGCCGGCCCCAGGGAGGACACTGTATTAGTTAAACAAATCAATCGCAGGAGGAAAACTACTGCATGTTCCCATTTACGTATGAAATCCTAAAAAGTTGATCTCACAGAGGTAGGCAAATAGAACAGAGTTTACCAGAGGTTGGAAAGGGGAGGGGGGAGTGGAGGGAGGATGGTGGACGGGTACAGAGCACAGTTCACTGTGAAGAGCAATGTCAAATGTTCTGCCACACCGTGAGGTAACCAATGGAAAAGTAATTAATTATGTGCCTCACAATAGCTAGTAGAGGAGATTCTGGATGTTCCCAACACAAATGATGAGTATGTTTCAGGTGACGGATATCTTAATTAACCTGATCAGATCATTATATACCATATATTTACACTGAAATACCACACTGTACCCCATAAACATGTACAATTATATGTGTCAATTATGAATAACCATACATATATTCTATTTTTCAAAAGCGAGTCTAGAATGCCCTAACTGCATCATTCATAATAACCAGCAAGTAGAAGCCATCAAATGGCCAGCAACTGATGTACGAATAAACATATGGTCTGTCCTCAATATAGACAACTCTCCACCCCACAGAAGGGCATACTGTTCTGACACTCCCTATCCAACTCGGGAGCCCTGAAGACATGTGGCTCTGGGAAGGTAGAGAGAGGCAAAGGCCTCATACACCGTGACACTATCAACACGCATGGGACATTTGTGAAAGTGAGTAGACATGCGTCTCAAGGGCCTGGAGGCGGGACTGAGAACTGAGTGCCAATAGGCAGGAGGTTCTTTAAGTGTTTGGGGAATGTTCCACAGCTACACTGTGCTGATGGCTACACAGCCTATACATATATTAAAGTCACTGACATGGACACAAGAGGACATACATCATGTTCTGTCAATTGTAGGTCAAGAAACCTGTCCACAGAAAGTGATCAGAGTGATCCAGAAGCAACTGTTCCTTCACTTGTGTGGACATCATGCCAGTTGACCACCCTAGGGCCAGAAGGATGATGAGGTCAAGGTCTTCTTGGAGACTGGAAGAGGATCTCACAGCACAGAGCCTGGCAGAGGGGAGAGACAGAGCAGTATCTTCACCATCCAGGGCAGTTAACATGAGGTCTGGATTCAGTGGCAGTCCCTGACTTACAGCCCAGAGGCCAAATCCTGCTCTGGGACACTAGGCCTCTGCACTGCTTAGGCTTTGTGCCTGGGGAGCCTCAACTGCAACACAGAACCTATACCACTGTTGGGAAGAACAAATTTATTAAATGAAATGCACCTAGAAGAAAACATGGTACCAATGAGCACAGAACATACTCATCAATGCTGTGGGTTATTCATACTGGTTTCAAAAAAGAAATGAAGGGACCGGTGCTGTGGCATAGCGGGTAAAGCCTCCGTCAGCAATACCAGCTTCCCGGATGAGTGCTGGTGTAGTCCCAGCTGCTCCTCTACCAATCTAGCTCTCACCTGTGGTCCAGGAAAGCAGTAAAAGATGGCACAAGTCCTTGGGCTCCTGCACCCTCGTGGCTGACCTGGAGGAAGCTCCTGGATCTTGGCTTTGGATCAGCACAGCCATGGCCATTGTGGCCATCTGGGGAGTGAACCAGTGGATGGACAACTACTTTCTCTCTGCCTAACCTTCTCTGTGTACTTCTGACTTTAAAATAAATAAATAAATCTGTGAAAAGTAAAGAAAACAGAAGACAAACTGAAATGTAAGATCTGAGCCTTTGAAACAATTAGAAGAAAACACAGGGGAACTGCTTCCGGACAGTGCCATGGGCAAGGATTTCTTAGATCAGACCCCAAGAGCATAGGAAACAAAGCCAACCAGCAGACAAATGGGATTTCACCAAATTAAACAGCTTTTGTACAGCAAAGAAACAAGTCTACAAGCCATCCATCTGACATAGCTGTTAGTAAAGTCAACATAAAAACAACTAAACAGCAAAAACAAGAAACAACAAATAAGTCAGACTTAAGAGTCTCAGTTAGAAATAGACATTTCTTTTTTTTAAAAAAAAAAAGATCTATATATTTACTTGCAAATCAGAGTTACACAGAGAGGGGAGAGGCAGAGAAAGAAAGGACTCCCATCCGATGGTTCACTCCCCAGTTGGTAGCGACAGCCGGGGCTGCGCCGATCCGAAGCCAGGAGCTAGGAGCTTCCTCTGGGTCCCCTACGTGGGTGCAGGAACCCAAGGAACTAGGCCATCCTCTACAGCTTTCCCACACCATAGCATATAGCTGGATCAGAAATGGAAAGCCAGGTCTCGAACCAGCGCCCACATGGGATGCCAGCACTTTAGGCCAGGATATCAACTCGCTGCGCCACAGTGCTGGCCTCGGAAATAGACATTCCTTAAAGTAAGACATGTCAGTGGTTCTCCTGTTCCACAGCACTCAAGGGAACTACTTATAATGTGAAATACGGGACAAAAGTGCTCATCACTGATCTCAGAGAGATACAAAGCAAAACCACAATAGGATACCAAAGGAATGAACGATAACTAGTGAGGATGTGTGTGGAGGGGAGGGAACACTTGGCATTCTGTGGGTGGGAATGTAGATGTGGTAAAGAGTAAGGAAGTTGCTCAATAAACAGAAACTAGACCTACCATCCACTCCACCAACCCTACTGCCAGTGTACAATAAAGGGGAAGGAAGTCAGTCTGTGGAAGAGAGATCTGTGCCCCCAATTTTACTGCAGTCCTGTTCCCAGTAGCTAAGGCATGCAAACAACCTACACATCCATCCGCCATGGATGGAAAAAGAAAAAAAGGGGTACGTGTGCACATAGGAATACTACTCAGCTATAAAAAAGGTTGAAATCTTGTCATTTGTGGTACCATGGGAGGATCTGGAAATCACTGGGTTAAGTGAAATCAACCAAGCACAGAAAGACAAACACCACATGACCTCACTCACATGTGGAATCTGCAAAGTGGTGATGCCCTGGAGGCTCAGGGCACAACGGCAGTTGTCAGAGGCCAGGAGGAAGGGACAAGGGCAGTGGACAGAGACGGACTAGTATGAGTCACAGCTGACGGAGCAGGAGTCTCTGTGCTTCTGCTGCGTGGGAGAGGACAAGGCTGTGTATCTCCCTAAGAAGGCAGACACAGCCCCGCAGTGTGGCATTTGCTTCCCCGCAGGAACAAGCCCAGTGAACTCGGGGGACAGAGGAGGTGGAGGTGGGGAGCAAGGGCTTTCCACCCCTCTGCTCACTTCCTGCAGGGCCAACCAACAAAGATGAAAGTCCAGGGTGATCACACCATGGACAGGACCAGTCCTAACCCTGTGATTCCCCACAAGCTCAGGTTACACTCAGGTCTGAACTCATGCAATCCTAAGCCCTAAAAACCAAGGACCCAGATAAGATGACCTTGGTGAAGTTCTAGGGATGCTGGGAAGGGAGATCCCGCCCCAGTTCCCTGTCCTCATGCACTGACACTCAGTAACGGCGGCCGCAGCAGCTATGAGGGTACAGGTGCAGAGACTCAGGTATCAGGATATGACAGAATCACCTTCTGCAATCCTGAAAAAAATGAGGAGGGGGCTACTATGCCCATTTTGTAGCAGGGAAATTGAGGCATGGGACAGGGAATCCACATAAAGCCACGTCACCTCTCATGGCAGAGTGCAGATCACACCCTGTCTCTCCAGCTCCTCATTAATCTCCTGGTTCCACTCCTGTACCCCAGACCTAGGGGCTCTCCCCTAGGCACTGGACCCAGATTGTTCTTGCTCCGGGGCACTCTGGGCACTGCAGGGTGAGGGGCAGCATCTCTGGCAACCACCTGACCCAAGCCAGGAGCACCTCCCAGTTGGGCCAACCACAGTGTCCCTTAAGGAGTCACAATCTCCACAGCTAGGAACCAGGGCCCCATGGACAATCTTTACTCAGTGGACAAAGAAACTGTTTTTTAAATTTTTTCATCAATTTTCATTTGACTTGAAAAGCACAAAGAGAGGCGGAGCTCTCATTGGTGGCAGGGACCCAAGTGCTCGAGCCACTGCCTGTGTCCCCCCAGAGACACGTCAGTGGGAAGCTGGATTGGAAGCAGAATACTGGCAGCCAAACCCAGCACCCTCATGGGGGATACAGGCATCCAAGCTGGCAATTTGACCTCCTGGGCCACAAACCCTCCTGCAACAAAGCTTTTAAAAACAAATCCAACAGCCTGCACCACTGCCTGCAGTGCCACCATCCCTTATGGGCACCGGTTCAAGTCCCAGCTGTTCCACTCTGATCCAGCTCTCTGGGAAAGCAGATGATGGCTCAAGTCCTTGTGCCCCTGCACCTGCATGGGAGACACAGAGGAAGCTCCTGGTTCCTGGCTTCCAATCGACCCAGCTCCAGCTGTTGGAGCTATCTGAGGACTGAACCAGTGGTTGGAAGACTTCTCTCTCTCTCTGCCTCTGCCTCTCTGTAACTCTACCTTTCAAATAAATAAATAAATCTTTAAAAAAAAAAAAAAAAAAAAAACAAAAAACAAAGACCTAACACTCAGAAAAAAAAATCCAGGAGCCAATGTTGTGACATGGCAGGTAAAGCCACCACCTGCCTGGCAAGCATCCCAAATGGGCACAAGTTCAAGTCCCTAATGCTCCACTTCTGATCCAGCTCCTTGCTGATGTGTCTGGAGGCAGCAGAAAATGGCCCAAGTACTTGGAAGTCCCAGGTTCTCACCACATCTGCAGGTCAGGAGCCTGAGTGCTACAGGCTCAAGGTCTCTCCTGAGGTTACATGGTGCCATCTGGTGTGCTGCCGTCTCAGTTCCTTGTGGCTGTAGGGCTGCATCCCTGTTTTATGCCTGGCCTGGGTGGTTTGCTCGAAAGCTCCTGTGGGGTGAGCTGATGTACGGTCAGGATCTTAATCAAGTCCAGGTGAATGTCAGGTCCCCTCAGGCCCTGGCTGCCTCACTCAGTGTCACACACATCGTCTCCCTTTACACTGACACAGTCGCTGATTCAGGGCCCTCCACCACAGCTGCAGAGTCTGTCCCACAATGGGATACCACAGGAGAATGACACTGTGGGTTGAGACCCAGGATCAGGTGTCACCCGTGGGGCATGGGAAGGTATCCTGGGGTAGGGGGCTGGGCAGTAAGAGCCAGGAGGAGAGCAGGTCAGGCTGTCCAGGGAGAAGCAGAAGGGGGCCCCCAGCAGGTAGGTTGTGCTGCCAAGGAGCAGGGAGCCTGGACGGAGATGCCTCCCAGGATGCAAAATAGCTCAGCCCCTCTCAGGCTGCCATCAAGAAGATCCAAAGGTGTGCCCTCCAGTCAGGGAGCCACAACGTGAGACATCAAGGCTCAGTAAGCAGAGAAATGAGGCTGGAGCAGAAGTGACAGTGGCGAAAGATCCACAGACCCAAGGCCTGGACAGGAGTCTCCAGGATGCACGGCAGACCCATGCCAGTGCGGAGATGTCCCCAGATGTCACTATCCCAGCACCTGCGGGCCAGACCTGATACAACACCTGTTTGCTTCCTTTAATCGAGCAGAGTCCACAAAACACAGAATTTTAGAGCATGCAGCTCAGCTACGTTAACAACATTCCCATGGCTGGACAACCCTCACCATCCTGTCTCAATCAGGGTCCCAGACTGCCTTCCTTGGCCTGTGCACTACTCAGCCTGCTGTCCGCTCCCACTGATCCCAATGAGCCGTACAGGCTGAGGGAGGACACAGGCAGCTGGGCCCGGGTGTCAGGGCATTCATATGTCAACAGGACAGCACGGAGCCCACTCGCAACCCTATCTGCCACTCTGGGTGTCCGGTACACTCAGGCGCTGCTGAATGGAGACTCCGCCTTTCAGTTTGGTTTGCCTTCATCTTTTTCTTAATAAAACTGCAAACCTCCAAATAATAAGATAAAATACAGTCAAAGAAATGTCTACTTATTTTCACCTACTTGAAAGGTAGAGAGAGAGACACACAGAGAGAAGTCTCCCATTAACTGGTGCACTTCCCAAATGCACACAACCACCAAGACAGGACCAGGTGAAGCCAGGAGCCAGAAACTCCATCTGCGTCTCCCATGTGGGTATCAGAGGCCCAGGGACTCAAGTCACCGAATGCTCCCTCTCAGTGCATCCAAGAGGAGCTGGATCAGAAGCAGGGCAGCCAGGTCTTCACCTGGCACCCAGATAAGAAATGGGGTTGCCCCAAGGGGAGGCTTAACCATCTGTACCTTGACATCCTCAATTTACTTTGTATTCTGACCAAGAATGCGAAATTATTAGGTGCACTGGTGAAATGAGCTTCCACTTTACTTTTTTCCTATGGGTAATATTTTTTTAAAGATTTATTTGGTTTATTTGATAGAGTTATGAAGAGATGCAGAGGCAAAGAGAGAGAGGTCATCCCACTAGGTCGCTCCCTAAATGACTGCAAAAGCCAGAGCTGAGCCAACATGAAGCCAGGAGCCAGGAGCTCCTTCCAGGTTTCCCACATGGGTGCAGGGGCCCAACGACTTCTGCCATCCTCGGCTGCCTGTCCCAGGCACATTAGCAGGGAGCTGGACTCGAAGTGCAGCACCCATATGGGATGCAGGCACTGCAGGCCAGGGATTTAACCCACTGAGCCACAGTGCACGCCCCATCTATGAGAATGTTAACCATATAAATTGCAACAGATATATTCTAAATATTAACTGCATACAAATACACAATGCTTAACTTGGGCACTTTCAAATCTGTTTCTATAAAAATACATGTCCCCTTTATAAACAGGTTCCCCATTACAGAGATGAAAACTCACTTCATTTCTATATATGTAAGCAGTTTAAGAATACTGCTGAGGATCAGGTCAATTTTTTTCCCCAAAAACATTCTAAAGATGGCCACAGGACAAAAGAGGATTCACTACAGCCTGCTGACTTAAACCTTGGTTCACTACCCTCCTTCACAGGTATGAGATCACCCTGGATAATCTTCCCAGGGAATCAAAAATGCAATCTGTCCTCTCGTGCTGTCAGAACAACCGCGGAAAGCACACTGGGGACACTCAACCAACACCAGTGCTCACGTGACTGAGGCAGTCATCTTGGACAACAAAGAAAGACTTCCATCCAGGATCCAGAAAAAGCAGGAGGCGGGGAGATGAAGAAGTTCTGGAAACGGGGCCCGTGTTGTGGTGCACTGGATAAAGCCACAGCCTGCAAACCCTCACATCCCATGTGGGCACCAGTTCCTGTCCTGGCTGCTCCAATTCCAATCCAGCTCCCTGCAAGTAGTCTGCAAAAAGCAGAGGAAGATGGCCCAAGTACCTGTACCCCTGCAACACACACAGGGCACTGAGCAGAAGTACCTGGCTTCAGCTTGGACCAGGGAAGCCACTGCCACCATCTTGGGAGTGAACCAACAGATGGAAGATAGCTCTCTCTGTCTCTCCTTTTTCTGGAACTGTGACTTTCAAAATAAGAAATAAATCTTTTTTTTTTTTTAAGATTTAGAAATTCTAGAGATGCAGATGAGCCTCAGATGGCAGATTTCCCATGCAGGGTTCTCAGCACAACAAAAGGATATGGAAGAATCACAGAGCACAAGGGCAGCGCAGCCATGTTCTTGTCAGCCCTTCAGGGAGAACCCTATGAGAGGAAGTCACGCATCGCCAACAGGATGCACACCCAGCACTCACCCCCTGCCCCTCCTACACACCCAGCCCTGCTCCTCAGCCAGCTCCCTCCATGGCCTAGCTCCTCCAAGTGCACCCTGTACTTTGGTTAATATCGACACTTGTCCTTCCCTAAGTAATACAGCAGGTGGACGAAGACCAAAAACTTGAGTCTGTTCCTCCCGTCATTCTCTCCACAAACCCTGCACATTCAGGTCATTCTCATGCCTCCACGTCCAGACTACAGATGCCAAATGGCCCACAGGACAACAGCAAGAGACTCAGGAGGCAGCAGCCCTGAGTGTCCACACATGAGACACAGCTCCTGATCTGCTGGGGGCTTGCTTCCTACAGGAACTGAGCCTGGTGACCCAGGGCCCACAAGTTATTCGGTAGTGACCCCCAAATCTCCTGCTGTGGGCTGCAGACACAGACCACAGTGGAGACTGGGGAGTGACTGTCCTGGTGAGACTGGAAAGAGTCTGAGGGCTGAAGGAGGAAGATTCTGAGCCAAGGCTCCCAAGTGAAGCCCTGCTCCCCACTCACACACACCTGACCAGCATCCTACTGCACTCAATGGCAGCTGACCCCTGCTCAGACTCCCAGCATGCTGGGTGCACTCCCTTCAGCTCAGCTCCCAAGACCACCACTCTCCAGCCCAGTGTTCCTACCCAGCCTGACTGCTTCCCCCATGAGTGCTCCCACCCTTCAGCAGAGATCCCTCCTCTTCCTCTCCCCAACACCGGGCTTGCTGTCCCCAGAGGCCCTGCCACCTCCTCTGCCTCACTCGGGCAAAACACCCACAGCAAACACCAGCACAGCCCTTAGCACGGCTTGGCCCTGAGGTAAGCACTCACCCAGAAATGCAACAGACTCTAATGAAGTGCTATGGATACCACTGAGGAGAATCCCACAGGACTCCCAAAAATGAGTCACAGATCACTGCCCACCCAATGAATAAAAGGCTCTGGACTGTGGAGAAAGCCACTGGTAGCCCAAAAAAGAGTTATAGCTTACTGCTGCCCACAAACAAGCAAAAATAGGAAATAAAAATGGAGTCACTTATGCTAAGCCAGAAGCTGATGACATCACTTATGTCAAGCTCAGCACTTGCCAGAAAGATGCTCCTCATCAGACTGAACAGACATCCCTGGGCAGTCTGATAACCTGTACGCTACAGACGACAACCTCAAGTTACCTTCCTACTCACACAGGGATTGGCTGCACCCCAGGAATACTGCAGATACACCCTGTCCTAAACAACAGATTGGTGGCACCCCGGGAAACTCCCAGAGGGAGCACAACTGATTGGTGACACCCTACCGCTCCTGGAGACTCTCCCTTCATAATGACAAGGATAAAAGGATCATGGTCCCGGTGACTGTGAACCTCTGGATCTTCACACATTCAGAGCTGAATAGGCAGCCCGTTACACATGGATCCGTAATGGCACAAGATGACAACCGATCAAGGGCCCAGTACATGTGAACCTCTGGATCTCCTTACACATGGAGCTTAAGAGCCAGCTCACTAGCCCCCTTGCTAAGCAACACACGGAGACTACAGGACCAAACTCCAGTGGAGCCACCGCCTCGCCTGGACCCCTTATCAGCCTGCTGCCTGACCTGACCACACAGCTGGACCAGACCTCTCAGCAGGGGACCTCTCCAACTCCTTACCTTGTCATTCCCCTGGGAACTCCGGGCTTCTGCTCAGAGTGACAGCCATCCCACTACTGCATGCCTGTAAGTGACTGTTCTGAGATCCATCTCTCCGAGTGGTAATGAGACTCTGGACTCTGGATTTTGAACTTTCACTTTTTGGGAATGTGATAGGAACCTTAAGAACGCAGCATTTATAATGATATTGGCCATATGTAATAGGAAGGAATGTGCCTCGACCCTATGATTAAGAATGTCTTCTGCTTCGCTGTACTTATATTATTACAGTTGGACTGCCTTTGAGATTGCTTTGATGCCAGGTGTGTGTTATGATGTGTGGAGTAATGAACATAACTACAGAGATTGGTTTGCAGTGGGAAAGCCCTAGTGTGAATTGGAGTGAGCAATAAAAAGCCTTTCATTGGGAAGACAGTGTCGTGTCCGTGTGTTCCTTCTTCCCTATGCTCCGGCAATTCACCCTTGAGCCCTGTTGAAATGCGTGACAGCAAACACTCACAACATACCACCACTACTGCTAAACTCGGGAGACACCCACACTGTACATTCACTCCATTACAATTAGTAACACCTCTACAGCACACCCTACCCCACAGGTCCCACAACTCTCAGGTGGACACGGCTCCCCCACTACTGCAAAAACCGTCTCCACAAGCCACTGCCACTTCTACAGATTCCTCCAAGTAATTCTAAGAGTAAGGCAGTGCTATCCAACTCTACCAGACCACTCTTCCAACTCCTGGACCCTCAGCTCCAGGGCGATCTCTAGGAATTCACCCCACTCAGATACCCTTTTTTATCCTCTGTTCACATCTCTCGCTTCAAAGCACTGTACCGCGATGCTATCTTTTGTTGTGATATTAGCCATAGACTTTGTCAGAAACCAGCCAAACCGAATGGACCCATAGCAGAAGACTTCTCTCAGCACTCTCTCTCTTCTGGGTTGCATGCTTTACTACGGTGTGCTGCTTCTAACCTGCTGCCCTTTTTGTGGTCCCCAATTCTATATATCTCTCACATCCTCCCAAAGCCTCTACACAGCTCTCATCAATGCTTCCTCTCGTCTCTTCTTTGAACATAACCCCACCATCACTTCATGCGGGATCTGTACATACTCTTCCCACTTCCCAGCCAGTCTGGACAAAGGACACAGGACTGAAGGGATACCCTGTACTTTCCCCAAAACAGGAAGAATTCAACCAACCTTATTTACCTATCAAAGGCATGTTCTGTGCTTTGCTGACAGGTCAAGCCCTTAAATGCATCCTACGTGTTCCCTTCCCTTTTTCCATGAAGTAGGATCACTGTCCCACAAACTCTATAACTGGACGATTACTCTCCCAGCCTCCCCTGTTTCCTCCATTTCCTTCCCCTACTCCCACAGGTTAGCGAAATTAGCCACAAAGGCAAATACTCCCACTCTAACTGAACCATCACTGTCAGGACCCAGCCCAAGGATGCATTGGTGAACATGCGGGGGACCATAAATAGAAGCATTCTTGCTCTGTGGCATCCAGCTGTACAACTGTCTTCCCATGAACTGGACAGGCATGTGTCCTCTTACGTTCCTATTTCACCCTTTCTCCTATACTCTCAACCAGACTTGATGTCCCATACCTCAAACACCCCATGTCAAGAGTGACTTGGACTTAGCAACCCTTCTTTCTTGTTGGGTGTTTTTTGCCAGGGATTGGGCCAGGAGCAGCCAGACTGGCAATTTCAGGAGACAAGACAAAGAAATACAAAGAATTATGTCTCACTCTCAAAGAAAACATAAATGACCCAGCACCACACCTGTCTCACTTCCAAGACCAGGTAGAGTCCTGTCAGCAGTGGTCCTGCAAAATCACTGAGGATTTAGACGTCCTCAGCTCCATAAAAGGAGGACTTTGCCTCTGGGTAAAGAGTGTGGCTTGTGGTCAGTGCCGCCATAGCTCAATAGGATAATCCTCCACCTGCTCGCCGGCACACCAGGTTCTGGTCCCGGTTGGGGCGCCGGATTCTGTCCCAGTTGCTCCCCTTCATTCCAGCTCTCTGCTGTGGCCCAGAAGTGCAGTGGAGGATGGCTCTAGTGCTTTGGCCCTGCACCCGCATGGGAGACCAGGAGGAACCACCTGGCTCCGGGCTTCGGATCAGCGTAGTGCGCCGGCCCCAGCGGCCATTGGGGGGTGAACCAATAGAAAAGGAAGACCTTTCTCTCTGTGTTTCTCTCTCTCTCTCACTGTCCACTCCATAAAAAAAAAAAAAAAAAAAAAAAAAAGAGTGTGGCTTGTACACCAGTCAGTCAGGTGCTGTGAGAGATGCTATTGAGCACATTGAAAAGCATGCTAATGAAATGTAAGAATGCATTACAATACCCTTGCCACATCTTAGCCATCTTTGCCACTCTGAGTAACTTTTCTACTACTTTCTTTTTCCCTCATAATCACGGTGCTTTATTCTTATGATATATAATTACACATTTCAAAAGTGCTCACAGGAACCAGTGACTGCTAGATCCCAAGACATCCCGCAGGAACATCACAAGACTGATCTTCTTCTCCAGTCACTCTGGACTACAGCCCTGCATCAGCAGGAAGTGGCCAATAGGACACCAGCACCCATCTCTCTCTCTGTCCTGGGAGTAGCAATACAGGACCTTGAGCAACATCATGGGCAGAAGAGATGCCGTGTTACAGCCACATCACTGCCTCAAGAGTTCAACCATTATCCCCAGCACTCTGGAAGGTTGAAAAAGCCAAGGCAAACCATCTCAGCTCTGTCTAATCCCTGCCCAGCCCGAACCAAAAGTACCCAGGCTAGATAAGCCCCAGTCTCTACCAGAACGTGTCCCGACCCTCGCTAGTAGTGGGCCCTCAGGTCTGTCTCTAAATAAACAGGCTCTAGCTACTGAGTGTCGCTCCTCCTCTTCATGGAGGAACGACACTAAACCCTGCCTAGGCTTCATATCCGAGTCACGGCACCATTATGTCGCTCCCCGTCTTCGTGGAGGAACGACACAGGACCCTGCGCTGTTCTTTCGTCTGCTCGGCCCTCCCCGGGTTTGCTGCTGGTTCTTCCCAGGTTGGCTGCTGGTCCTTCCCGGGTTGGCTACCATCCCTTCCACCTCCGTGGAAGGGCGGTTCCCCCTGCCACATTCCCCACTTCCGCAGGGGAGCGGCACACCACCAGCCGGTTCTCTCGGGGGCTGCACAGGTGTTCCCCTTAGATGTTCCCCTTAGATGTTCCTGGTGCATGCCGTCTCTCTCCTCCTTTATAGTCCTCCTCTGCCAATCCCAACACTGCTACCCACACGCCGAGTACGCTGCTCTCCTCCAATCAGGAGCAGGTCCCACAGTTTATTGGTTGAACTGGAGGCAGCTGTGTAGAAGCTGTTTTCTCCTCTCCCAGCGCCATATTGTGGGAGAGCAGATGCATAAAATAAGTCTTAATTCCAGTAACTTAGTCTAGTCCGAGTTGCTCCCCACAACTGAGTTCGTAGTTTCTAGTCCATCTTCCCTGTGTCTTGTGCATATTGTCTAAAACACACCATTAGGGAAATGAGCAAGCCAGACAACACCAGCATTCAGTCCTCGGTCAGGGGAAACCATTAGATGGATTCCCGGCAAAGGAACATTCCGTGTGTTTGAGTTCAGTTGCTTATTCATCCACTGATCCACTCCCCACACACATGCAATGGCACCAGGGGTGAGCCAAGAACCAGGAAGTCACCCCAGATCTCCCTGACAGGTGGCAGTAACCCAAGCATTTGAGCTTTAACCCCCCAGGATCTCTTTAGCAGGAAGGTGATACACATGAAACCCAGGCACTCTGATACTCTGATGTCCCAACCACAAAACACAATGCTCACACCCCACTTTTATTCCCAAATAAAACACCACTCACCTGCACAGATAGTAAAATGTCCTGCCAACAACACCTCAGCCAGCACACGTCTGGGCCAAGACTTCAACTCAGATGAGACTGAAACCACAAGTTGTAACCGGGAACCTATAGGAGGAAAACACCCTCGTGTTTCAACAGGCCTTGGAGAACCTAAGAACCAATTCACACCTACCAGATGACAAAGAGAAAGATGTCTGCTGCTAGCAACACAAACTTTGGGATTCTCTACTGAGTCCACCGTGACCTCAGCCATAAGATCAAAAGGGCCTCACTTAGAAATGAAAGCTTGAAAGGGCTGGGCCCTGTTGGCAACCAGTCCTCTGCCTGTCACGAGCTGTTCAACCACAGCCCTGACACAGACAATAAAGATGCTTCCTGCTCCCCCTCTTCCATGGCTTATAAAGGAAAGGGGACCCCTAAAGTGAAAGTAGGGCAATGCCAGGGCTGAGAAAAGATCAGCAAGGGGGCTCCAAAGTCAAGTCCACTTGCTGTGCTGTGGCACACTGTCCCCTAAACTGCTCCAGACTACTTGGAAAAAAAAAATAAGGGTTCCTTTTTGTATGTAGGATCCAAACTGAGGAGGCCCTCCCTTAGTACCATAATGGGGAGGTGGAGGGCTCAATCTAAGGCGCTGGGGAAGAGGTAGCTGTGATCCAGACACGCACCCTTGAGGGGCAGCCAGGGCCTCCACCAAGCCCACCATCAACACCATGACCTCCCCTGGGAGTCAGGAGCCACCAAGGGAATGAAATGGCCTGACCCCAGATCAGGGCAGTCAGCTCACCCTGTCAGTGCTCATCACCAATTTCATAGTGTCCCATGTCTACAGGGAAATACACTTCATTGTGTCTCTTCATTCAAAGTAGGCCCAGCACTCAATGTCCAGTCTACCACTGCTTTAAGAAAAACAAAGAGCCAACTGCAGTCCCCTCCCCTCGTCCCCACCCTCCCAGGGAGCAGCCCCAGAGCAGGTGGGCCTCAGAGGCTCTAATTCAGCCCCTTCCCAAGAAGAGCTCACTGCCCAGAGAGGAGGAGAGTGAGGCCTTCCAACCAGGCTCTGCTGGGGGGGGGGGGGTGTTTATCCAGACGCCCACCAGGTGCAGGCCTCTTTCTGCTCTCACCCAGACAGAGCACCTCCATCCCACAGCCTTGCTTTACCCTCTGTAATATGGAAGGTCTGATGGAGACCACGCATTGGCCTCCTTGCCACTCTAAACGTCTGTGCCCATTTTGATTGCATTTCCCCACATCTCTGGGAACAGCAGATCCTCCCTTAAAGTAGGCAACGCCCACCCAATCCAGCTTGCTGCTGAGAGGGGCCAGAGCTTTTCTGGAATCCCGGCTGAGCCCTTGCCCCACCCTCTCCCAGGGCCTCATTCTAGACCCAGCCCCCTCCTCAGACAGCCAGCCTCTCATTTAATCCTCCCTGCACACCTGGCCACAGGAGAGACAGGCCTCCAGTCAGCACCTGAAAACCCCACCTCTCTCCCAGCCAGCAGGGGTCTATACCTGCCTGCAGAGAGGAAGGCCCTGCAATCCCTGAAGGGAAGTGACTGCCGGCCCGGCCCCACGGCAACTGTGCAGGAAGAGCCCAGCAGGTCGGCCAGCACTTACCAGTGGTCCGGGGGTGGCGCAGGCCGGGGACAGGTGCCAGGCGTGGGCACTGCAGACACAAAGGCGCTATGGCGGTTTCGGCGTCTGGGATGCCAAAAGAGGCTTCCAGCGCCCAGGAGCACAGGAGAGAGCAACCCCATGCTCCCTGGGCACACAACATGAAGGTCCTGAGCCCAGAGTCCGCCACCAGCTTTCGACCGCCAGGGGGCGTCTGCTTCAGCATCGGTGCAGGCCACTGGCAACTGACATTTCCAGGGACCCCGCAAGGCAGCAGCAGTTTCAGGAATCCAGAACCGTGACCTCAGTCCCCAAAGCCGGGTTGGGGTGTAAAGGCCCCCATCGACCGCGGTGCTGAGGGTAAAGCAATGCAAGCAGCAGCCGCGGGACTCGGCCCAGGAAGCCACCTGGAGCTGCCATCCCAGCCCCTCATCTGCGGGCGCCATGCGGGGAGGGGTGCGGGGAGTGCCCCAGCTTGGGGGCCTGCGTGTGGGCTGTAAATGCCAACTACTCTGTTAGAAACTTCTAATAAAGTATTTAGGGGGAAAGCTTCGGATACCTCCAAGGACGCCTGATGAAGAAAATGTTTCCAAAATGGCGCCCGGGGGGGAGGAGAGGACGCCATCGTCATGGCGGCCTCCTCTTTCCGTTACCCGCTGCTGTGGACCATTCGGGACTCGCCAGGGACGCTGGGAGGCAGCACATTCGGGGTCCGCAGTCAGGGTCCACTGGCTTCAGGCGTCCCCACATAACCTAGTGAAACGTAGGCCATGGGAAGAAGGGTTCCCCCAGCGAAACTACCCCCATCATCTGCCTGGGCTTCTGCAGCAGGGGGAAGGGCATGGCCAAGGCCAGCCACAGACCAGAGGGCCCCTCCTGCTTCCGCCCGGGCCAATCTTCATACTTCCTCAGTTCAGCAAATGGCGGCCGTCTCCTCCCCTGGCGGAGAACTGCACCGCGCTGTGAGGAAAGCCTAGCTCAGGTCTGCAAGATCTGACTCAAACTGGCTTCTTGCTGCTTCGGTGGTGGTTTGTGGCGGTCCAGCCACTCTGAGTTCAGTGTAAAAAATTCTGCTCCCCGGGCACATCAGGAAAACAAGCTCTAGGCAGTTTACAATCCCTGCCCCTGTTCCACATCTCCCCTCCCCACTTCGCCCAAATCCTACACATTAGGCTACAAGGTGCCCCCTGGGACATTTCACTCCCACTCTGGGGGGAAAGCACAAAGTCATGCTTTTGTAACTACTTCTTGTTGATCCTGGACATGGCCCAGGCTGGTGGAGAGACACTCTCCTACTCAACATCAACAAAGGACTTCAGACACCGGGTGTAGCCCCCAGAAGCTGTGGGCAACAGGGTAGGCGTCTAGAGGCATCCTCACCTGACATTCAATGTGGCGCCCTGTAGAGCAGCAGTCTGAGGTCTGACAGGGGCTCTCCAAGGAGCCATCCGGGGTGCAGGAGAGACAAGGAACTTCCCTGCTCTCAGCTGTGGTGACTGCAAGGAGTCCCATGGAGAAGTTTAGGAGAACAATCAGTGGTAAACAGCGCCAAGTGTGGTCCTGCCCAGAAGGGTTTAAACTGCTCCTGAAGAGAGCTCAGTTTACAATCAAGGGGGTGGGCTGCCTACCTGTGTAGGTGAGACTAGGTCTGAGGTGCACATCAGATGAGAGCAGCCACTACCTGCCCTCATTGTATTGTCTTGTTCTCATTTCCAACCTTTGGCAGGTCAAGGGGCCAGCCCAATTGGGAAAGAGCCTTCCATAGATAATTCAAAGGGGCTGAATCCTAATTCCTTTTTGTGGCTGCTCTAACACAGGCTAAGGCACTTGGAACAGACCTTTAAGCACTTCTCATGAATTTCTTGGCAAAGGCTAACTGATTCATATGTAGGGTCTCACTGGATGGTTTCCAGACAATTGGGGTCTCCAGGCACCAAGTCATTTATATCTTATGCCTACAACCTAGGGACTCCAGCCATCTTGGAAACCAAAACCTATCCATTATCACTTTGTCAATGATTAGCAGCCCTAATCTCCAATTTCCCTCTACAGACTTTTATACAATATTATTTCTGGGAAATAGACACAGATATCACACATGTGCTGATTCACCCCTGAAATGCCACTACTGGGGCTGGGCACTCAATTGAGGTCTGACACATGGGTGGCAGGGACCCAACCAGTTGAGACAGCATGTGCTGCCTCCCCAGGACTACATACACAAGAAGCTAGACTCAGAGTGGAGGTAGGCCTGGAACCTTAGCATCACCATGTGGGATGTGTGTAACCCCACAGTGTCCAACCTCCTGCTTCAAATCCCACCCTGAGAAGCTTTCAATGCCTTAGACATGCACTGCTGCTCCATCCTGACTTAGACACAGAAACGTCTGATTTCATAGCCAGTCTCTTCCCAGGTGGGATGCAGAGCTCAGGAAATGTGGGAGTCAGAACTTTTAAACCAGGCCACAGGGTAGAGGTTCCACTCCTCTCTCTGCTCTCACTGAAACTCCTTTAACAGCTCATTTTGTGACTCCAGTGTCCATCCTCTATCTCTCCAACTTGTCCTATCTCTAGGGTAGCCAAGGGCTTCACACGGGATTTGGATTTTATCCAGAGGCCGTCTGCAGAGCCAGTAACCCATTGGACTTCTTCTGTTGAGGGGAGCTGAGCCCTTCCCATCTGGGGACACCTGGGCCACTCCTCACCAGTGTCCTTCCTGCTTGCTGTAGGCACATGGGCGAGGCTGTAACTTAGCCGCTAACGTATGGATGGGCGCTTTGTGGTTTCAGGCTCACCCCCATGTCAGTGTCCCTCATCCTACTGGGGTGCCTGGAATAGACAGGAGAGCCAGCAGCAAGCCAGCAGCCTGCCTCCACATCTTTCTGTACCCATGCTGATGATCTCCATGTTATGGCTCACGAAACACAGTAGGCAGTGTCCACCAATAAAGAGGAATAGCCTTAGCACTGATGGTGTTTAGGTTTTCTGGACACTCTGAGATAGGCAGCACCTGTTAGAACCACCCGACTTCCCTGGGCATCAGGGTCCCAGGAAGCCTGCTTTCTATCCTATCCTCTTTGGGATGTCAAGTTACAAGAGTCAGTTGGGGGATGGCTTAAGTCCAGATTCCAGCTTAGAAAAGTGTCTGTCTCCCCCTCCCCCTATGGACAGGTACACAAAACTGGTGAAACATGAAAGCCTCTAGGGATGGGGGAGCAAGAAGAATAAAATCCCAGATGTACCTCAAGTGCTGGGAAGGCAAAGCCAACATCAGAGTCATCCATTGAGAAGCATGAAATTCCCTCTATATTTCTACCTATAGAAGGCAGAGGTCTCTAACCCTGAAGAAAGTGGCCCCATGCTGTGAAGCAGGGAAGGTCAGACCCAGCAACCCAGAGACCAGGCTCAGGGGTTCTCAGACCTCTCCCTTTGCACTCCTCTGTCTCCCAGGGGAGAACCTGACACCAGCATTCTGACGTCCTGGCAATGGCTGTCCCTTTCTCCTCCACAATTCTGAACTGATGCTGAACTTCCGGTCCTGGCAATCCTGTCTACGATAATTAAGACACTTATCAAACTGCCCAAATGACTCAGCCCTGATTCCCGTGAGATGCTGGACAAACAGGAGTGCAGGTGAACGTGCACCTCTCAGCTCTCTGCATCAGCAGCTCAGCATGGCCAGGTCCCAAGCCACACCTGAGTGCCATAAGGTGGAGTAAGTGTCCCCAAGAGTAAGTGCTCCTGGATGTGCTGCTGCCACCATTGCTCAGATCTTGGAGATGGACAACTTGACCCAGGATGCAGCAAGTGTTACCCACAAGCTGCCGGGCACTCTTCAATCTGACAATACCAACTGCTTAACTCCCAGTTCCCAGAAACCCCTACCCCAGGTTAGGAACCATCTCACATCTAGAGTGTTTGTGCATCAGTACAGGTGATGCCAGGCCTAGGGGTTCCTTGGCACTACACAACTGATGGCATCCATTGCAAGCACATGCTAGAATGATCCCCAGAAACCACAAGAGAGACTGAGAATGTCCAGAGAGGGACGATGAACTGTGCAGGCTCAAACTTGTACAAGGACATGAGAGCAGGTCCGAGCCCAGCTGTGGCACTGTCTGGGCCCACCAGCCCTATGGCAGGTGCTGCCTGAATTGTTGCAACTGTGGACAGCAGGCACATGGCATAGGGGTAGAAATAGAATAGGAAGTGCCCAAGTAGAATCTGAGGATATCTTGTGTGAGGAGGGGGCTCAGCTTAGGAGCCACAGGAAGTGACCTCACCATGTTGGTGATGACCTAGAGAACTGGGTGCCCCAGCAACCACCCCAACACTCCAGAGTTGAGTCTAAGCCAGCTCACCTGGACAGAGTCTCCCAGGAAGATGTTCCTGAGTTGTATCCCGCGATGCCCAAGCCCAGGCCCCAAGAAACCCTGCTGTGGGCGCCTCGCACAGTGGTGGGGACGCTGGGCCAGCCCTCACCCCCGACGCACCTGGAGCTTCAAGCAGAAAAAGGCCAAGGTGAGTCTGGCAGCCAGGGCAGCTCTCTGCTGACCAGGACACCACTGAGACCGCACTGGGAGCCCATAGGCCTCTGTGGGGGGGACATGGTCCACTTCACCCTTGGAGGAGGGAGGCTGGAGTTCAGAGGCAAGGGCAGCCTGAGACCCAGAGCTGCTGGCTGCGGAGGGATCCAGGGACTGCCTCTTACCTGCCATTCTCTGCTCTTGTCTCCCAGGTCCAGGACAGGGCAGCCTCGCACCTGGCACAGCACAGCAGGCTGGGGATCGCAAGCAGCCCGGACAACCGTAGGCCAACTAAAACTGATGACCTGTGTGTAGTGGGGGAGTGGTCAAACTCACCCACAACTCCAAAGCTCATGTATCGGGCATTCCCCCAGGCGCACAAGCCACCTGAGGCCCCCCTCAGTCACTTAATCTTGGTAAAGGCCCAGATAGAGCCCAGGGGGTCTGCAAATGCCCATCTCACAGTGGAGGCACTGGGGCTCGATGACTTCGCCTGTTCCAGATGGGAAGCAAGGTCAGGGCTGGGCCTGGAACCTGACCTGACAGCTGGGGTGGAGCAGAGCCATGACCTTCAAGCAACACCCCCACTGCAGCAGTCATGGCCCTCCAAAGATGAGTGGGGGACAGCTGTGTCCCCAGCTGCAGCTAAGGAAGCTGCAGGAGCACCAGACACAGCACTGGCCCAGGCCTCAGCCCCAGCTCTGCAAGTCCCTTCTGCTTCAGCCCCAGTGCCACACCTGCCCTTCCCCACCCCGGTGTTCCTGTATTTCTCTTTAATCCTCCCCATTGTGTTCCTTGTCTCCACCTTATTGTCGCTTTACCAAAATAAAATTTAATTGATTACCCACTGCGAAATGTGCAATTTGCACCATGCGAACTTCCCACACTGTGCCCTCCACACCCCACTCTCCCTGCACCATGGCCCCAATGCCAGGGACCTGGATCCCCTGCAGAGGACACTGGCACCTCCCCAGGGGCAGAGCCAGGGTTCCCCGCTTGGACAAAGAACACCAAGTTCTGGGACGGCCAAGCAAAGCAAAGAACAGGGAGATGCTTGCAGGGCTGTGGCAGCGCCTCCTCATGCTCAGGGACGCGGGCTCTGAGGTCACAAATCTGACCTGCAGTGGGTGTTCTCCCTGCAGCCTCAGTGTCCTCATCTGTGAGATGGGATGGCAGCCCTGCCACAGCCATCACCGCATCACAGAATGCGATGCTCTGCACCTCCCTGCACACATTGGGCCCCCTGCTTCCAGTATGAGGAGTACACAAGAAAGGGGAAGGGTTCTTACACTGAAGGCACAGTTTGGGTCCTGGGGCCACACACACACACAGAAGCCGTCACAGTCTCTGTCCCTGCACTCAACAATGGGTCACTGGCAGAAGGATCCGAGCAGGGATTTGCTCACTGCTCAGGAGAAAGGGGGGCCTTGTCTGGGACCCCATGTGCCCCAGACTGCCTGGTGTGCAGGTGACATGGGTGGGTCTTGGCTGGGAACATGGAGACACAGAGGATGTCCCCAAGCACAGTGACTGCTCTTTCCCCGAGCTCCTGGGATTTCCCAGCCCCTGGCCAGGCACACGGGTGACCACGTCTCAGCCATGGGGAGGCACTGCTGTCACTCCCCATTTGCAGATGAGGAACCCCCAGAGAGCGAGGCCCCACCCAGGTCACGGCTGTGCTCATCCCACATGAGGACTCCCCTCCCCACCATAAGCCCAGACTGTCGGGCACCGATGACCCTGTGGGCAAACAAGAGGGCAGTACAGCAGGCCAGGAAGGAGTGGGAAGGGTAGGACTGTCTCCTAGAGATCATAGCCACAGGGATTTACTTAACGGGCTTCTCAGCTGATCCACTAGGGCTGAGGGATGCCTGTGGAGGAGGAAGCTGGGGCACTGGAATGCTGACCTGTGTGTGTTCCTGGGAATGGCCTGGATCACACCCACTGACAGCACTGGCCCCATGACTGTCCCTCTGGATAATGTCCCAGATCACCTGCTGCCTGTGCACCCTGCACACCTGGAACCTGGAACCCAGGTCAGGCCAACTGGAGGGAATGGGTGGCACTGGGTGCATCTGTCCTGCAGGGTACCCGGCAGCTCGGTTTGGCTGCCTTGGCAGGGAGGACCCCAGGGATTCTGTGCTCCCCAGCACTGGGAGGGCACAGAGTGGAGTGTCCACCACTCAGGACAGACGATGTCCCCATCTCAAGGTCATGAGCTCATGGTCATGTCTAGTTCTAGGTCCTGGGGTCTAATGGCTGGAGCCCACCCCCAGGAAGCTGAGCTGAGGGTATTCTCACCATGTCTAGTGGTGCAGCCTGATGCCCTGATGAACTGTACGGTCCTAGAGAGGCAGGCTGCCCCAGGACAGGGGACAGAGAGGGCAGAGGAAAGAGATGCAAGCCCTGGGCTGTTGTGGGGAGATGTGAGTATGAACAGCTGAGGGGTGAGCCCCTGCAGGCCTCTGTCTTTTGCATGGGTCTCTCACTGTATCCTGACCACTCAGTGAAATGGGCGTGTGAGATCCCCACTGAGGCTAGAGGCCCTGCTCTCTGCAGTCTACTCAGCAGCAGAGCCAGGTTTAACAGAAGGAGAAGCCAGAAACCCTGGGACTCCCTTGAAAATGAGGCTGCACCCAGATGCCTCTGGGGACCAGCTGCCCTGCCTACAGGTAAACTTAAGTAGGCCCAACAGACATGTGTGCACCAGAAAGCGCTCTGCCACCCAGGATTGCGCCCTCCCCAGTGTGCTAGCCTCAAGTTCACATGGCAGGACAAGCAGACAGACGTCCGGACCTGGAAAGTCTTCTGTATTTCCCTGGAGGGAACATCCTGGGCAGACGACAAACACAGCAAATGATGCTCTAAACATCCAATGGCCATGACAGAAAATGAGCCTCCACGCCTCTCATTTAGTTTTGCACCTCATGAATTCTAAGCTGAAACCTAAAATAAAGCATCAAAAACATAAATGTTGAGTCAAAATATAAATCACGTGGAAAACAATTTACAAAATGTTTCTAACTTGGAGTGACTCGCAGATTATGAGTACATCACAACTATGAGAGATAATAAAAAGATATAAGGTAATTTCTCCAAATTTCAAACATTTGTGATTAAAAAAATACATTTTCTTTTTTTTTCTGACATGCACACTGGACAGTGAGAGTGAGAGAGACAGAGAGAAAGGTCTTCCTTTACCATTGGTTCACCCTCCAATGGCCGCCACGGCCGGCGTGCTGCGGCCGGTGTAACGTGCTGATCCGAAGCCAGGAGCCAGGTGTTTCTCCTGGTCTCCCATGTGGGTGCAGGGACCAAGCACTTTGGCCATCCTCCACTGCACTCCCGGGCCACAGCAGAAAACTGGACTGGAAGAGGGGCAACCGGGACAGAATCCGGCACCCCGACTGGGACTAGAACCCGGGGTGCCGACGCAGCAGATGGAGGATTAGCCTATTACGCTGCAGCACTGGCCAAAACACATTTTCAATGTGAAAAAACATCACACAGATTCAGACAAAATATTTTAAAATCATGTATCTGTCCAAAAAATATAAGGAACACTTACAACTGAATAATAGGAAAATGAACAACTCAACCAACCAGGAGTCAAATATTCAAATGTGCATCTCTTCTTTTTTTTTCTTTTTTTTTTAACTTTTATTTAATGAATATAAATTTCCAAAGTACAGAATATTGATTACAATGACTTCCCCCCCATAACGTCCCCCCAACCCGCAACCCTCCCCTTATCCACTCCCTCTCCCCTTCCATTCATGTCTAGATTCATTTTCGATTCTCTTTATATACAAAAGATCAGTTTAGCATACATTAAGTAAAGATTTCAACAGTTTGCTCCCACACAGAAACATAAAGTGAAAAATACTGTTTGAGTACTAGTTATAGCATTAAATCTCAATGTACAGCACACTAAGGACAAAGATCCTACATGAGGAGTAAGTGCACAGTGACTCCTGTTGTTGAATTAACAAATTGACACTCTTGTTTATGGCATCAGTAATCACCCTAGGCTCTTGTCAAGAGCTGCCAAGGCTATGGAAGCCCCCTGAGTTCACTGACTCTGATAATTTTTAGACAACGCCATGGTCAAAGTGGAAGTTCTCTCCTCCCTTCAGAGAAAGCTACCTCCTTCTTTGATGACCCATTCTTTCCACTGGGATCTCACTCATGGAGATCTTTCATTTAGGTTTTTTTTTCCCCAGAGTGTCTTGGCTTTCCATGCCTGAAATACTCTCATGGGCATTTCAGCTGGATCCGCATGCCTTAAGGGCTGATTATGAGGCCAGAGTGCTGTTAGGACATTTGCCATTCTATGGGTCTGCTGTGTATCTCACTTCCCATGTTGGATCATTCTCTCCCTTTTTTATTCTATCAGCTAGTATTTGCAGACACTGTTCTTGTTTATGTGATCCCTTTGGTTCTTAGTCCTATCATTATGAAAAATTGTGAACAGAAATTGATCACTGGGACTAGTGACATGGCATTGGTACATGCCACCTCGATGGGATTGAATTGGAATCCCCTGGTATGTTTCTAACTCTACCGTTTGAGGTAAGTCAGCTTGAGCATGTCCCGAATTGCACATCTCTTCCCTCTCTTGTTCCCACTCTTATATTTAACAACAATCACTTTTCAGTTGTTTCAGCACTTAAGAAGAATTGTGTATTGATTACAGTATTCAACCAAAAGTATTAAGTAGAACAAACAAAAAAAATACTAAGAGGGATAACATATTAAGCTGCTCATAAACAGTCAGGGTGAGGGCTGATCAAGTCACCATTTCTCATAGTGTTCATTTCACTTTAACAGGTTTCCTTTTTGGTGCTCAGTTAGTTGTCACCTATCAAGGAGAACAAGTGGTATTTGTCCCTTTGGACACTCAACATAATGTTTTCCAAATTCCTAACAGGGATCACTTTTCAGTTAAAATTTAAACACCTAAGAATAATTGTGTGTTATTTACAGAGTTCAACCAATGGTACTAGAACAAAAAAAAAATACTAAAATGGATAAAGTATTACATTGTACATCAACCATCAGGACAAGAGCTGATCAAGTCACTGTTTCTCACAGTGTCCATTTCACTTCAACAAGTTTCCCCTTTGGTGCTCAGTTAGTTGTCACCAATCAGGGAGAACATATGATATTTGTCCCTTTGGGACTGGCTTAATTCACTCAGCATGATGTTTTCCAAATTCCTCCATCTTGTTGCAAATGACTGGATTTCGTTGTTTTTGACTGCTGTATAGTATTCTATAGAGTACATGTCCCATAATTTCTTTATCCAGTCTACTACTGTTGATGGGCATTTGGGTTGGTTCCAGGTCTTAGCTATTGTGAATTGAGCTGCAATAAACATTAATGTGCAGACAGCTTTTTTGTTTGCCAATTTCATTTCCTTTGGGTAAATTCCAGGGAGTGGGATGGCTGGGTTGAATGGTAGGGTTATATTCAGGTTTCTGAGCAATCTCCAGACTGACTTCCATAGTGGCTTAACCAGTTTGCATTCCCACCAACAGTGGGTTAGTGTCCCTTTTTCCCCACATCCTCTCCAGCATCTATTGTTGGTGGATTTCTGAATGTGAGCCATTCTAACTGGGGTGAGGTGGAACCTCATTGTGGTTTGGATTTGCATTTCCCTGATTGCTAGTGATCTTGAACATTTTTTCATGTGTCTGTTGGCCATTTGGATTTCCTCTTTTGAAAAATGTCTATTGAGGTCCTTGGCCCATCTCTTAAGTGGGTTGTTTGTTTTGATCTTGTGGAGTTTCTTGATTTCTTTGCAGATTCTGGTTATCAACCCTTTATCTGTTGC
Source organism: Oryctolagus cuniculus (assembly GCF_051225735.1). Classification (NCBI taxonomy): domain Eukaryota; kingdom Metazoa; phylum Chordata; class Mammalia; order Lagomorpha; family Leporidae; genus Oryctolagus; species Oryctolagus cuniculus. The sequence continues at coordinate 45,925,509 of NC_142882.1, forward strand.
ATAGTTTGCAAATATATTTTCCCATTCTGTCGGTTGTCTCTTCACTTTCCTGACTGTTTCTTTTGAAGTACAGAAACTTCTCAATTTGATGCAATCCCAAATGTTAATTTTGGCTTTGACTGCCTGTGCTTCTGGGGTGTTTTCCAAGAAGTCATTGCCGTTACCTATATCTTGCAGGGTTTTTCCAATGCTCTCTAATAATTTGATGGTGTCAGGTCATAGATTTAAGTCTTTAATCCATGTTGAGTGTATTTTTGTGTAAGGTGAAAGGTAGGGGTCTTGCTTCATGATTCTGCACGTGGAAATCCAATTTTCCCAGCACCATTTATTGAATAGACTGTCCTTACTCCAGGGATTGGTTTTGGCCCCTTGATCAAATATGAGTTGGCTGTAGATGTTTGGATTGATTTCTGGTGTTTCAATTCTGTTCCATTGGTCTATCCATCTGTTTCTGTACCAGTACCATGCTGTTTTGATTACAACTGCCCTGTAGTATGTCCTGAAATCTGGTATTGTGATGCCTCCGGCTATGTTTTTGTTGTACAAGATTGCTTTAGCTATTCGAGGTCTCCTGTGTCTCCATATAAATTTCAGCATCATTTTTTCCAGATCTGAGAAGAAGGTCTTCGGTATCTTGATTGGTATTGCATTGAATCTATAAATTGCTTTTGGGAGAATGGACATTTTGATGATGTTGATTCTTCCAATCCATGAGCCTGGAAGATTTTTCCATTTGTTGGGTATCCTCTTCTATTTCTTTCTTTAAGGTTTTGTAATTTTTATCGTAGAAATCTTTAACGTCCTTGGTTAAGTTTATTCCAAGGTATTTGATTGTTTTTGTAGCTGTTGTGAATGGGATTGATCTTAGAAGTTCTTCCTCAGCCATGGCATTGTCTGTGTATACAAAGGCTGTTGATTTTTGTGCATTGATTTTATACCCTGCTACTTTACCAAAATCTTCTATGAGTTCCAATAGTCTCTTAGTAGAGATCTTTGGGTCCCCTAAATAAAGAATCATATCATCTGCAAAGAGGGATAGTTTGAGTTCTTCCTTCCCAATTTGTATCCCTTTAATTTCTTTTTCTTGCCTAATAGCTCTGGCTAGAACCTCCAGAACTATATTGAATAGCAGTGGTGAGAGTGGGCATCCCTGTCTGGTACCAGATCTCAGTGGAAATGCTTCCAACTTTTCCCCATTCAATAGGATGTTGGCTGTGGGTTTTTCATAGATTGCTTTGATTGTATTGAGGAATGTTCCTTCCAAACCCAGTTTGCTTAGAGTTTTCATCATGAACAGGTGTTGAATTTTATCAAATGCTTTCTCGGCATCTACTGAGATAATCATATGGTTTTTCTTCTGCAGTCTGTTAATGTGGTGTATCACATTGATTGTCTTGCGCACATTAAACCATCCCTGCATACCAGGGATAAATCCCACTTGGTCTGGGTGGATGATCTTTCTGATGTGTTGTTGCATTCTATTGGCGAGAATTTTATTGAGGATTTTTGCATCTATGTTCATCAGGGATATTGGTCTGTAATTCTCTTTCAGTGCTGCATCTTTTTCCGGCTTAGGAATTAAGGTGATGCTGGCTTCATAGAAAGAATTTGGGAGGACTCCCTCTTCTTCGATTGTTCTGAATAGTTTGAGAAGAATTGGAGTTAGTTCTTCTTTAAATGTCTGGTAGAATTCAGCAGTGAATCCATCTGGTCCTGGGCTTTTCTTTGTTGGGAGGGCCTTTATTACTGTTTCAATTTCTGCCTCAGTTATGGGTCTGTTTAGGTTTTCGATGTCTTCCTGGTTCAATTTAGGTAGGTTGCCTGTGTCCAGGAATCTATCCATTTCTGATAGGTTTCCCTGTTTGCTGGCATACAAGTCCTTGTAGTAATTTCTGATGATTCTTTTTATTTCTGTGGTGTCTGTTGTTATGTTTCCTTTTTCATCTCTGATTTTATTGATTTGGGTCTTTTCTCTTCTTTTTTTAGTCAGTTGGGCCAATGGGGTGTCAATTTTGTTTATTTTTTCAAAAAACCAGCTCCTCGTTTGGCTGATTTTTTGTAGCGGTTTTTTTTTTTTTTATTCAATCCTGTTGATTTCTTCTCTGATTTTAATTATTTCTCTTCTCCTACTAGATTTGGGTCTGGTTTGCTGCAGTTTTTCTAGATCCTTGAGATGCGTTGAAAGCTCATCTATTTGGTGCCTTTCCAATTCCTTGATGTAGGCACCTATTGATATAAACTTTCCTCTTAACACTGCTTTTGCTGCGTCCCATAAGTTTTGGTATGTTGTGCTGTTATCCTCATTTTCTTCCAGAAAATTTTTGATTTCTCGTTTAATTTCTTCTATGACCCATTGTTCATTCAGGAGCATGTTGTTCAATCTCCATGTGTTTTCGTATGCTCTAGGGATTCCTGAGTTGCTAATTTCCAACTTCATTCCTTTATGGTCTGAGAAGCTGCATGGTATGATTCTAATTCTTTTGAATTTGCTGAGACTTGCTTTATGGCCTAGAATGTGGTCAATCCTAGAGAAGGTTCCATGTACTGCTGAGAAGAATGTAAAATCTTTAGCTGTAGGATTGAAAGTTCTGTAGATATCTGTTAGATCCATTTGGGCTATAGTGTCATTTAAATCTACTGTATCCTTGTTGATCTTCTGTCCTGTTGATCTGTCTATTTCTGAGAGTGGAGTATTGAAGTCCCCCAGTACTATTGTATTGGGGTCTAAGTCTCCCTTTAAGACCACTAACAAATCTTTCAGATAAACCGGTGCCCGTAGTTAGGTGCATATACATTGATAATTGTTATATCTTCTTGTTGTATTGATCCCTTAATCATTATATAGTGTCCCTCTTTGTCTCTCTTAACAGTTTTTGTGGTAAAGTTTATGTTGTCCGATATTAAGATGGCTACGCCTGCTCTTTTTTCATTTCTGTTGGCATGGTATATCTTTTTCCAGCCTTTCACTTTCAGTCTGTATGGATCTTTGTTGGAAAGATGTGTTTCTTGTAAGCAGCAAATAGATGGGTTTTGTTCCTTAACCCAATCAGCCAATCTGTGTCTTTTAACTGGACAGTTCAGGCCATTAACATTCAATGTGACTAATGATAAGTAGTAGTTTTGCCCTGCCATTTGCCAAAGATAAGTTCTAATATATGCTTTGAATTCCCTGTGATCTTTTGCTGTGAGGTTTCCTTCCTTTACCTTCTTTCATATTGATGACCGTGTTTCTGTGTTTCTGTGTGTAACACATCTTTAAGCATCTTTTGCAGGGCTGGATGAGTGGCGACAAATTCTTTCAATTTCTGTTTGCTATGAAAAGTCTTTATTTCACCTTCATTCACAAATGAGAGCTTTGCAGGATATAATATTCTGGGCTGGCAGTTTTTCTCTCTTAGTACCTGGGCTAATCTCACCATTCCCTCCTAGCTTGTAGGGTTTCTGATGAGAAGTCAGCTGTGAGTCTGATTGGAGATCCTCTGAGAGTAATCTGACGTTTCTCTCTTGCACATTTTAGGATCTGTTCTTTATGTTTCACTGTGGAGAGTTTAATTACAACGTGTCGTGGTGAGGATCTCTTTTGATCATGTTTATTAGGGGTTCTGTGAGCTTCCTGTACTAGGATTTCTCTGTCCTTCTCCAAACCTGGGAAATTTTCTGCTAATATCTCACTAAAAAGGCCTTCTAATCCTTTCTCCCTCTCCATGCCTTCAGGAACTCCTAGAACTCGAATGTTGGTTTTTTTAATAGTATCCTGTAGATTCCCGACAATATGTTTTAGATTTCTAATTTCCTCTTCTTTTCTTTGGTCTGACTGTATCCTTTCCTGTTCTCTGTCTTCTAAGTCCGAAATTCTCCCTTCTGCTTCACCCATTCTGTTCGTAAGGCTCTCTATTGTGTTTTTCATTTGATCTATTGAATTCTTCACTTCCTTATGATTTCTCGTCACTATCACAGTTTCCTGTTGTACTAGTTGTTTCGTTTCACTTTGATTCTTCCTGAATATTTCATTTTCACGAGAGAGATTTTCTACCTTGTCCATTAAGGATTTCTGTAGTTCAAGAATTTGTTTTTGAGAACTTCTTAATGTTCTTATCAATTTTTTGAGATCTGCTTCTTGCATTTCTTCTGTCATCATCTTCAGAATCTTGAATTTGGGTGTCTTTTTCATTTGGGGGTGTCATGGTGACTTCCTTGTTTTTATTACCTCGGTTTTTGCGTTTGTTATTTGGCATATTGGAGATATTTGGTTTCTTCACTGTGGTGCTTTTTCTTGTTATACTAAGACTCTAGATTAAGTGGACTGTCTGTTTTTGATGGAGCCTTAGAGGCTTGAGATGGGTGTGGCCTGAGAGCTCTGTTTGGTGTGCCAAAGGTGACACTCCCAGGTTAGGCGTGGTAGATCTCTCTCTCTCTCTGTCTCTTTCTTTTTTTGATTCAAAAGGGAAGTAATTCCACACAGCTGAACGAAGTTGGAGGTAGTTAGCAGGCAAATGATATACCCACAGGAGCCAGAGATCAGAAGCTCTTTCCCAAGGACCACACAGGGAATCTGTTCTGCCCTCAGGGTGGGCTCAGATTCTCCTTCAGTCTCCCACTGGGTTGCCAAAGTTACGGAATTGTAGCATCTCTGGAGAGTACTCACGTAAATTCTGTGATTTCTCTCCCCCACCGTCTCTTTTTTCACAGTCTCAGTTCAGTAGCACCACAAATTTACTAGGTCCTAATCTCCTGTTAATTCGCCCCGCCCAGAGTCAGGTTTTTCTGCTAGGCTCAGGGCCAGTGCAGACCTGAGGTCGCTCTGCTTATGACATATGTCCAAGATAGCGCCTGCTCTTTGTCTTGCTCGCCCTTGAGAGGTGAGCGGAGAGAGAGAAACCCGTGTCCGTAGCAGTCACCTTTTGTTTTTTTCTCTCTCTCTCTTCCAGTTAGCCTGGTGAACTTTTCCCCCCTGGGGGTCGTTCCCTCTAGTCTCCTCTCTCTGCTTGCCTGCCAGTGTCTCAGGCTATTGAGGTTCGGCTCACCTCGTGTTCCAGTGCTGGTGTGTTGAGTCTGCCACTGGTGTCCTGAACTGCGGGCTCCCACGCTTACCACGCAGGTCCACTGTGAATCACGCGCTCCAGAAGAGTTTCTTCTGCTGTTTCCTCCCCTACTCTTCCTTGAATCTGCAGTATCTCCACTTTTATTAAACTGTCTCTCCACGGACTATCAGTGTGCTCCCTTCCTATTCCGCCATCTTGCCTCTCAATGTGCATCTCTTCTAAGATAAGCCCAGAAAGAGTTGCGCAACATCATCTGGACCCAGGGAAAAGCAAATGAAAGCCACAGTGTAAACCAACTCTCCCCTACTTGAGTGGCAAGAGTTTAAACAGTGGGGAGGAACCAGAGTTATAAAGGATATGGACAAACAGACCTCACCCATTGATGGTGAGAGTGTGAAATGGTGCAGCCACTGTAGTGTTCAAGCAGTTGTCCCCAAATGGAGATATGAAGAGTTACTGTCGGACTCAGCTACTCCATTCCTAGCTCATACTCAAGATGACTGAAAATACTTGTACCTAGAAAAAAGTACCCAGGTAGACATAAGTTGGTATCTGTTAATAAGAACTGAGGATATAAATGGGTTAAATTCTCCACTAAAGGATACCGACTGGCTGAGTGGATAAACACCAACACTCAAGATACTGCCTGGAAGAAACCCATTTCAGACACACATTACATCAGGATAAAAGAATCTGTCAGAAAGAGCATCTAACAACTGTCAATACATACATGCACCTGAAAACAACACCACCTAAGCATGTAATACAAACAATATTGGTTCTAAAGGGAGGTAGAGACCCCACAACAATAGGAGCTGGGGACTTCAACATCAGGTTATCTAGGCAGTCCAGAAGCACTAGACTTACGAAGTGCTACAAACCAAACGGACTCATCATTTGTGGAACGCTGCCTCTGGATCCTCAACTGCAAGACAGTGCTTAACCGCAGAACCTAACTCTATCACTTTTGGGAAGAACAAATTGATTAAATGAAAAGAACATGGAAGAAAACCTGGTCTTAACGAGCACACAACATACTCATCAATGCTGTGGGTGATTAATATTGGTATTAAAAAAGAAATCAAAACAGAAGAAAGACAGAAATCTAAGACCTGAGCCTTTGAAACAATTAGAAAAAAAAAACACAGGGGAACTGCTTCCGGACAGTGCTATGGGCAAGGATTTCTTAGATCAGATCCCAAGAGCACAGCATACCAAGCCAACTAGCAGACAAATGGGATTTCACCAAATTAAAGAGCTTCTGCACACCAAAGGAAACAATATGTGCCAACCAACATCTGACATAGCAGTTAGTAAAGTCAATATACAACAGAACTAACAGCAAAAGCAAAAAAACCAACAATAAGTAATTCGGATTAAAATGGCCATAGATAGAAATAGACGTTTCTTAAAAGAAGACATGTCAGTGGTTCTATTCCACGGCACAGGGGGAACTACAGATACTGTGAAATACTGGACAAAAGTGCTGATCACTAAACTCAGAGAGATACAAAGCAAAACCACAATGGGATACCAAGAGATGATGTGGAGGGGAGGGAACACTTGGCACTCTGTGGGTGGGAATGAAGATCTAGCAAAGCAGCAAGGAAGTTGCTCAATAAACAGAAACTACAGCCACCATCCAGTCAAGCAATCCCACTACCTGGTGTACATCGAAGGGAAAGGAAGTTAAGTCTGTGGAAGAAAGATCTGTGCCCCCAATTTTACTGCAGTCCTGTTCCCAGTAGCTAAGGAATGCAAACAACCTACACATCCATCCACCATGGATGGAAAAAGAAAAAAAGGGGTACGTGTACACATAGGAATACTACTCGGCTATAAAAAAGGTTGAAATCTTGTCATTTGTGGTACCATGGGAGGATCTGGAAATCACTGGGTTAAGTGAAATCAACCAGCACAGAAAGACAAACACCACATGACCTCACAAAAACACGGGAATCTACAAAGTGGTGATGCCCTCGAGGCTCAGGGCACAACGGCAGTTGTCAGAGGCCTGGAGGCAGGGACGAGGGCAGTGGGCAGGGACAGACTAGTGTGAGTCACAGCTGACAGAGCAGGAGTCTCTGTGCTTCTGCTCCATGGGAGAGGACAAGGCTGATGCCCTGTGTATCTCCCCAGGAATGCAGACACAGCCCTGCAGTGTGGCGTTTGCTTCCCCACAGGAACAAGCCCAGTGAACTCGGGGGACAGAGGAGGTGGAGGTGGGGAGCAAGGGCTTTCTGCCCCTCTGCTCACTTCTTGCAGGTCAACCTACGAAGGTGAAAGTCCAGGGCGATCAAACCATGGACGCACACAGTCCTGACCCTGTGATTCCCCACAAGCTGAGGTTACACTCAGGTCTGAACTCATGCAATCCTAAACCCTAAAAACCAAGAACCCAGATAAGATGATCTGGGTGAAGTTCCAGGGATGCTGGGAAGGGAGATCCTGCCCCACTTCCCTCTCCTCAAACAGTGACACACAGCAATGTCGGCCGCCGCAGCTGTAAGGGTGCAGGTGTAGAGGCTCAGGTTTCAGGGCTTTACAAGGAACGCCTTCTGCAATCCTGAAAACTCGTGGAGGGGACTACTTTGCCCATTTTGCAGCAGGGAAATTGAGGCACAGGACAGGGAATCCACATAAAGCCACGTCACCTCTCACAGCAGAGACCAGATCACACCCTGTCTCTCCAGCTCCTCATTAATCTCCTGGTTCCACTCCTGTACCCCTGACCCAGGAGCTCTCCTCTAGGCACCATGGACACCGGACACAGATCAGATCTATGTTGGCCCAGGGCACCCTGGGCACTGTAGGGTGTGGGGCAGCATCTCTGGCAACCACCTGACCCAAGCCAGGAGCACCTCCCAGAAGTACCAACCACAGTGCTCCTTAAGGAGGCACAATCTCCACAGCTAGGAAACAGGAGCCCATGGACAATCTTTACTCAGTGGACAAAGAAACTGTTTTTTAAATTTTTTCATCAATTTTCATTTGACTTGAAAAGCACAAAGAGAGGCGGAGCTCCCATCCAGTGGCAGAGACCCAAGTGCTCGAGCCACTGCCTGTGCCCCCCAGAGACACATCAGTGGGAAGCTGGATTGGAAGCAGAATACTGGCAGCCAAACCCAGCACCCTCATGGGGGATACAGGCATCCAAGCTGGCAAATTTGACCTCCTGTGCCACAAACCCTCCTGCAACAAAGCTTTTAAAAACAAATCCAGAGGCTGGCACCATTGCCTGCAGTGTCACCATCCCTTATGGGCACCGGTTCAAGTCCCGGCTGTTCCACTCTGATCCAGCTCTCTGGGAAAGCAGAAGATGGCTCAAGTCTTTGTGCCCCTGACCTGCATGGGAGACACAGAGGAAGCTCCTGGTTCCTGGCTTCAAAATGACCCAGCTCCAGCTCTTGGAGCTATCTGAGGACTGAACGAGATGATGGAAGACCTCTCTGCCTCTGCCTCTCTGTAACTCTGACTTTCAAATAAATAAATAAATCTTTTAAAAAAAAACTTTAAAAAACAAAAAGACCTAACACATGCACTTAAAAAATAAAAATCAAAGAACCAATGTTGTGACATGGCAGGTCAAGCCACCACCTGCCAGGCAAGCATCCTAAATGCGAAAAAGTTCAGGGCCCTAATGCCCCATTTCTGAGCTGGCTCCTTGCATATGTGTCTGTAGGCAGCAGAAAATGGCCCAAGTACTTGGATGTCCCAGCTTCTCACTTCAGCATAACCCAGCCCCAGCCATTCATGCCATCTGGGGAGTGAACCATTAAATGGAAGATTTCCCTCTGTATCTCCTCTCCGTCTCTCCTGGGGAGAAAAAATGTTTGCCGAGACCCACACTGGCTCTCCCTGGCTCCAGGTTAAAACCCAGAACCACTCCCTCTGAATAAGGCCTGGAGCTCCAGGTTGCCCCAAAGCTGCCAGGCACCTGTTCCCCCTATGCCCGCAATGTTACTCCCAAAGAACTCCCAGAGGCACAAGCTCCCAACCCTCCCCCCCCACATCAGCTCCAGTCCTCTATCATCAAGTCCCCTGGAGCTCCCGTCACAGTCTGCCATGTGCATTTAAGGAGGGGTGGGAACAAGAGCTGCTGTGCCCATGTCTGCTGCTAAGAGCCTGGCTTCAGTTCTAACCATCTTGGGTTAGAGCCCTGGCCCTTAACTCATTGGGCAGGCACTGCAGAGCAAGCAGACCCTGCCGTGCTCTGAGCTGCCATTTCCTCACTTATCAAATGGGCTCACTCCACATCATCACACAGAGAATGGAAGGGTTACATAGTACTTGATGCAGCTGCCCGGGAGTTCAGATACTCAGCAGCCTCTTTGATCATTTGTTTTTCCAAAGATGGAAAAAAAAAAATGTCCCAGTTGGGTGACATCAGAATTGCCAAGAACATATCTGGGTGCCCGGCAGAGAGGGAACAGGTGATGCTTGCTCACCCCACTCCACGCTGCGTGAGGTGTGACTCTCCATCCTGAAGGTGCCTGCAGAGGTGCCTGCCCTGCACAGCTGGTTCTATGACACAGATGTATCATCTCACCACATCTGCAGGTCAAGAGCCCAGGAGCTGCAGGCTCAAGGTCTCTCCTGAGGTTACATGGGGCCATCTGGTACCCTGCCGTCTCAGTTCCTTGTGGCTGTAGGGCTGCATCCCCGTTTTCTGCCTGGCCTGGGTGGTTAGCTCGGATGCTCATGTGGGCTGAGCTGATGTATGGTCAGGTTCTCGGTCAGGTCCAGGAAGACTCTTGGGTCCCCTCAGGCATTGGCTGACTCACGCAGTGCCACCCACATCATCTCTCTTTACACTGATGCAGTGGCTGATTCAGGGCCCTCCACCACAGCTGCAGAGTCTGTCCCAAGATGGGGCACCACAGGAGAACAACAATGTGGGGTGAGACCCAGGAGCAGGTGGCACCTGTGGGGCATGGGCAGACACCTGGGGTTGGAAGATAGGCAGTGAGAGCCAAACAAAGGGCAGGGCAGGCTGTCTAGGGAGCAGCAGCAGTGAGCACCCAGGCAGGCAGACAGTGCAGCCAGGGAGCAGGGAGCCTGGACGGAGATGTCTCCCAGGATGCAAGACAGCTCAGCCCCTCACAGGCTGTCACCAGGAAGATGCAAAGCTGTGCCCTCCGGTCAGGGAACCACAATGTGACACAGCAAGGCTCCGGGGGCAGAGAAACAAGGCTGGAGCAGAAGTGACAGTGGCAAAGGATCCGCAAGGCCCAGGACCTGGCCAGGAGTCTCCCTGATGCTTGCCAGGCCTATGGCAGGTGCTGAGACAGCCCCAAATGTCACTATCCTAGCACCTGTGGGCCAGGCCTGGTACAGCACCTGCTGGCTTCCTTTAAGTGAGCAAAGTCCACAAAACATGGAAATTTGGAGCATGAACCACAGCTACATTTGGAACATTCCCATGGCTGGACAACCCTCTTCATCCTGTCTCAAGTCAGGGTCCCAGCCCGCCTTCCTTGGCCTGTGCACTACTCAGCCCGCTGTCTGCTCCCCCGATCCCAATGAGCCGTACAGCTGAGGGAGGACACAGGCAGATGGGCCTGGGCGTCACGGCGCTCATCTGCCCGCAGGACAGCACGGAGCCCACCCGCAACCCTACATGCCATTTAGGACGTCCAGTACACTCAGGCGCCACTGGAATGGAGAAGCCGCCTTTCTGCTTAGCTTGCCTCCTTCTTTTTCTTAATAATACTACAAACTTCCAAATAATAAGATAAAATACAGTCAAAGAAATGTCTACTTATTTTCACCTACTTGAAAGGTAGAGAGAGACAGAGAGAAGTCTCCCATTAACTGGTGCACTTCCCAAATGCACACAACCACCAAGATAGGACCAGGCAGAAGCCAGGAGCCAGAAACTCCATCTGCATCTCCCATGTGGGTATCAGAGGCCCAGGGACTCAGGTCACTGAATGCTTCCTCTCAGTGCATCCAAGGGGAACTGGATCAGAAGCAGGGCAGCCGGGTCTTCACCTGGCACCCAGATAAGAAATGGGGTTGCCCCAAGGGGAGGCTTAACCCTCTGTACCTTGAGACTCTCCAATTTACTTTGTAGGCTGACCAAGAATGCAAAACTACTAGGGCACTGGTGAAATGAGCTTCCACTTTTCTATTTTCCTATGGGTAATATTATTTTAAAGATTTCTTTATTTGAAAGAGTTACAAAGAGAGGCAGAGGCCAAGAGGGAGAGGTCTTCCCACTGGGTCACTCCCCAAATGGCAGCAACCGCCAGAGCTGAGCCAACATGAAGCCAGAAGCCAGGAGCTCCTTCCAGGTTTCCCACATGGATGCAGGGGCCCAAAGACTTCTGCCATCCTCTGCTGCCTGTCCCAGGCACGTTAGCAGGGAGCTGGACTCAAAGTGGAGCACTCATATGGGATGCAGGCACTGCAGGCTGGGGATTTAACCCTCTGCACCATTGTGCTGGCCTCATCTATGGATAATCTTAACCACATAAGTTGCAACAGATATATTGTAAATATTAATTGCATACAAATACACAATGCTTAACTTGGGCACCTTCAAATCTATTGATATTATTTATATAAAAATACATGTCCCCTTTATAAACGGTTTTATGAACAGGTATGAGATCACCCTGGATAATCTTCCCAGTGAATCAAAAATGCAATCTGTCCTCCTGTGCTGTCAGAACAACCGCGGAAAGCACACTGGGGACACTCAACCAACACCAGTGCTCACGTGACTGAGGCAGTCGTCTTGCACAACAAAGACTTCCTTCCAGGATCCAGTAAAAGCAGGAGGCTGGGAGATGAAGAAGTTCTAGAGAATAAAGCCACAGCCTGCAAACCCTCACATCCCATGTGGGCACTGGTTCCTGTCCTGGCTACTCCAATTCCAGTCCAGCTACTTGCAAATGATCTGAAAAAAAGTAGAGAAAGAGTGCCCAAGTCCCTTGGGCTGCTGCAACCCACAAGTTACTGGGCACAAGCTGTTGGCATAGGTCTGGCCCAGGGAGGCCACTGCCACCATCTGGGGAGTGAACCAATAGATGGAAGATATCTCTGTTTCTCTCCCTCTTTTTGTAACTGTGACTTTCAAAAAGAATAAATAAATCTTTTTTTAAAGAATTAGAAATTCTAGAGACACAGAGAAGCCTGAGGGCAGATCTCCCATGCGGGGTTCTCAGCACAACAAAAGGATATGGAAGAATCACAGAGTGCAGGGGCAGCGCAGCCATGTTCTTGTCAGCCCTTCAGGGAGAACCTACAGGAGGAAGTCATGCATCGCCAACAGGATGCACAACCAGCACTCACCCCTGCCCCTCCTACATGCCCAGCCCTGCCTCCTCAGCCAACTCCCTCCATGGCCTAGCTCCTCCAAGTGCACCCTGTACTTTGGTTAACATCAACACCTGTCCTTCCCTGAATAACGCAGCAGGTGGACAAAGAGCAAAAACTGGAGTCTGTTCCTCCAATCAACTCTCCACAAACCCTGCACATTCAGGTCATTCCTGTGTCTCCACGCCCAGGCCACAGACGCCAAATGGCCCACAGGACAATTGTACACTTGAGACGCAGCTCCTGATCTGCTGGGGGCTTGCTCTCTACAGGAACTGAGCCTGGTGACCCAGGGCACACAAGTTATTCAGTGGTGACCCCCAAATCTCCTGCTGTGGGCTGCAGACACACACCACAGTGGAGACTGGGGAGTGACTGTCCTGGTGAGACTGGAAAGAGTCTGAGGTCTGAAGGAGGAAGATTCTGAGCCAAAGATCCCAAGTGAAGCCCTGCTCCCCACTCACACACACCTGACCAGTGTCCTACTGGTCTCACTGCCAGCTGACCCCTGCTCAGACTCCCAGCATGCTGGGTGGACCCTCTTCAGCCAGCTCCCAAGACCACCACTCTCCAGCCCAGTGTTCCTACCCAGCCTGACTGCTTCCCCCATGAGTGCTCCCACCTTCAATAGAGACCCCTCCTCTTCCTCTCCCCAACACCGGGCTTGCTGTCTCACTTAGCCAAACCATCCACAGCAAACACCAGCACAGCCCTTAGCACGGCCTGGACATGGCCAAGCACTGCACACGGGAACTCCTGAACTGCCCACAGCAGCCCTTTGGGGGCCCCTTGTGAGACTCCTCACTGCAGCATGTAGTCAACTGATGCAGAGAGATGAAGGGGCTTCCTCGTGCCCTGCACCCAGAAGTGAGAGAACACACATTCAAACCCTACAATGAAGCGCTTTTGTCTGCAAGTTTGGTCTCAATACGAATCAGTCAACCACAACCACTGGCCAGAATTTGGCACCTTTGATCAGAACGTCCTTGTGGACCTATACAACTTCCTCAAATGAAATGGCAAGTGGTCTGAAGTACCTACTTGCAAGAACTCTTCACAACCAACAGTCTGTGTGTAAGGACTGTTCCTCCTATGATGTCCTTCTCTCTTCCCCTCTTTCCCTCCCAAGCCCACCACAGAATCTGAGGCCTCACCCTTTGATCCTCCTGTTTTCAATCCAGCTAATGAGCCCCTCCTTATTGACCCCCACTCTCTGCTCTGCCCAAACCACTCAACTCCCCCCTAACAACCCAGCCCCAGCCTTGACCTCCCAGCCCCTCTTGGAAACTCCCTCAAAAACGCTAACACTTCCACAATCATAGAGATCCCACAGGATCCCCAGAGCACCCCTCAGGTCAGGCAGACTCATCAATCTCCTCCCTCTCTTCTCATGCCTCCCCATACCAACCACATTGATTGGCTCCTTCCCCCACGCACCTGCATCACTAGAACCCATCCCCCAACTCAATCTCAGAGCACAGAGAAACATGTCGCCCACAATGGAGGTGGCAAGCCCAGAGTGTCCCATTGTGTTCATCTTCCCCTCTCTCTCTTTTTTTCCCCCACAAATTACCTTTTATTTAATGAGTACAAATTTCATAAGTACAACTTTAGGAATATAGTGATTCTGCCCACCATACCCGCCTTCCCACCCACCTCCTCCTCCATCTCCATTCTCAGTCACATTCTCCATTAAGGAAAAAAAAAAAAAAACTGCTCCTCAACAGTCTAGACAAGCACTTTCCATTGCTTCTCAATTTCACCTCTACAGATTTCCTTTTAGGTGCTCTATTAGTTATCACAGATAGAGAGAACATATGGTATTTGTCCCTTTGGGTCATGTCCCCTTCTCATTGTCTGATATGAGACAGCCTGAGGAAAAATTGGGCTCCCTTTCAGAAAGCGCATCTAAACACAAAACGGAGTTCCTCTGCCTCACTTTTACCCTGGTGAGATGTCTAAAATACCTAACCTCCAGGCTCCCTGCTGATGAAAATGAGCGCATCTGGCACTCAGCCTGGACTCATACAGACTACCTGCATCAACAAGACCCCTCACACTATCAGGTGGCATACACACTCTCCCGGGCACACAGCCAAACTGGACGTATCAGCCTGGAGATTTGGGTGCTCAGAGACTTCATCATATGTTAATCTGTCTCCTGGAAGGTGTGCACAACAATGCTCATACCTGTGTCAACTATGACAGCAAAATTACTCACGGCCCTGATGATGTGAGTACCCTGGCTGGGACTCTGTATCTTCAAGTCCAGTTCATTAGCCAATGACATTGATACCAGACTCATTTCTGACAGTTTCAGGTAAGGGACAAATATGGTATAATCCTAGAGGTCTACAACATCACAAAACCAGGTCCCCCCCAGCTATTAGTTGGTTCAATATTTGTGAGGTTGCAAACAAAGGACAAATACAATGCAGGGGAATAGGCTGGGAATGGTCTTATACCCAGGAATACAAACACATGTGTTTCCAAGAAGGCAATCTAGCCAAGGATAGACAGAAATGGGGCTGCCTAACCACAGACTCTCCCCCTCCTCCCCAGTACTATTGCCCTTCATGGATATGCATGGATGACCCTTACCCTCTAGTGTTCCCCTAAAAGCTGAGGTCAAGATTTAAAACTTAAAACTGGGCCGGCGCCGTGGCTCACTAGGCTAATCCTCCGCCAAGCGGCGCCAGCACACCGGGTTCTAGTCCCGGTTGGGGTGCCGGATTCTGTCCCGGTTGCCCCTCTTCCAGGCCAGCTCTCTGCTGTGGCCAGGGAGTGCAGTGGAGGATGGCCCAGGTGCTTGGGCCCTGCACCCCATGGGAGACCGGGATAAGCACCTGGCTCCTGGCTCCTGCCATCGGATCAGCGTGGTGCGCCGGCCGCAGCGCACCGGCCGCGGCGGCCATTGGAGGGTGAACCAACGGCAAAGGAAGACCTTTCTCTCTGTCTCTCTCTCTCACTGTCCACTCTGCCTGTCAAAAAAAAAAAAAAAAAAAAAAAACAAACAAACAAACAAAAACTTAAAAGTGGTCCCTGCTTCACCTCCTTGCATTCCTGGGGAACCCAACTCAGTAATATACACCATTACCAGTCCCAAAGATCCTAAGTGGGTTCGAGGACACAGGGCCAGTATTCATATCAATGCCAAAGGATCCTGGGGGCATAATTCACATAATACAAATCCTTGTAGAAAACCACAACCCCTGCAGGCAAGTCAGGACTCTGCCCCAATTCAATCCCTGGCCAAACAGGATTAGCCCAAGCAAACTCCATCATTCTTTTACCCCGACTCCATGCTCTACAACTAGCAAGTCTTACCCAGGCCATCCTCCAATCTTCGGGATCATCCTTGGGCCAGGACTGCCCACTCTGCCTGCCAATGAGAGAATGGGAATTTTCTGCACTGGGCCACATTGCCACACACCACTTAACACAGCACAGACACCAGTTCTGTACCCTATGACTACACTGCATCCCATGTTATAGGGCCCACCACCTGTATCACCTTCAACACTGCCTAAGCGGCCTTACCCTAGGACTGTAATAACACCATCACTATCAACCGAACCACAAAAGCCATAAGAGCTCCCCACAGCACCCATTTTTTTTTCTTTTATGTTAACACTTTATTTAAACCAGTACAGGCACCATGCTTAACAAAAGACTGTCCAAAATAAACATGCAATATGAACTAGCAGAGACTGGAAGGAACCACAGCTTAACAAGTTGTGCCAGTTGTTGGTTTTCTTAAACAATAACAGAGAACTGTTAAAATCCATAAGACTAAACCATTCTAGTTTCAAGCCTCCTGGATGAGATGATATTGGACCATATATATCAAGAGGAACTGGCCTGCCATGTCAGTGACCTTAAACAATACTCAAGTAAGCGTATGTGTATGAATCTTATTCCAAAGAGTGGGAAAACACAGTTTATATCACAAGCTTAATGGAGTTGTTTGAAACATTGCAGGAACACGATCACTGATTTGAAATGTCAAATGGTGTAAGAGGAAAACAAATGTCTCACCAATTTCCAACTTGGAACCATTGGTTTTTTTTTTTTTTTTTTTTTTTTTTTTTTTTTTGACAGGCAGAGTGGACAGTGAGTGAGAGAGACGGAGAGAAAGGTCTTCCTTTGCCGTTGGTTCACCCTCCAATGGCCGCCGCGGCCGGTGCGCTGTGGCCGGCGCACCACGCTGATCTGATGGCAGGAGCCAGGAGCCAGGTGCTTTTCCTGGTCTCCCATGGGATACAAGGCCCAAGCACCTGGGCCATCCTCCACTGCACTCCCTGGCCATAGCAGAGAGCTGGCCTGGAAGAGGGGCAACCGGGACAGAATCCGGCGCCCCGACCGGGACTAGAACCCAGTGTGCTGGTGCCGCTAGGCGGAGGATTAGCCTAGTGAGCCGCGGCGCCGGCCGGAACCATTGGTTTTAAAGTGGCTTAGAAGATTATTTACATATTTCCACAAATACAAAATAATATTTGACCTGAAGTGTTTGAAACACTTTTTCACATAAACTGTAAAGGCTCAAACTCTGTAGATTCCAGCATTATCAGTCTATTGAACAAACAGGGAAAGCAACCACTCTAAGAATGCTTCACTTGGTAGAATACAACTTACCCTCTACTCCCAAATATCAGCATTTAAATGCTGATGAAAATATTATTCATCACTAGTCCACATACGGATTAATGACATTACTTGGAGTTTAAAAGCAGTCCAACCATTTTTAAAGTACACCTTCCTTAATATCTATAATGGGTGGGGGGAAAACAGCCAAATTTAATGTGGCAATAAACTCCTCTAACCGTGAACTTTTCAAAGTGTCAGACCATGGTACAGTTTATGGCTACAACTGACTCCTAAAAATAGGAGCTAAAGCGAGGTGAAAGTGCTGATGTTTTTGCCACACAGATTATTTGATGATGGCAATACAAATTTTAGGAACACCCTCCTATTGGATGATGACCATACAAATTTTAGGAACACCTAGTGCAGTATGTATAACTGCACTAGGCATCTAGCGATCTTTTCAGAAAGAGAATTCAAACCTTTACTTTAGAAGATAAGCAATCAAACGTCAGTCAACCAACTTTTTTCCTAACATAATTGCTTCAGTACCAGAGCAAAGTGATTACTATTCAAAACTCAGACATTTTGGGATTTCAGCATAGTGACCTGAGAACAGTTTTCTTCATATGTCATTTATGTTGCCACAAAAACCACACTAAATGCATACTGGGATTACTGATTGGCTCTATTTTGACATTAGATGCTACACAGAACTTCAAGACCAACAATCTCAATACTAACACTGACTTCAAAGACCATGAAGGAGGTGCCCAGGGAAAAAGCTGCTGCGCAAAAGGAACGATTAGGATTTAGGGCTGAATGGCAATGGTTGTGCCAGAAAATATGGAATGTAAAAACTGGAATTAGGAAATCTGAAGTTACTCTCTGTCCTTAATGTGTTGTCCAATGTGGAAGGAATTTTACACTTTATGTTCTGTGTGGGTACAAACTGATGAAATCTTTACTTAATATATACTAAATCGATCTTCTGTATATAAAGATAATTGAAAATGAATCTTGATGTGAATGGAATGGGAGAGGGAGCGGGAGATGGGAGGGGTGTGGATGGGAGGGAAGTTATTGGGGGGGGCATTGTAATCCATCAACTGTACTTTGGAAAATTATATTTACTAAATTAAAGTTAAAAAAAATTCCTTCCAGAAAAAAAAAAAAGAAATCTGAAGTTACTCCTGATTCAAGGGAAAAAATACTAAATAGCAAATTAACTTGAAAAGGATAATGTAAAATATACTTAGATACAAGGAAGTTTACATAAATGAGGATATTTTAGAGCACAGGATTTATAAACTCTTGCCATAGGACAAATGGAATAAAAAGCTATACTGATCCCCTAATCTCAATGTGACGTGTTGCAGAATACATGTCATTGATGAGAAGTCAAACAAGGCAAAAAAAAAAAAAAAAAAAAAAAAAAAAAGGCGGGGGGATTTCACACAGCTCTCTGCTCCTGTTGGACAACAGAAACCAAGAGTTGTGTGTGTGGCGGTCAATGTCATCTGACATCAAGGAGGGCTTCCAAATTGGAAAAACCAAATTAAAAACCTTAACACAAGACCAATGAAGGAACCTCATTTTAAAAATACATTCTTGCAGCATTAGTTTGTCTTATTGATGTGAACCAAATGAAACAAAGTCTCATTTCCTGTGGGGAGCAAACCGGACTAGACTGAGTTACTGGAATTAAGACTTATTCTATGCATCTGCTCTCCCACAATATGGCGCTGGGAGAGAAGTAAACAGCTTCCGCACAGCTGCCTCCAGTTCAACTAATAAACTGTAGGACTTGCTCCTGATTGGAGGAGAGCAGCGTACTCGGCGTGTGGGCAGCCGAGTTGGGATTGGCGGAGGAGGACTATAAAGGAGGAGAGAGACGGCATGCACCAGGAACATCTATGGGGAACATCTAAGGGAACCCGTGCAGCCCCCGAGAAAGCTGGCCGGCGGTGTGCCGCTCCCCTGCGGAAGTGGGGAATGTGGCCAGGGGGAACTGCCCTTCCACGGAGGTGGAAGGGATAGTAGCCAACCCGGGAAGAACCAGCAGCAAACCCGGGGAGGGCCGAGCAGATGAAAGAACAGCGCAGGGTCCTGTGTTGCTCCTCCACGAAGAGGGGGAGCGACATAATGGTGCCGTGACTCGGATAGGAAACCTAGGACGGATAGGAAACCTAGGAGGGAAAGACCGGGAAGAACTGGGAAATTACCGGAGAGAGAGACTAGCAAACAGCCTAGGGAAAAGCCGGACGATAAAGGTGCCGGAAGGAGCTATTGAAAGCCTAGGCATAGACTACTCAGATACGGACTATGGGGGGAAGCTGGGAGAAATCTCTAAGGTCGAAAGCGAAAGTGAAAGCTAGAACAAACAGACTCGGATGCGGACTGTGGGGAGAGGCCAGGAGAAATGAGGGAGGAGTATTGTTGGAGGAAAGCTTGGGGAAACATACCGGGTAGAGAAAAAATGTTAGGGAAATTGAAGCCGCGGGGGGCAGGCCGAGGCGGATACGAAAGCCACTTTGGGATTCTCAAGTTAGCCCGGGAATAGGGGGCGAAAAGTTGAAACCAGAAGCTGAAATGTAAGCCAGATTGGGATCCGTCTGATTAGCCCGGGGAGCAAAGGACGGGAAGCCAAATCGTGGGGCGGAGACGTATGCTGGGTTGAATTCGCCAGGCTAGCCCGGGGAACTTAGATTGAATGCTAGTGGCGGACACGTAAGCTACGCTGTGTTACCCACGGAAGCCGCCGCGTGCAGAGAGAGCACGGGGCGTGAATAGATAGGGAACGGGGCTGGCGCGAGGCCGTGGTGCAGACGCGAAGGGCGTGGAGACCGCGGAGCGCGCGAAGCCAAGCCGCGCAAAGCCGAGGCGCGGGCTGAAGCGGCTCAGAGCCGGCGGGGCGAGGTGCCGGGAAGCTGCGGGGATAAGAGAAACAGAAGTTTAGAAGTAAAGTGAGAGAAATAGGAATGCTGGAAGCTTGAAGTAAAATGGGAGAAATAGGAATGCCCGGAGATAGAGAAATAGAGAAATAGAAAGGCCTCCCTACAACACTGCAATGTGAGAGCTTGGATTCGGTCTGCCTGATTAAGTGAGGCGATGAGCACGATGAGCACCTGCGGGCAGCTAGCAGCTTATGCGCCGCAGGTCACCGAAGACAGGCACGAATTAACATCAGTAAGGCTTCCCCACAATGCAACAATTAGGAGGCTTGGATTCGGTCTGCCTGATTTAAGGCGGTAAGCACCAGCAAGCAGCTCGACCAAAGCATGAGCTGCAGGTCACCGAAGATAGGCACAAACCAACACTAATAAGTCTCCCCCACAATACGGCAATGAGAAGGCTTGGATTCGGTTTGCCTGATAGGTTTTGTAAGCACCTGCAGGCAGTTCTAGCAGAGTAGAGCATGCGCTGCAGGGCACCGAACACAGGCACGCATCAGCGCCTAAAAACCTCCTCACAACATGGCGAAGAGAGGACCCGGATTCGGTTTGCCTGATTGATAGGACTTGTAAGAGCCTGTGGCAACTCTAGCAAGTAGAGCAGAGTGTGTGCCGCGGGACACTGAAGACAGGCACGTATCAACGCCAAAAAATAAAAAGAAAGGGGGATCTGTGGGGAGCAAACCGGACTAGACTGAGTTACTGGAATTAAGACTTATTCTATGCATCTGCTCTCCCACAATATGGCGCTGGGAGAGAAGTAAACAGCTTCCGCACAGCTGCCTCCAGTTCAACTAATAAACTGTAGGACTTGCTCCTGATTGGAGGAGAGCAGCGTACTCGGCGTGTGGGCAGCTGAGTTGGGATTGGCGGAGGAGGACTATAAAGGAGGAGAGAGATGGCATGCACCGGGAACATCTATGGGGAACATCTAAGGGAACCCGTGCAGCCCCCGAGAAAGCTGGCCGGCGGTGTGCCGCTCCCCTGCGGAAGTGGGGAATGTGGCCAGGGGGAACTGCCCTTCCACGGAGGTGGAAGGGATAGTAGCCAACCCGGGAAGAACCAGCAGCAAACCCGGGGAGGGCCGAGCAGATGAAAGAACAGCGCAGGGTCCTGTGTTGCTCCTCCACGAAGAGGGGGAGCGACAATTTCCTTCCTTCAAAAACAAATACTCTCAGCTCAATTGGTTACATTTGCATTTCTGCAGAATGATAAGTTATTCTCCAACATCAAAATACCTCTTTCAAGAATTCTTCAACTTCCTGGGTGAAGATTTTTCTCTCTCAAAATTGGAATGAAGAATCCTTTCCATTCATTAACCAAATACCTACTCTAGCACTTCCTCATCTCCAACTGACCTGGATTGCTTCCTGAATCCCAGATTAGGGAAGCCAGCCTGTCCGGAAGAGAAGATGTTCTATTCAGTATCATCAAATTCTCTACTATCGTTACCATTTTATTAAAGTTTGTGCAGAAACCTCAAAATTGAAATGCAAAGAATATCTAAGTGGGAAATATGACAACATAAGAACGCCTTGGCTAGTTCTGAAATGACTAAGATAGTCTTAATATAAGAATTCACTCACCAAATATGGTTGGTCTCTAGCTCTCCAGATCTTGTATTAAGTTAGCATTAAACAATTACTTATAGGTTTGTTTTTAAAGTGTGCTATACAGGCTACACCGGCACCCCGGGTTCTAGTCCCGGTCAGGGTGCCAGATTCTGTCCCGGTTGCTCCTCTTCCAGTCCAGCTCTCTGCTATGGCCCAGGAGTGCAGTGGAGGATGGCCCAAGTCCTTGGGCCCTGCACCCACATGGGAGACCAGGAGGAAGCACCTGGCTCCTGGTTTCCTATCAGTGCGGTGCACCGGCCACAGCAGCCAGTGGGGGGTGAACCAATGGAAAAGGAAGACATTTCCCTCTGTCTCTCTCTCTTACTGTCCACTCTGCCTGTCAAAAATAAAAATAAAAATAAAAAATAAAGTGTGCTATACATTAGCATCCTTGCTTTATGCCAAGGATACCATCATCTAACAAGACTGGTTAGTTAACTACTCATGCATCCAGTTTAGATTATCTTCTGACATTCAGGATATAAGATGTGTTTTCTACTGATACGTTAATAACTTTACTCACTACAGCCAAAATTTTATAAGTATTCTTTTCTTATGGCACAAAACTAATCACAAATATACCCCAAATCGTAACTCTCAACAACTATATACTCACTAATGCAAGCAGATAGTTGGAATTTTAAAAATATGAAGTTGATGTTACTACAAATTTTAGATACACATATTAGAACATTGTTTTACTTGGACCCTTTAAAAACGTATTAATTTCAGCAAATTTGGAATAATGGCAGTGTAGACGTCTTAAACTAACTTCAAAGCTAACAAATCAAAGGCACAGTATTAACACACTTAAAATCACTGGTGTTCACAGGACATTAGGAGACGCTTATAAATAAAGTGCTACGAACCTAGGTTTGAAACTTTCTAGAAGTAACATAGTCAGGAATGGAGCCCTTGATTAGTACAACCCACCAGTTGCTAAAACTAAGATCTATTTTATACAAGAAAACCCAATACTCATGTAATTCTATCATAAAATCTAACTTCCAAACCTTAAGAATGACTGATGAGGGGCTGGCACTGTGGTGCAGCAGGTTGACGTCCTCGCCTAAAGCATCGGCATCCCATATGGGCACCGGTTCGAGCCCCAGCTGCTCCTCTTCCCATCCAGCTCTCTGCTAGGGCCTGGGAAAGCAGTAGAAGATGGCCCAAGTCCTTGGGCCCCTGCATTCATGTGGGAGACCTGGAAGAAGCTCCTGGCTCATATATATCTGCCTCTTCTCTCTCTCTCTGTAACTCTGACTTTCAAATAAATAAATAAATCTAAAACAACAAAGGAATGACTGATGAACAGAGTTTCCAGAGCTGAGTGAAAACAAGCAGGAAACCAAAGGAGGTATGGAATTGAGAAAAAAGTGTCCTTGTAACACAGATTATGCTACAGGAAATTATTATTCATGGCTCAAAATTTGGGTCTCTCAAAGCTTTCACTCCAAATTAACAGAAATGATTTAACAAGTGATAATATGCTATTTTCACTTATAAACTGCTCATTTCCAGGATTTGTCAAAAGGAGGCAACTGTTGTCTATCACAGTCCAAGAACCTACTTTCCAATGCTCTCTGTAAATAGTAACAAATCCTAAACCATAAGTTATAGAAATTAATCACAAGAGTGTAAAAAGCCCCTGGAGGAAAGTAGTCCACCTAACAATTACAAATTGTTAAGGAACCGCTTTAGGAAGTTTCATTACGATGAAGATGATTTCCTCTTTGTTGTTCAAACTTCGCACACATGAAGACGTTTTCTTTACTGCAGGAAACATACTGTAAGTAACAATGCATTTTTAGGCATAAATAAGTATTTATGTCTGGTTCCAGTATGGTCAGGTTAATATATAAATACTTTGGAAACACAGAAGTTCACATTAGCGGAAAAATTCCAGCTTCTCGCGTAACCACTCTTCAGGTAGGTCTTCAGTATTTCTTATTTCAAATACCTTGGGCAGCTCAGCTGTCTGCACTAGCTTATTCCTACTTCCAGCATACATCACCTGCTGCTCAGGCTTACATCCAACAAGACCGGAGAAAATAAAGCACGGAGGATGCGACACTCTTCATCATCATGTTGATATTTGGAACTATACACAATGAAGCGAGGCTGTCGCTCAGGTAGCTCATCCTTAAGTTCATCCGGAGAAATGCCCTCAAGTTCCTCATCCAGTACCACCAAGCGTTTATCTTTCTCAATCTTCATTATAATGGCAGCATCAATTGTTTCTTTGTGAAAATGAAACTTCCTCAGCTTTTCCAGCAAATCTTCAGCCACATCACAAACCACCAAAGACTCACTCACTTTCCTTCCGGCCATCAGCAGCCCATAGCCTTCTCTAGGTCCCTTTAAGAATGGCACGGCCGCCGCCTCCCTTCCTGCCCCAGCACCAGACATTCCAATAGCACCCATTTTGTGTGCCACAACAGTCTTCTAAAAACCATCACCCCTGCCCATCCTCCCTGTGCCCAGTAATACTCATTCCTATTTTTATCTACACCCAGGAAACAGCACTTAGATCCCAAATAAACTCAACTCCAGTTTCAGCTTCAGGAAGGCCCCTGCTGTTGTCCTCACTCTCCTAGCCCTGTTGGGGGTGGGAAGTGCAGCCCTAGGCTCCATCTCCACACTCCCTAAACCAACTGGCCTAACAGACACTGACTTGGAAGCCTCCACCAGGCTGCATCCACCTTACAAGAACAAACTCCCTGGCATCCTAGTCCTGCAAAACACCAAAGCACTAGATCTCCTGACAGCACAATAGGTCAGAACCTGTCTTTTCCTGGGAGAAGAGCGCGGTTATTACGCTAATCAATCCAAAGTGGTAACCAACTCCCTAGATAAAATCAACAACAGGCTACTGCCTCCAGCAGAGGGCTGAAACCAATGAAACAAGAGCTGGACTGCACTGAGACAGGGTCATGGTTAGCTCCTTTTCTCTGGCCAGTCACAATCATTCTTATGGCCCTGCTATTGAGACCCATCCCTATTTAATTGGTTCCAAATTTTTTTACAGAATCACATCAAAGCCATCACTCAAGACCATTTTAAGAACATGATGCTACTCTACCACTTCAACCAAGGATACCAACCCCTTCGCCCAAAATTCAAAGCTGACACCAAACTCTGACTATGGAACCTGACGTCACGGCTGGGGCGCCACAGAGCCCTGATCTCCCAACAACACCCCCGCTGGAGCAGTGCTGGTCCTCCATCGATCAGCGCCACCACAAGGATGCGCGGGGGACAGCTGTGTCCCCGGGGGCCGAGCAGGGCTCAGGGGAGGCCCTGAGAGAAGAGGCTCTGGGGATGGAGGGTCTGGAGCCAGGACTGTACGCAGCAGCTGAAGCCGAGGACGCTGCAGGGGCACCAGACGCAGCACTGGCCCCGGCCTCAGCCCCAGCTCCGCAAGTCCCTTCTGCTGCAGCCCCAGTGCCACACCTGGCCTTCCCCGCCCCCGTCGTCCTGTATTTCTCTTTACTCCTCCCCACTCTCTTCCTTTTCTCCACCTTATTGTCCCTGAACCTCAATAAAATGTAAGTTGTTACCCACTGTGGAATGTACAATTTGCACCGTGCCAGCTCCCCAGGCCGTGCCCTCCCCACCCCACTCTCCCTGCACCATGGCTCCAATGCCCGGGACCTGCATCCTCTGCAGAGGACACGGGCACCTCCCCAGGGGCAGAGCCAACGTTCCCCGTTTGGACAAAGAGCACCACATGCTGGGAAGGCCAAGGGAAGCAAGGAACAGGGAGACGCTGGCATGGCTGGGGCAGCGCCTCCTCATGCTCAGGGACGCAGACTCTGAGGTCATAGAACGGACCTGCCGGGGGTGCTGTCCCCGCAGCCTCAGTGTCCTCATCTGTGCAATGGGAAGGCAGCCCTGCCACAGCCATCACCGCATCAGGGAATGCGATGCTCTGCACCTCCCTGCACACAATGGGAGCCCCCAGCTTCCAGGATGAGGGGTGCACAGGGAGTGGGTTGGGGGCTTCCACGGAGGGAACACAATCCATCCAGGGACACACACAAACAACACCTGTCACAGGCTCTGGCCCTGTGCTCAACAACGGGTCACTGACAGACGGATCACAGCAGGGATGTGCTCACTGCACAGGAGACAGGGGGGCCTTGTCCAGGACCGCACGTGACCCAGACTGCCCGCTGTGCAGGCCACATGGGTGGGTCTCGGCTGGGAAGATGGAGACACAGAGCATGTCCCCAAGGACGGGGGCTGCTCCTTCCCCGAGCTCCTGGGATTTCCGGGTCCCTGGCCACGTCCACCAGGCACCTTGTCTCAGCCATGGGGTGACACTGGCTTCACTCCCATTGGCAGATGAGGAACCCCCTGAGAGGGAGGCCCCGCCCAGGTCAGGGCTGTGCCGATCCCAGAAGAGGACTCCCCTCCCCACGGGAGCCCGGACTCTGGGACCCTATGGGCCTGTGGGCCAGCAAGAGGGCAGCACAGCAGGGAGCACAGGGGTCAGGAACGCTATGACTTTCTCCAACAGATCACACCCTGAAGATTTTCTGATCGAATGCCTCAGATGTTCTACTAGGGCTGAGGGGTGCCTGTGGAGGAGGAAGCCGGGGCCCTGGGGGGCTGACCTGTGTGTGTTCCTGGGAATGGCCTGCATCACACCCAGTGACATCACTGTCCCCCCACAGTCCTTCTGCAACATGTCAAGGATCACCACCATGCTCCGCCCTGCACACCTGTCCAGTGGAACCCAGGCGCAGTCCACCTGCAGTTAGTGATGGTCTTAGGTGCACGTGACAGCAGCGTCCCTGGGCGTTCCATTGCACAGCTCTGGCATGGAGAAGACCAGAGATCTGTGCTCCCCACACTGGCCTGCCGCAGGGAGGGGGCCCATGGCAGGGCGCTGAGCTGAGACATCAACATTCAGAACCAGCAGAGGACATGAGGTCAGGCTCCTTGCAGGCCCACAGCCCAAGGCCAGATCACGACCACCCTTGGGGCTTTCGGGAATGCAGGAGGCTCTTCCTGCCAACGACCTGCCACACAGGACGTGACAGCACACGGCTAGCTTCCCGTCCCACTCTGTACGTCCTGGGTGTGCTAAGCCTAGGTTGACAGCGTCGCTTTTCCCAGGTACATTCATGTGCTCCTGGGTCAGCATGCAAAAGTGCTTTCCGAAAGTTCAGAGTCATCTCTCATCCTGAGCATTCTTGCCCTGTGCCCAGCTACTGCCCCACATGCTGACTAGGAGACCCGCTCAGGCCCCTCCCCTCCGGGTCATCTGCACTCTCAGGCTTCATGTTCTGCTGTATTCACCCGCCCCGCACTTCTAAATGCCCGCAAGACCTTCCCAGTGTCACATGCCAACCATGACACAGGACAGGCTTCTCCAGTACCAGCCTGGCTCGTTCCCATCATTCCTTGCTTCTGCCTGCTTTTCCCCATCGCCCGAGTCCTGCACATCCTCTCCTTCTGAGTGTCACCTCCCTACCTGCACGTGCCCTTAGGACAGCTCAATTCCACCTACAGCATGAAAAAGCCACCTCCAACAGGGATCCTGAGCTCTGATGGAGGTCGGGAAGGTAGACTCGGGCACCTGTTACAACGTGGATTCCCCCTTCTCTGATTCAGGGGTCCTGAGAGGCAGAACATCCTTTCACAGGAACCCCTGGAAGGTTTTCCACCACCTAGGCCCATGGGGCTGGCGCTGTGGCCCACAGGTTAAAGCCCCACCTGCAGGGCTGGCATCCCACATCAGAACCCCGGTTCTGCTCCTGGAGCCCTGCTTTCATTCCAGCTCCCTGCTCACACACCTGGCAGAGCAGCACAAGTTGACCCAAGTGCCCCCGGCCCTGCCACCTGTGTGCCAGGCCCAGAAGGTGTTCCAGGCTCCTGGCTTCAGCCTGACTCAGCCTCAGCCAGCATGGGCTTCTGGGAGATTAAATCAGCAATTCAGGGTCATCCTTCTGGATCTCTCTCCCTGTCCCTTCCTCCAACTCTGCCTTTCAAGTCAACAACTGAAAAGAAGAAGAGAAAAGAAAAGAAAAGAAGAGAAGAGAAGAGAAGAGAAGAGAAGAGAAGAGAAGAGAAGAGAAGAGAAGAGAAGAGAAGAGAAGAGAAGAGAAGAGAAGAGGAGACGGAAGGGAAGGGAAGGGAAGGGAAGGGAAGGGAAGGGAAGGGAAGGGAAGGGAAGGGAAGGGAAGGGAAGGGAAGGGACAAGACGACATCCTGGGGCGGCGCTGTGGCATAGTAGGTTGAACATCTGCCTATGACATCGAGATACCATATGGGCACCGGTTGGAGTCCCAGCTGCTCCACTTCCAATGCAGCTCTCTGCTAAGACACGAGAAGGCAGTGGAACATGGGCCATGTACTTGGCCCCCTTATCCACGTGGTAGACCCAGAAGAAGCTCCTGGCTCCTGGCTTTGGATCAGCTCAGCACCGGCTGTTGTGGCCCTTTGGGGAGTGACCCATTGGATCAAAGACCTCTCTGTCTCTCTTTCTCCCTCTCTCTCTCCCTCTCTCTCTCTGTCTCTCTTGCCTCTTTCTCTCCTGTCACTCTGCCAGTGAAGTAAATAAATCAATCTTAACAACAACAACAAAAAACCCTGAGCCCAAACTTAGATGAAAGTGGCTGCACTCCTGGGTCGGCAGTGTAGAGCAGTAGGTTAAGCCTCCACCTGCGGCGCCAGCATCCCATATGGGCACTGGCTTGTGTGCTGGCTGCTCCACTTCCACCCAGCTCCCTGGTGATGGCCTGCGAAAGCAATGAAGATGGCCCAAGTCCTTGGACCCCTGCACCCATGCCGCCGGAGACCTGTAGACGCTCTCAGCTCCTGGCCTCCGATTAGCCCATTTGAGGACACTGTGGCCAGTAGCGGATTGAACCAGCACATGGAAGACCTCTCTGTCTCTCCCTCTCTGTGTCTCACTCTACTTCTCAGAGAAAGAAGGAAAAGAGTATTCAAAGCACAGCAGCAGCTTAACTCCTCCCAGAAACTTTTCACAGGAGGTCTTTACTATTGAGAGTACACCCAAATAGCATCTTTTCAGGCTCTGGTTGGGGGACAGGAGAGCTCCCCACAGGGAAGGGCCACGGGCCACTGCCATCTAAACCACTCGACATCGCCAGTGCTGCCACCGTCAGCACCAACCCCGGCACATGAGCCTGTCCCTCATCTTTCAGGGAAGGACATTCCCACAACAGGGAACTAGCCATTAGCTAACAGGAAGGACACGCACACTATGTGTCCCCACCACGGCCATCTACTCCCCAGACATTCCTCACTGAACCACGCCCAACACCACTCCTGATCTCTCCCCACGCCCCTGTCCAAACCCAACACGGAACAGCCCCGGTGTCTAGGGTCTCCTCAGGATGCTGGATGGAAACACTCTCTCACACATGCCACCTATCCCGTCTGGCTCCTCACACTGACCTCCCTCAGGCTCATGGCAGGCCCAGACCCCAGAGATGCCTGGCACGATCCCTACCAGCCCTGGGGAACAATCAGCAAGTGCAGGGCCACGGTAGTCATCACCCTGGTCCTCAGAGAGCCGGCCCTGAGCCCAACCAACGCCCCTGGGAGTCTGAATGAGCTTCAAGAACCACTGTGCACTGCTAAAGCCCCAGATCCTGCAGGACCCAAAGGACCACCCCACGACTCCTCCGGGGTGCAGGCCAGAGCTAGGAGCACTCAGTTCTCCACTGACCATCAGCTCCCTAGAGCAGACAGCCCCAGGTGCACACGGGGCAACTGAGTCTGGGTGGTCGCAGCCTCGTTTTGGGCTTTGAGAGAGAAGAACCACCCTCCAGGTGCCTGTGGCTGGGAGGAGCCACACTTCAGGGGCTGGGACAGGGCTCCCAATGCACAGGGAGCGGCTCCCGGTCGGTCTCAGGGTGTGATGGGAGCTCTTGCTCCTCAGGGTCCACAGCTGGGCAGCTGAGGGCGCCAGCTTCACTGGGACACGATCCCCAGGGACCACACGGGAGGCTGGGGCGTCTTGACAGGGACAATGACCATGCAGGGTGAGAAGCCCTCAAGCAGGGGGGAACAGGTCTAGCCCAGCTGTGACAAAGGCTGGACCCACACCTGCTGTGGCAGGCGGAGGCTTCCCCCTGTTGGTGCGACGGGGGGCAGTGTGCACAGGGCATGGCTTAGAAGTGCAGCAGGCAGCACCCGCTGGGACTCGGCAGCCATCTTGTGTGAGAGGAGGGGGCTCAGTTGAGGAGCCACAGGAAGTGACCTCACCTGGAGACCTGGGGGGCCCGGCAACAACCCCAACATTCCAGAGTTGAGTCTGAACCAGCTCACCTGGATAGAGTCTCGCAGGAAGATGTTCCTGAGTTGTATCCCGCGATGCCCAAGCCCAGCCCCCAAGAAACCCTGCGGTGGGTGCCTCGCCCAGTGGTGGGGACGCTGGGCCAGCCCTCACCCCCGACGCTCCTGGTGCTTCCAACAGAAAACGGCCATGGTGAGTCTGGAAGCAGGACAGGTCTCTGCGGGCCAGGACACCACTGGGAACCCACCCGAAGCCCATAGGCCCCTGGGGGTGGGTGTGGGTGTGGGTGTGGGGGGCAAGGGGCCACTTCCCTCTCAGAGGAGGGAGGCTGGAAGTCCTAGGTGGAGGCAGCCTGAGGCCCAGAGCTCCTGGCTGCGGAGGGATCCAGGGACTGCCTCTTACCTGCCATTCTCTGCTCTTGTCTCCCAGGGCCAGGACAGGTCAGCCTCGCGCCTGGCAATGCACAGAAGGCTGCGGATCGCCAGCAGGCAGGACGTGTGTCAGGCCCCTTTCACTGATGACCTGTGTGTGGTGGGGGAGTGGTCAAACGAGCCCACAGCTCCGAAGCCCCCGTACCGGGCGTTCCCCGGCACACAGAAACCACTGGACGTCCCCCTCAGTCACACACTGTTGGTCAGAGCCCAGATAGAGCCCAGGGGCTCCGCAAATGCCCATCTCACGCGGAGGAAGTAGGGCCCGTTGACTTCGCCTGTGTCAGTCGTGACCCAGGGTCAGGGCCGGGCCTGGCACCTGACCTCACGGCTGGGGCGGCACAGAGCCCTGATCTCCCAACAACACCCCCGCTGGAGCAGTGCTGGTCCTCCATCGATCAGCGCCACCACAAGGATGCGCGGGGGACAGCTGTGTCCCCGGGGGCCGAGCAGGGCTCAGGGGAGGCCCTGAGAGAAGAGGCTCTGGGGATGGAGGGTCTGGAGCCAGGACTGTACGCAGCAGCTGAAGCCGAGGACGCTGCAGGGGCACCAGACGCAGCACTGGCCCCGGCCTCAGCCCCAGCTCCGCAAGTCCCTTCTGCTGCAGCCCCAGTGCCACACCTGGCCTTCCCCGCCCCCGTCGTCCTGTATTTCTCTTTACTCCTCCCCACTCTCTTCCTTTTCTCCACCTTATTGTCCCTGAACCTCAATAAAATGTAAGTTGTTACCCACTGTGGAATGTACAATTTGCACCGTGCCAGCTCCCCAGGCCGTGCCCTCCCCACCCCACTCTCCCTGCACCATGGCTCCAATGCCCGGGACCTGCATCCTCTGCAGAGGACACGGGCACCTCCCCAGGGGCAGAGCCAACGTTCCCCGTTTGGACAGAGAGCACCACATGCTGGGAAGGCCAAGGGAAGCAAGGAACAGGGAGACGCTGGCATGGCTGGGGCAGCGCCTCCTCATGCTCAGGGACGCAGACTCTGAGGTCACAGAACGGACCTGCCGGGGGTGCTGTCCCCGCAGCCTCAGTGTCCTCATCTGTGCAATGGGAAGGCAGCCCTGCCACAGCCATCACCGCATCAGGGAATGCGATGCTCTGCACCTCCCTGCTCACAATGGGAGCCCCCAGCTTCCAGGATGAGGGGTGCACAGGGAGTGGGTTGGGGGCTTCCACGGAGGGAACACAATCCGTCCAGGGACACACACAAACAACACCTGTCACAGGCTCTGGCCCTGTGCTCAACAACGGGTCACTGACAGACGGATCACAGCAGGGATGTGCTCACTGCACAGGAGACAGGGGGGCCTTGTCCAGGACCCCACGTGACCCAGACTGCCCGCTGTGCAGGCCACATGGGTGGGTCTCGGCTGGGAAGATGGAGACACAGAGGATGTCCCCAAGGACGGGGGCTGCTCCTTCCCCGAGCTCCTGGGATTTCCGGGCCCCTGGCCACGTCCACCAGGCACCTTGTCTCAGCCATGGGGTGACACTGGCTTCACTCCCATTGGCAGATGAGGAACCCCCTGAGAGGGAGGCCCCGCCCAGGTCAGGGCTGTGCCGATCCCAGAAGAGGACTCCCCTCCCCACGGGAGCCCGGACTCTGGGACCCTATGGGCGTGTGGGCCAGCAAGAGGGCAGCACAGCAGGGAGCACAGGGGTCAGGAACGCTATGACTTTCTCCAACAGATCACACCCTGAAGATTTTCTGATCGAATGCCTCAGATGTTCTACTAGGGCTGAGGGGTGCCTGTGGAGGAGGAAGCCGGGGCCCTGGGGGGCTGACCTGTGTGTGTTCCTGGGAATGGCCTGCATCACACCCAGTGACATCACTGTCCCCCCACAGTCCTTCTGCAACATGTCAAGGATCACCACCATGCTCCGCCCTGCACACCTGTCCAGTGGAACCCAGGCGCAGTCCACCTGCAGTTAGTGATGGTCTTAGGTGCACGTGACAGCAGCGTCCCTGGGCGTTCCATTGCACAGCTCTGGCATGGAGAAGACCAGAGATCTGTGCTCCCCACACTGGCCTGCCGCAGGGAGGGGGCCCATGGCAGGGCACTGAGCTGAGACATCAACATTCAGAACCAGCAGAGGACATGAGGTCAGGCTCCTTGCAGGCCCACAGCCCAAGGCCAGATCACGACCACCCTTGGGGCTTTCGCGAATGCAGGAGGCTCTTCCTGCCAACGACCTGCCACACAGGACGTGACAGCACACGGCTAGCTTCCCGTCCCACTCTGTACGTCCTGGGTGTGCTAAGCCTAGGTTGACAGCGTCGCTTTTCCCAGGTACATTCATGTGCTCCTGGGTCAGCATGCAAAAGTGCTTTCCGAAAGTTCAGAGTCATCTCTCATCCTGAGCATTCTTGCCCTGTGCCCAGCTACTGCCCCACATGCTGACTAGGAGACCCGCTCAGGCCCCTCCCCTCCGGGTCATCTGCACTCTCAGGCTTCATGTTCTGCTGTATTCACCCGCCCCGCACTTCTAAATGCCCGCAAGACCTTCCCAGTGTCACATGCCAACCATGACACAGGACAGGCTTCTCCAGTACCAGCCTGGCTCGTTCCCATCATTCCTTGCTTCTGCCTGCTTTTCCCCATCGCCCGAGTCCTGCACATCCTCTCCTTCTGAGTGTCACCTCCCTACCTGCACGTGCCCTCAGGACAGCTCAATTCCACCTACAGCATGAAAAAGCCACCTCCAACAGGGATCCTGAGCTCTGATGGAGGTCGGGAAGGTAGACTCGGGCACCTGTTACAACGTGGATTCCCCCTTCTCTGATTCAGGGGTCCTGAGAGGCAGAACATCCTTTCACAGGAACCCCTGGAAGGTTTTCCGCCACCTAGGCCCATGGGGCTGGCGCTGTGGCCCACAGGCTAAAGCCCCACCTGCAGGGCTGGCATCCCACATCAGAACCCCGGTTCTGCTCCTGGAGCCCTGCTTTCATTCCAGCTCCCTGCTCACACACCTGGCAGAGCAGCACAAGTTGACCCAAGTGCCCCCGGCCCTGCCACCTGTGTGCCAGGCCCAGAAGGTGTTCCAGGCTCCTGGCTTCAGCCTGACTCAGCCTCAGCCAGCATGGGCTTCTGGGAGATTAAATCAGCAATTCACAGTCATCCTTCTGGATCTCTCTCCCTGTCCCTTCCTCCAACTCTGCCTTTCAAGTCAACAACTGAAAAGAAGAAGAGAAAAGAAGAGAAGAGAAGAGAAGAGAAGAGAAGAGAAGAGAAGAGAAGAGAAGAGAAGAGAAGAGAAGAGAAGAGAAGAGAAGAGAAGAGAAGAGAGGAGAGGAGAGGAGAGGAGAGGAGAGGAGAGGAGAGGAGGGGAGGGGAGGGGAGGGGAGGGGAGGGGAGGGGAGGGGAGGGGAGGGGAGGGGAGGGGAAGGGAAGGGAAGGGAAGGGAAGGGAAGGGAAGGGAAGGGAAGGGAAGGGAAGGGAAGGGAAGGGAAGGGAAGGGAAGGGAAGGGAAGGGACAAGACAACATCCTGGGGCGGCGCTGTGGCATAGTAGGTTGAACATCTGCCTATGACATCGAGATACCATATGGGCACCGGTTGGAGTCCCAGCTGCTCCACTTCCAATGCAGCTCTCTGCTAAGACACGAGAAGGCAGTGGAACATGGGCCATGTACTTGGCCCCCTTATCCACGTGGTAGACCCAGAAGAAGCTCCTGGCTCCTGGCTTTGGATCAGCTCAGCACCGGCTGTTGTGGCCCTTTGGGGAGTGACCCATTGGATCAAAGACCTCTCTGTCTCTCTTTCTCCCTCTCTCTCTCCCTCTCTCTCTCTGTCTCTCTTGCCTCTTTCTCTCCTGTCACTCTGCCAGTGAAGTAAATAAATCAATCTTAACAACAACAACAAAAAACCCTGAGCCCAAACTTAGATGAAAGTGGCTGCACTCCTGGGTCGGCAGTGTAGAGCAGTAGGTTAAGCCTCCACCTGCGGCGCCAGCATCCCATATGGGCACTGGCTTGTGTGCTGGCTGCTCCACTTCCATCCAGCTCCCTGGTGATGGCCTGCGAAAGCAATGAAGATGGCCCAAGTCCTTGGACCCCTGCACCCATGCCGCCGGAGACCTGTAGACGCTCTCAGCTCCTGGCCTCCGATTAGCCCATTTGAGGACACTGTGGCCAGTAGCGGATTGAACCAGCACATGGAAGACCTCTCTGTCTCTCCCTCTCTGTGTCTCACTCTACTTCTCAGAGAAAGAAGGAAAAGAGTATTCAAAGCACAGCAGCAGCTTAACTCCTCCCAGAAACTTTTCACAGGAGGTCTTTACTATCGAGAGTACACCCAAATAGCATCTTTTCAGGCTCTGGTTGGGGGACAGGAGAGCTCCCCACAGGGAAGGGCCACGGGCCACTGCCATCTAAACCACTCGACATCGCCAGTGCTGCCACCGTCAGCACCAACCCCGGCACATGAGCCTGTCCCTCATCTTTCAGGGAAGGACATTCCCACAACAGGGAACTAGCCATTAGCTAACAGGAAGGACACGCACACTGTGTGTCCCCACCACGGCCATCTACTCCCCAGACATTCCTCACTGAACCACGCCCAACACCACTCCTGATCTCTCCCCACGCCCCTGTCCAAACCCAACACGGAACAGCCCCGGTGTCTAGGGTCTCCTCAGGACGCTGGATGGAAACACTCTCTCACACATGCCACCTATCCCGTCTGGCTCCTCACACTGACCTCCCTCAGGCTCATGGCAGGCCCAGACCCCAGAGATGGCTGGCACGATCCCTACCAGCCCTGGGGAACAATCAGCAAGTGCAGGGCCACGGTAGTCATCACCCTGGTCCTCAGAGAGCCGGCCCTGAGCCCAACCAACTCCCCTGGGAGTCTGAATGAGCTTCAAGAACCACTGTGCACTGCTAAAGCCCCAGATCCTGCAGGACCCAAAGGACCACCCCACGACTCCTCCGGGGTGCAGGCCAGAGCTAGGAGCACTCAGTTCTCCACTGACCATCAGCTCCCTAGAGCAGACAGCCCCAGGTGCACACGGGGCAACTGAGTCTGGGTGGTCGCAGCCTCGTTTTGGGCTTTGAGAGAGAAGAACCACCCTACAGGTGCCTGTGGCTGGGAGGAGCCACACTTCAGGGGCTGGGACAGGGCTCCCAATGCACAGGGAGCGGCTCCCGGTTGGTCTCAGGGTGTGATGGGAGCTCTTGCTCCTCAGGGTCCACAGCTGGGCAGCTGAGGGCGCCAGCTTCACTGGGACACGATCCCCAGGGACCACACGGGAGGCTGGGGCGTCTTGACAGGGACAATGACCATGCAGGGTGAGAAGCCCTCAAGCAGGGGGGAACAGGTCTAGCCCAGCTGTGACAAAGGCTGGACCCACACCTGCTGTGGCAGGCGGAGGCTTCCCCCTGTTGGTGCGACGGGGGGCAGTGTGCACAGGGCATGGCTTAGAAGTGCAGCAGGCAGCACCCGCTGGGACTCGGCAGCCATCTTGTGTGAGAGGAGGGGGCTCAGTTGAGGAGCCACAGGAAGTGACCTCACCTGGAGACCTGGGGGGCCCGGCAACAACCCCAACATTCCAGAGTTGAGTCTGAACCAGCTCACCTGGATAGAGTCTCGCAGGAAGATGTTCCTGAGTTGTATCCCGCGATGCCCAAGCCCAGCCCCCAAGAAACCCTGCGGTGGGTGCCTCGCCCAGTGGTGGGGACGCTGGGCCAGCCCTCACCCCCGACGCTCCTGGTGCTTCCAACAGAAAACGGCCATGGTGAGTCTGGAAGCAGGACAGGTCTCTGCGGGCCAGGACACCACTGGGAACCCACCCGAAGCCCATAGGCCCCTGGGGGTGGGTGTGGGTGTGGGTGTGGGGGGCAAGGGGCCACTTCCCTCTCAGAGGAGGGAGGCTGGAAGTCCTAGGTGGAGGCAGCCTGAGGCCCAGAGCTCCTGGCTGCGGAGGGATCCAGGGACTGCCTCTTACCTGCCATTCTCTGCTCTTGTCTCCCAGGGCCAGGACAGGTCAGCCTCGCGCCTGGCAATGCACAGAAGGCTGCGGATCGCCAGCAGGCAGGACGTGTGTCAGGCCCCTTTCACTGATGACCTGTGTGTGGTGGGGGAGTGGTCAAACGAGCCCACAGCTCCGAAGCCCCCGTACCGGGCGTTCCCCGGCACACAGAAACCACTGGACGTCCCCCTCAGTCACACACTGTTGGTCAGAGCCCAGATAGAGCCCAGGGGCTCCGCAAATGCCCATCTCACAGCGGAGGAAGTAGGGCCCGTTGACTTCGCCTGTGTCAGTCGTGACCCAGGGTCAGGGCCGGGCCTGGCACCTGACCTCACGGCTGGGGCGGCACAGAGCCCTGATCTCCCAACAACACCCCCGCTGGAGCAGTGCTGGTCCTCCATCGATCAGCGCCACCACAAGGATGCGCGGGGGACAGCTGTGTCCCCGGGGGCCGAGCAGGGCTCAGGGGAGGCCCTGAGAGAAGAGGCTCTGGGGATGGAGGGTCTGGAGCCAGGACTGTACGCAGCAGCTGAAGCCGAGGACGCTGCAGGGGCACCAGACGCAGCACTGGCCCCGGCCTCAGCCCCAGCTCCGCAAGTCCCTTCTGCTGCAGCCCCAGTGCCACACCTGGCCTTCCCCGCCCCCGTCGTCCTGTATTTCTCTTTACTCCTCCCCACTCTCTTCCTTTTCTCCACCTTATTGTCCCTGAACCTCAATAAAATGTAAGTTGTTACCCACTGTGGAATGTACAATTTGCACCGTGCCAGCTCCCCAGGCCGTGCCCTCCCCACCCCACTCTCCCTGCACCATGGCTCCAATGCCCGGGACCTGCATCCTCTGCAGAGGACACGGGCACCTCCCCAGGGCCAGAGCCAACGTTCCCCGTTTGGACAGAGAGCACCACATGCTGGGAAGGCCAAGGGAAGCAAGGAACAGGGAGACGCTGGCATGGCTGGGGCAGCGCCTCCTCATGCTCAGGGACGCAGACTCTGAGGTCACAGAACGGACCTGCCGGGGGTGCTGTCCCCGCAGCCTCAGTGTCCTCATCTGTGCAATGGGAAGGCAGCCCTGCCACAGCCATCACCGCATCAGGGAATGCGATGCTCTGCACCTCCCTGCACACAATGGGAGCCCCCAGCTTCCAGGATGAGGGGTGCACAGGGAGTGGGTTGGGGGCTTCCACGGAGGGAACACAATCCGTCCAGGGACACACACAAACAACACCTGTCACAGGCTCTGGCCCTGTGCTCAACAACGGGTCACTGACAGACGGATCACAGCAGGGATGTGCTCACTGCACAGGAGACAGGGGGGCCTTGTCCAGGACCCCACGTGACCCAGACTGCCCGCTGTGCAGGCCACATGGGTGGGTCTCGGCTGGGAAGATGGAGACACAGAGGATGTCCCCAAGGACAGGGGCTGCTCCTTCCCCGAGCTCCTGGGATTTCCGGGTCCCTGGCCACGTCCACCAGGCACCTTGTCTCAGCCATGGGGTGACACTGGCTTCACTCCCATTGGCAGATGAGGAACCCCCTGAGAGGGAGGCCCCGCCCAGGTCAGGGCTGTGCCGATCCCAGAAGAGGACTCCCCTCCCCACGGGAGCCCGGACTCTGGGACCCTATGGGCGTGTGGGCCAGCAAGAGGGCAGCACAGCAGGGAGCACAGGGGTCAGGAACGCTATGACTTTCTCCAACAGATCACACCCTGAAGATTTTCTGATCGAATGCCTCAGATGTTCTACTAGGGCTGAGGGGTGCCTGTGGAGGAGGAAGCCGGGGCCCTGGGGGGCTGACCTGTGTGTGTTCCTGGGAATGGCCTGCATCACACCCAGTGACATCACTGTCCCCCCACAGTCCTTCTGCAACATGTCAAGGATCACCACCATGCTCCGCCCTGCACACCTGTCCAGTGGAACCCAGGCGCAGTCCACCTGCAGTTAGTGATGGTCTTAGGTGCACGTGACAGCAGCGTCCCTGGGCGTTCCATTGCACAGCTCTGGCATGGAGAAGACCAGAGATCTGTGCTCCCCACACTGGCCTGCCGCAGGGAGGGGGCCCATGGCAGGGCGCTGAGCTGAGACATCAACATTCAGAACCAGCAGAGGACATGAGGTCAGGCTCCTTGCAGGCCCACAGCCCAAGGCCAGATCACGACCACCCTTGGGGCTTTCGGGAATGCAGGAGGCTCTTCCTGCCAACGACCTGCCACACAGGACGTGACAGCACACGGCTAGCTTCCCGTCCCACTCTGTACGTCCTGGGTGTGCTAAGCCTAGGTTGACAGCGTCGCTTTTCCCAGGTACATTCATGTGCTCCTGGGTCAGCATGCAAAAGTGCTTTCCGAAAGTTCAGAGTCATCTCTCATCCTGAGCATTCTTGCCCTGTGCCCAGCTACTGCCCCACATGCTGACTAGGAGACCCGCTCAGGCCCCTCCCCTCCGGGTCATCTGCACTCTCAGGCTTCATGTTCTGCTGTATTCACCCGCCCCGCACTTCTAAATGCCCGCAAGACCTTCCCAGTGTCACATGCCAACCATGACACAGGACAGGCTTCTCCAGTACCAGCCTGGCTCGTTCCCATCATTCCTTGTTTCTGCCTGCTTTTCCCCATCGCCCGAGTCCTGCACATCCTCTCCTTCTGAGTGTCACCTCCCTACCTGCACGTGCCCTCAGGACAGCTCAATTCCACCTACAGCATGAAAAAGCCACCTCCAACAGGGATCCTGAGCTCTGATGGAGGTCGGGAAGGTAGACTCGGGCACCTGTTACAACGTGGATTCCCCCTTCTCTGATTCAGGGGTCCTGAGAGGCAGAACATCCTTTCACAGGAACCCCTGGAAGGTTTTCCGCCACCTAGGCCCATGGGGCTGGCGCTGTGGCCCACAGGTTAAAGCCCCACCTGCAGGGCTGGCATCCCACATCAGAACCCCGGTTCTGCTCCTGGAGCCCTGCTTTCATTCCAGCTCCCTGCTCACACACCTGGCAGAGCAGCACAAGTTGACCCAAGTGCCCCCGGCCCTGCCACCTGTGTGCCAGGCCCAGAAGGTGTTCCAGGCTCCTGGCTTCAGCCTGACTCAGCCTCAGCCAGCATGGGCTTGTGAGAGATTAAATCAGCAATTCAGAGTCATCCTTCTGGATCTCTCTCCCTGTCCCTTCCTCCAACTCTGCCTTTCAAGTCAACAACTGAAAAGAAGAAGAGAAAAGAAGAGAAGAGAAGAGAAGAGAAGAGAAGAGAAAAGAGAGGGGAGGGGAGGGGAGGGGAGGGGAGGGGAGGGGAGGGGAGGGGAGGGGAGGGAAGGGACAAGACAACATCCTGGGGTGGCGCTGTGGCATAGTAGGTTGAACATCTGCCTATGACATCGAGATACCATATGGGCACCGGTTGGAGTCCCAGCTGCTCCACTTCCAATGCAGCTCTCTGCTAAGACACGAGAAGGCAGTGGAACATGGGCCATGTACTTGGCCCCCTTATCCACGTGGTAGACCCAGAAGAAGCTCCTGGCTCCTGGCTTTGGATCAGCTCAGCACCGGCTGTTGTGGCCCTTTGGGGAGTGACCCATTGGATCAAAGACCTCTCTGTCTCTCTTTCTCCCTCTCTCTCTCCCTCTCTCTCTCTGTCTCTCTTGCCTCTTTCTCTCCTGTCACTCTGCCAGTGAAGTAAATAAATCAATCTTAACAACAACAACAAAAAACCCTGAGCCCAAACTTAGATGAAAGTGGCTGCACTCCTGGGTCGGCAGTGTAGAGCAGTAGGTTAAGCCTCCACCTGCGGCGCCAGCATCCCATATGGGCACTGGCTTGTGTGCTGGCTGCTCCACTTCCATCCAGCTCCCTGGTGATGGCCTGCGAAAGCAATGAAGATGGCCCAAGTCCTTGGACCCCTGCACCCATGCCGCCGGAGACCTGTAGACGCTCTCAGCTCCTGGCCTCCGATTAGCCCATTTGAGGACACTGTGGCCAGTAGCGGATTGAACCAGCACATGGAAGACCTCTCTGTGTCTCACTCTACTTCTCAGAGAAAGAAGGAAAAGAGTATTCAAAGCACAGCAGCAGCTTAACTCCTCCCAGAAACTTTTCACAGGAGGTCTTTACTATCGAGAGTACACCCAAATAGCATCTTTTCAGGCTCTGGTTGGGGGACAGGAGAGCTCCCCACAGGGAAGGGCCACGGGCCACTGCCATCTAAACCACTCGACATCGCCAGTGCTGCCACCGTCAGCACCAACCCCGGCACATGAGCCTGTCCCTCATCTTTCAGGGAAGGACATTCCCACAACAGGGAACTAGCCATTAGCTAACAGGAAGGACACGCACACTATGTGTCCCCACCACGGCCATCTACTCCCCAGACATTCCTCACTGAACCACGCCCAACACCACTCCTGATCTCTCCCCACGCCCCTGTCCAAACCCAACACGGAACAGCCCCGGTGTCTAGGGTCTCCTCAGGACGCTGGATGGAAACACTCTCTCACACATGCCACCTATCCCGTCTGGCTCCTCACACTGACCTCCCTCAGGCTCATGGCAGGCCCAGACCCCAGAGATGGCTGGCACGATCCCTACCAGCCCTGGGGAACAATCAGCAAGTGCAGGGCCACGGTAGTCATCACCCTGGTCCTCAGAGAGCCGGCCCTGAGCCCAACCAACGCCCCTGGGAGTCTGAATGAGCTTCAAGAACCACTGTGCACTGCTAAAGCCCCAGATCCTGCAGGACCCAAAGGACCACCCCACGACTCCTCCGGGGTGCAGGCCAGAGCTAGGAGCACTCAGTTCTCCACTGACCATCAGCTCCCTAGAGCAGACAGCCCCAGGTGCACACGGGGCAACTGAGTCTGGGTGGTCGCAGCCTCGTTTTGGGCTTTGAGAGAGAAGAACCACCCTCCAGGTGCCTGTGGCTGGGAGGAGCCACACTTCAGGGGCTGGGACAGGGCTCCCAATGCACAGGGAGCGGCTCCCGGTCGGTCTCAGGGTGTGATGGGAGCTCTTGCTCCTCAGGGTCCACAGCTGGGCAGCTGAGGGCGCCAGCTTCACTGGGACACGATCCCCAGGGACCACACGGGAGGCTGGGGCGTCTTGACAGGGACAATGACCATGCAGGGTGAGAAGCCCTCAAGCAGGGGGGAACAGGTCTAGCCCAGCTGTGACAAAGGCTGGACCCACACCTGCTGTGGCAGGCGGAGGCTTCCCCCTGTTGGTGCGACGGGGGGCAGTGTGCACAGGGCATGGCTTAGAAGTGCAGCAGGCAGCGCCCGCTGGGACTCGGCAGCCATCTTGTGTGAGAGGAGGGGGCTCAGTTGAGGAGCCACAGGAAGTGACCTCACCTGGAGACCTGGGGGGCCCGGCAACAACCCCAACATTCCAGAGTTGAG
This sequence comes from Oryctolagus cuniculus, assembly GCF_051225735.1. Lineage (NCBI taxonomy): Eukaryota > Metazoa > Chordata > Mammalia > Lagomorpha > Leporidae > Oryctolagus > Oryctolagus cuniculus. Next base: position 45,967,072 of record NC_142882.1, read on the forward strand.
TCTGAACCAGCTCACCTGGATAGAGTCTCGCAGGAAGATGTTCCTGAGTTGTATCCCGCGATGCCCAAGCCCAGCCCCCAAGAAACCCTGCGGTGGGTGCCTCGCCCAGTGGTGGGGACGCTGGGCCAGCCCTCACCCCCGACGCTCCTGGTGCTTCCAACAGAAAACGGCCATGGTGAGTCTGGAAGCAGGACAGGTCTCTGCGGGCCAGGACACCACTGGGAACCCACCCGAAGCCCATAGGCCCCTGGGGGTGGGTGTGGGTGTGGGGGTGGGGGGCAAGGGGCCACTTCCCTCTCAGAGGAGGGAGGCTGGAAGTCCTAGGTGGAGGCAGCCTGAGGCCCAGAGCTCCTGGCCGCGGAGGGATCCAGGGACTGCCTCTTACCTGCCATTCTCTGCTCTTGTCTCCCAGGGCCAGGACAGGTCAGCCTCGCGCCTGGCAATGCACAGAAGGCTGCGGATCGCCAGCAGGCAGGACGTGTGTCAGGCCCCTTTCACTGATGACCTGTGTGTGGTGGGGGAGTGGTCAAACGAGCCCACAGCTCCGAAGCCCCCGTACCGGGCGTTCCCCGGCACACAGAAACCACTGGACGTCCCCCTCAGTCACACACTGTTGGTCAGAGCCCAGATAGAGCCCAGGGGCTCCGCAAATGCCCATCTCACAGCGGAGGAAGTAGGGCCCGTTGACTTCGCCTGTGTCAGTCGTGACCCAGGGTCAGGGCCGGGCCTGGCACCTGACCTCACGGCTGGGGCGGCACAGAGCCCTGATCTCCCAACAACACCCCCGCTGGAGCAGTGCTGGTCCTCCAGCGATCAGCGCCACCACAAGGATGCGCGGGGGACAGCTGTGTCCCCGGGGGCCGAGCAGGGCTCAGGGGAGGCCCTGAGAGAAGAGGCTCTGGGGATGGAGGGTCTGGAGCCAGGACTGTACGCAGCAGCTGAAGCCGAGGACGCTGCAGGGGCACCAGACGCAGCACTGGCCCCGGCCTCAGCCCCAGCTCCGCAAGTCCCTTCTGCTGCAGCCCCAGTGCCACACCTGGCCTTCCCCGCCCCCGTCGTCCTGTATTTCTCTTTACTCCTCCCCACTCTCTTCCTTTTCTCCACCTTATTGTCCCTGATCCTCAATAAAATGTAAGTTGTTACCCACTGTGGAATGTACAATTTGCACCGTGCCAGCTCCCCAGGCCGTGCCCTCCCCACCCCACTCTCCCTGCACCATGGCTCCAATGCCCGGGACCTGCATCCTCTGCAGAGGACACGGGCACCTCCCCAGGGCCAGAGCCAACGTTCCCCGTTTGGACAAAGAGCACCACATGCTGGGAAGGCCAAGGGAAGCAAGGAACAGGGAGACGCTGGCATGGCTGGGGCAGCGCCTCCTCATGCTCAGGGACGCAGACTCTGAGGTCACAGAACGGACCTGCCGGGGGTGCTGTCCCCGCAGCCTCAGTGTCCTCATCTGTGCAATGGGAAGGCAGCCCTGCCACAGCCATCACCGCATCAGGGAATGCGATGCTCTGCACCTCCCTGCACACAATGGGAGCCCCCAGCTTCCAGGATGAGGGGTGCACAGGGAGTGGGTTGGGGGCTTCCACGGAGGGAACACAATCCGTCCAGGGACACACACAAACAACACCTGTCACAGGCTCTGGCCCTGTGCTCAACAACGGGTCACTGACAGACGGATCACAGCAGGGATGTGCTCACTGCACAGGAGACAGGGGGGCCTTGTCCAGGACCCCACGTGACCCAGACTGCCCGCTGTGCAGGCCACATGGGTGGGTCTCGGCTGGGAAGATGGAGACACAGAGGATGTCCCCAAGGACGGGGGCTGCTCCTTCCCCGAGCTCCTGGGATTTCCGGGCCCCTGGCCACGTCCACCAGGCACCTTGTCTCAGCCATGGGGTGACACTGGCTTCACTCCCATTGGCAGATGAGGAACCCCCTGAGAGGGAGGCCCCGCCCAGGTCAGGGCTGTGCCGATCCCAGAAGAGGACTCCCCTCCCCACGTGAGCCCGGACTCTGGGACCCTATGGGCGTGGGGGCCAGCAAGAGGGCAGCACAGCAGGGAGCACAGGGGTCAGGAACGCTATGACTTTCTCCAACAGATCACACCCTGAAGATTTTCTGATCGAATGCCTCAGATGTTCTACTAGGGCTGAGGGGTGCCTGTGGAGGAGGAAGCCGGGGCCCTGGGGGGCTGACCTGTGTGTGTTCCTGGGAATGGCCTGCATCACACCCAGTGACATCACTGTCCCCCCACAGTCCTTCTGCAACATGTCAAGGATCACCACCATGCTCCGCCCTGCACACCTGTCCAGTGGAACCCAGGCGCAGTCCACCTGCAGTTAGTGATGGTCTTAGGTGCACGTGACAGCAGCGTCCCTGGGCGTTCCATTGCACAGCTCTGGCATGGAGAAGACCAGAGATCTGTGCTCCCCACACTGGCCTGCCGCAGGGAGGGGGCCCATGGCAGGGCGCTGAGCTGAGACATCAACATTCAGAACCAGCAGAGGACATGAGGTCAGGCTCCTTGCAGGCCCACAGCCCAAGGCCAGATCACAACCACCCTTGGGGCTTTCGGGAATGCAGGAGGCTCTTCCTGCCAACGACCTGCCACACAGGACGTGACAGCACACGGCTAGCTTCCCGTCCCACTCTGTACGTCCTGGGTGTGCTAAGCCTAGGTTGACAGCGTCGCTTTTCCCAGGTACATTCATGTGCTCCTGGGTCAGCATGCAAAAGTGCTTTCCGAAAGTTCAGAGTCATCTCTCATCCTGAGCATTCTTGCCCTGTGCCCAGCTACTGCCCCACATGCTGACTAGGAGACCCGCTCAGGCCCCTCCCCTCCGGGTCATCTGCACTCTCAGGCTTCATGTTCTGCTGTATTCACCCGCCCCGCACTTCTAAATGCCCGCAAGACCTTCCCAGTGTCACATGCCAACCATGACACAGGACAGGCTTCTCCAGTACCAGCCTGGCTCGTTCCCATCATTCCTTGCTTCTGCCTGCTTTTCCCCATCGCCCGAGTCCTGCACATCCTCTCCTTCTGAGTGTCACCTCCCTACCTGCACGTGCCCTCAGGACAGCTCAATTCCACCTACAGCATGAAAAAGCCACCTCCAACAGGGATCCTGAGCTCTGATGGAGGTCGGGAAGGTAGACTCGGGCACCTGTTACAACGTGGATTCCCCCTTCTCTGATTCAGGGGTCCTGAGAGGCAGAACATCCTTTCACAGGAACCCCTGGAAGGTTTTCCGCCACCTAGGCCCATGGGGCTGGCGCTGTGGCCCACAGGCTAAAGCCCCACCTGCAGGGCTGGCATCCCACATCAGAACCCCGGTTCTGCTCCTGGAGCCCTGCTTTCATTCCAGCTCCCTGCTCACACACCTGGCAGAGCAGCACAAGTTGACCCAAGTGCCCCCGGCCCTGCCACCTGTGTGCCAGGCCCAGAAGGTGTTCCAGGCTCCTGGCTTCAGCCTGACTCAGCCTCAGCCAGCATGGGCTTCTGGGAGATTAAATCAGCAATTCAGGGTCATCCTTCTGGATCTCTCTCCCTGTCCCTTCCTCCAACTCTGCCTTTCAAGTCAACAACTGAAAAGAAGAAGAGAAAAGAAAAGAAGAGAAGAGAAGAGAAGAGAAGAGAAGAGAAGAGAAGAGAAGAGAAGAGAAGAGAAGAGAAGAGAAGAGAAGAGAAGAGAAGAGAAGAGAAGAGAAGAGAAGAGAAGAGAAGAGAGAGGGAAGGGAAGGGAAGGGAAGGGAAGGGAAGGGAAGGGAAGGGAAGGGAAGGGAAGGGAAGGGAAGGGAAGGGAAGGGAAGGGAAGGGAAGGGAAGGGAAGGGAAGGGAAGGGAAGGGAAGGGAAGGGACAAGACGACATCCTGGGGCGGCGCTGTGGCATAGTAGGTTGAACATCTGCCTATGACATCGAGATACCATATGGGCACCGGTTGGAGTCCCAGCTGCTCCACTTCCAATGCAGCTCTCTGCTAAGACACGAGAAGGCAGTGGAACATGGGCCATGTACTTGGCCCCCTTATCCATGTGGTAGACCCAGAAGAAGCTCTTGGCTCCTGGCTTTGGATCAGCTCAGCACCGGCTGTTGTGGCCCTTTGGGGAGTGACCCATTGGATCAAAGACCTCTCTGTCTCTCTTTCTCCCTCTCTCTCTCCCTCTCTCTCTCTGTCTCTCTTGCCTCTTTCTCTCCTGTCACTCTGCCAGTGAAGTAAATAAATCAATCTTAACAACAACAACAAAAAACCCTGAGCCCAAACTTAGATGAAAGTGGCTGCACTCCTGGGTCGGCAGTGTAGAGCAGTAGGTTAAGCCTCCACCTGCGGCGCCAGCATCCCATATGGGCACTGGCTTGTGTGCTGGCTGCTCCACTTCCACCCAGCTCCCTGGTGATGGCCTGCGAAAGCAATGAAGATGGCCCAAGTCCTTGGACCCCTGCACCCATGCCGCCGGAGACCTGTAGACGCTCTCAGCTCCTGGCCTCCGATTAGCCCATTTGAGGACACTGTGGCCAGTAGCGGATTGAACCAGCACATGGAAGACCTCTCTGTCTCTCCCTCTCTGTGTCTCACTCTACTTCTCAGAGAAAGAAGGAAAAGAGTATTCAAAGCACAGCAGCAGCTTAACTCCTCCCAGAAACTTTTCACAGGAGGTCTTTACTATCGAGAGTACACCCAAATAGCATCTTTTCAGGCTCTGGTTGGGGGACAGGAGAGCTCCCCACAGGGAAGGGCCACGGGCCACTGCCATCTAAACCACTCGACATCGCCAGTGCTGCCACCGTCAGCACCAACCCCGGCACATGAGCCTGTCCCTCATCTTTCAGGGAAGGACATTCCCACAACAGGGAACTAGCCATTAGCTAACAGGAAGGACACGCACACTCTGTGTCCCCACCACGGCCATCTACTCCCCAGACATTCCTCACTGAACCACGCCCAACACCACTCCTGATCTCTCCCCACGCCCCTGTCCAAACCCAACACGGAACAGCCCCGGTGTCTAGGGTCTCCTCAGGACGCTGGATGGAAACACTCTCTCACACATGCCACCTATCCCGTCTGGCTCCTCACACTGACCTCCCTCAGGCTCATGGCAGGCCCAGACCCCAGAGATGGCTGGCACGATCCCTACCAGCCCTGGGGAACAATCAGCAAGTGCAGGGCCACGGTAGTCATCACCCTGGTCCTCAGAGAGCCGGCCCTGAGCCCAACCAACGCCCCTGGGAGTCTGAATGAGCTTCAAGAACCACTGTGCACTGCTAAAGCCCCAGATCCTGCAGGACCCAAAGGACCACCCCACGACTCCTCCGGGGTGCAGGCCAGAGCTAGGAGCACTCAGTTCTCCACTGACCATCAGCTCCCTAGAGCAGACAGCCCCAGGTGCACACGGGGCAACTGAGTCTGGGTGGTCGCAGCCTCGTTTTGGGCTTTGAGAGAGAAGAACCACCCTCCAGGTGCCTGTGGCTGGGAGGAGCCACACTTCAGGGGCTGGGACAGGGCTCCCAATGCACAGGGAGCGGCTCCCGGTCGGTCTCAGGGTGTGATGGGAGCTCTTGCTCCTCAGGGTCCACAGCTGGGCAGCTGAGGGCGCCAGCTTCACTGGGACACGATCCCCAGGGACCACACGGGAGGCTGGGGCATCTTGACAGGGACAATGACCATGCAGGGTGAGAAGCCCTCAAGCAGGGGGGAACAGGTCTAGCCCAGCTGTGACAAAGGCTGGACCCACACCTGCTGTGGCAGGCGGAGGCTTCCCCCTGTTGGTGCGACGGGGGGCAGTGTGCACAGGGCATGGCTTAGAAGTGCAGCAGGCAGCGCCCGCTGGGACTCGGCAGCCATCTTGTGTGAGAGGAGGGGGCTCAGTTGAGGAGCCACAGGAAGTGACCTCACCTGGAGACCTGGGGGGCCCGGCAACAACCCCAACATTCCAGAGTTGAGTCTGAACCAGCTCACCTGGATAGAGTCTCGCAGGAAGATGTTCCTGAGTTGTATCCCGCGATGCCCAAGCCCAGCCCCCAAGAAACCCTGCGGTGGGTGCCTCGCCCAGTGGTGGGGACGCTGGGCCAGCCCTCACCCCCGACGCTCCTGGTGCTTCCAACAGAAAACGGCCATGGTGAGTCTGGAAGCAGGACAGGTCTCTGCGGGCCAGGACACCACTGGGAACCCACCCGAAGCCCATAGGCCCCTGGGGGTGGGTGTGGGTGTGGGTGTGGGGGGCAAGGGGCCACTTCCCTCTCAGAGGAGGGAGGCTGGAAGTCCTAGGTGGAGGCAGCCTGAGGCCCAGAGCTCCTGGCCGCGGAGGGATCCAGGGACTGCCTCTTACCTGCCATTCTCTGCTCTTGTCTCCCAGGGCCAGGACAGGTCAGCCTCGCGCCTGGCAATGCACAGAAGGCTGCGGATCGCCAGCAGGCAGGACGTGTGTCAGGCCCCTTTCACTGATGACCTGTGTGTGGTGGGGGAGTGGTCAAACGAGCCCACAGCTCCGAAGCCCCCGTACCGGGCGTTCCCCGGCACACAGAAACCACTGGACGTCCCCCTCAGTCACACACTGTTGGTCAGAGCCCAGATAGAGCCCAGGGGCTCCGCAAATGCCCATCTCACAGCGGAGGAAGTAGGGCCCGTTGACTTCGCCTGTGTCAGTCGTGACCCAGGGTCAGGGCCGGGCCTGGCACCTGACCTCACGGCTGGGGCGGCACAGAGCCCTGATCTCCCAACAACACCCCCGCTGGAGCAGTGCTGGTCCTCCAGCGATCAGCGCCACCACAAGGATGCGCGGGGGACAGCTGTGTCCCCGGGGGCCGAGCAGGGCTCAGGGGAGGCCCTGAGAGAAGAGGCTCTGGGGATGGAGGGTCTGGAGCCAGGACTGTACGCAGCAGCTGAAGCCGAGGACGCTGCAGGGGCACCAGACGCAGCACTGGCCCCGGCCTCAGCCCCAGCTCCGCAAGTCCCTTCTGCTGCAGCCCCAGTGCCACACCTGGCCTTCCCCGCCCCCGTCGTCCTGTATTTCTCTTTACTCCTCCCCACTCTCTTCCTTTTCTCCACCTTATTGTCCCTGATCCTCAATAAAATGTAAGTTGTTACCCACTGTGGAATGTACAATTTGCACCGTGCCAGCTCCCCAGGCCGTGCCCTCCCCACCCCACTCTCCCTGCACCATGGCTCCAATGCCCGGGACCTGCATCCTCTGCAGAGGACACGGGCACCTCCCCAGGGCCAGAGCCAACGTTCCCCGTTTGGACAAAGAGCACCACATGCTGGGAAGGCCAAGGGAAGCAAGGAACAGGGAGACGCTGGCATGGCTGGGGCAGCGCCTCCTCATGCTCAGGGACGCAGACTCTGAGGTCACAGAACGCACCTGCCGGGGGTGCTGTCCCCGCAGCCTCAGTGTCCTCATCTGTGCAATGGGAAGGCAGCCCTGCCACAGCCATCACCGCATCAGGGAATGCGATGCTCTGCACCTCCCTGCACACAATGGGAGCCCCCAGCTTCCAGGATGAGGGGTGCACAGGGAGTGGGTTGGGGGCTTCCACGGAGGGAACACAATCCGTCCAGGGACACACACAAACAACACCTGTCACAGGCTCTGGCCCTGTGCTCAACAACGGGTCACTGACAGACGGATCACAGCAGGGATGTGCTCACTGCACAGGAGACAGGGGGGCCTTGTCCAGGACCCCACGTGACCCAGACTGCCCGCTGTGCAGGCCACATGGGTGGGTCTCGGCTGGGAAGATGGAGACACAGAGCATGTCCCCAAGGACGGGGGCTGCTCCTTCCCCGAGCTCCTGGGATTTCCGGGTCCCTGGCCACGTCCACCAGGCACCTTGTCTCAGCCATGGGGTGACACTGGCTTCACTCCCATTGGCAGATGAGGAACCCCCTGAGAGGGAGGCCCCGCCCAGGTCAGGGCTGTGCCGATCCCAGAAGAGGACTCCCCTCCCCACGTGAGCCCGGACTCTGGGACCCTATGGGCCTGTGGGCCAGCAAGAGGGCAGCACAGCAGGGAGCACAGGGGTCAGGAACGCTATGACTTTCTCCAACAGATCACACCCTGAAGATTTTCTGATCGAATGCCTCAGATGTTCTACTAGGGCTGAGGGGTGCCTGTGGAGGAGGAAGCCGGGGCCCTGGGGGGCTGACCTGTGTGTGTTCCTGGGAATGGCCTGCATCACACCCAGTGACATCACTGTCCCCCCACAGTCCTTCTGCAACATGTCAAGGATCACCACCATGCTCCGCCCTGCACACCTGTCCAGTGGAACCCAGGCGCAGTCCACCTGCAGTTAGTGATGGTCTTAGGTGCACGTGACAGCAGCGTCCCTGGGCGTTCCATTGCACAGCTCTGGCATGGAGAAGACCAGAGATCTGTGCTCCCCACACTGGCCTGCCGCAGGGAGGGGGCCCATGGCAGGGCGCTGAGCTGAGACATCAACATTCAGAACCAGCAGAGGACATGAGGTCAGGCTCCTTGCAGGCCCACAGCCCAAGGCCAGATCACGACCACCCTTGGGGCTTTCGGGAATGCAGGAGGCTCTTCCTGCCAACGACCTGCCACACAGGACGTGACAGCACACGGCTAGCTTCCCGTCCCACTCTGTACGTCCTGGGTGTGCTAAGCCTAGGTTGACAGCGTCGCTTTTCCCAGGTACATTCATGTGCTCCTGGGTCAGCATGCAAAAGTGCTTTCCGAAAGTTCAGAGTCATCTCTCATCCTGAGCATTCTTGCCCTGTGCCCAGCTACTGCCCCACATGCTGACTAGGAGACCCGCTCAGGCCCCTCCCCTCCGGGTCATCTGCACTCTCAGGCTTCATGTTCTGCTGTATTCACCCGCCCCGCACTTCTAAATGCCCGCAAGACCTTCCCAGTGTCACATGCCAACCATGACACAGGACAGGCTTCTCCAGTACCAGCCTGGCTCGTTCCCATCATTCCTTGCTTCTGCCTGCTTTTCCCCATCGCCCGAGTCCTGCACATCCTCTCCTTCTGAGTGTCACCTCCCTACCTGCACGTGCCCTCAGGACAGCTCAATTCCACCTACAGCATGAAAAAGCCACCTCCAACAGGGATCCTGAGCTCTGATGGAGGTCGGGAAGGTAGACTCGGGCACCTGTTACAACGTGGATTCCCCCTTCTCTGATTCAGGGGTCCTGAGAGGCAGAACATCCTTTCACAGGAACCCCTGGAAGGTTTTCCGCCACCTAGGCCCATGGGGCTGGCGCTGTGGCCCACAGGCTAAAGCCCCACCTGCAGGGCTGGCATCCCACATCAGAACCCCGGTTCTGCTCCTGGAGCCCTGCTTTCATTCCAGCTCCCTGCTCACACACCTGGCAGAGCAGCACAAGTTGACCCAAGTGCCCCCGGCCCTGCCACCTGTGTGCCAGGCCCAGAAGGTGTTCCAGGCTCCTGGCTTCAGCCTGACTCAGCCTCAGCCAGCATGGGCTTCTGGGAGATTAAATCAGCAATTCAGGGTCATCCTTCTGGATCTCTCTCCCTGTCCCTTCCTCCAACTCTGCCTTTCAAGTCAACAACTGAAAAGAAGAAGAGAAAAGAAAAGAAGAGAAGAGAAGAGAAGAGAAGAGAAGAGAAGAGAAGAGAAGAGAAGAGAAGAGAAGAGAAGAGAAGAGAAGAGAAGAGAAAAGAGAGAGAAGGGAAGGGAAGGGAAGGGAAGGGAAGGGAAGGGAAGGGAAGGGAAGGGAAGGGAAGGGAAGGGAAGGGAAGGGAAGGGAAGGGAAGGGAAGGGAAGGGAAGGGAAGGGAAGGGACAAGACGACATCCTGGGGCGGCGCTGTGGCATAGTAGGTTGAACATCTGCCTATGACATCGAGATACCATATGGGCACCGGTTGGAGTCCCAGCTGCTCCACTTCCAATGCAGCTCTCTGCTAAGACACGAGAAGGCAGTGGAACATGGGCCATGTACTTGGCCCCCTTATCCATGTGGTAGACCCAGAAGAAGCTCTTGGCTCCTGGCTTTGGATCAGCTCAGCACCGGCTGTTGTGGCCCTTTGGGGAGTGACCCATTGGATCAAAGACCTCTCTGTCTCTCTTTCTCCCTCTCTCTCTCCCTCTCTCTCTCTGTCTCTCTTGCCTCTTTCTCTCCTGTCACTCTGCCAGTGAAGTAAATAAATCAATCTTAACAACAACAACAAAAAACCCTGAGCCCAAACTTAGATGAAAGTGGCTGCACTCCTGGGTCGGCAGTGTAGAGCAGTAGGTTAAGCCTCCACCTGCGGCGCCAGCATCCCATATGGGCACTGGCTTGTGTGCTGGCTGCTCCACTTCCACCCAGCTCCCTGGTGATGGCCTGCGAAAGCAATGAAGATGGCCCAAGTCCTTGGACCCCTGCACCCATGCCGCCGGAGACCTGTAGACGCTCTCAGCTCCTGGCCTCCGATTAGCCCATTTGAGGACACTGTGGCCAGTAGCGGATTGAACCAGCACATGGAAGACCTCTCTGTCTCTCCCTCTCTGTGTCTCACTCTACTTCTCAGAGAAAGAAGGAAAAGAGTATTCAAAGCACAGCAGCAGCTTAACTCCTCCCAGAAACTTTTCACAGGAGGTCTTTACTATCGAGAGTACACCCAAATAGCATCTTTTCAGGCTCTGGTTGGGGGACAGGAGAGCTCCCCACAGGGAAGGGCCACGGGCCACTGCCATCTAAACCACTCGACATCGCCAGTGCTGCCACCGTCAGCACCAACCCCGGCACATGAGCCTGTCCCTCATCTTTCAGGGAAGGACATTCCCACAACAGGGAACTAGCCATTAGCTAACAGGAAGGACACGCACACTGTGTGTCCCCACCACGGCCATCTACTCCCCAGACATTCCTCACTGAACCACGCCCAACACCACTCCTGATCTCTCCCCACGCCCCTGTCCAAACCCAACACGGAACAGCCCCGGTGTCTAGGGTCTCCTCAGGACGCTGGATGGAAACACTCTCTCACACATGCCACCTATCCCGTCTGGCTCCTCACACTGACCTCCCTCAGGCTCATGGCAGGCCCAGACCCCAGAGATGGCTGGCACGATCCCTACCAGCCCTGGGGAACAATCAGCAAGTGCAGGGCCACGGTAGTCATCACCCTGGTCCTCAGAGAGCCGGCCCTGAGCCCAACCAACGCCCCTGGGAGTCTGAATGAGCTTCAAGAACCACTGTGCACTGCTAAAGCCCCAGATCCTGCAGGACCCAAAGGACCACCCCACGACTCCTCCGGGGTGCAGGCCAGAGCTAGGAGCACTCAGTTCTCCACTGACCATCAGCTCCCTAGAGCAGACAGCCCCAGGTGCACACGGGGCAACTGAGTCTGGGTGGTCGCAGCCTCGTTTTGGGCTTTGAGAGAGAAGAACCACCCTCCAGGTGCCTGTGGCTGGGAGGAGCCACACTTCAGGGGCTGGGACAGGGCTCCCAATGCACAGGGAGCGGCTCCCGGTCGGTCTCAGGGTGTGATGGGAGCTCTTGCTCCTCAGGGTCCACAGCTGGGCAGCTGAGGGCGCCAGCTTCACTGGGACACGATCCCCAGGGACCACACGGGAGGCTGGGGCGTCTTGACAGGGACAATGACCATGCAGGGTGAGAAGCCCTCAAGCAGGGGGGAACAGGTCTAGCCCAGCTGTGACAAAGGCTGGACCCACACCTGCTGTGGCAGGCGGAGGCTTCCCCCTGTTGGTGCGACGGGGGGCAGTGTGCACAGGGCATGGCTTAGAAGTGCAGCAGGCAGCGCCCGCTGGGACTCGGCAGCCATCTTGTGTGAGAGGAGGGGGCTCAGTTGAGGAGCCACAGGAAGTGACCTCACCTGGAGACCTGGGGGGCCCGGCAACAACCCCAACATTCCAGAGTTGAGTCTGAACCAGCTCACCTGGATAGAGTCTCGCAGGAAGATGTTCCTGAGTTGTATCCCGCGATGCCCAAGCCCAGCCCCCAAGAAACCCTGCGGTGGGTGCCTCGCCCAGTGGTGGGGACGCTGGGCCAGCCCTCACCCCCGACGCTCCTGGTGCTTCCAACAGAAAACGGCCATGGTGAGTCTGGAAGCAGGACAGGTCTCTGCGGGCCAGGACACCACTGGGAACCCACCCGAAGCCCATAGGCCCCTGGGGGTGGGTGTGGGTGTGGGTGTGGGGGGCAAGGGGCCACTTCCCTCTCAGAGGAGGGAGGCTGGAAGTCCTAGGTGGAGGCAGCCTGAGGCCCAGAGCTCCTGGCCGCGGAGGGATCCAGGGACTGCCTCTTACCTGCCATTCTCTGCTCTTGTCTCCCAGGGCCAGGACAGGTCAGCCTCGCGCCTGGCAATGCACAGAAGGCTGCGGATCGCCAGCAGGCAGGACGTGTGTCAGGCCCCTTTCACTGATGACCTGTGTGTGGTGGGGGAGTGGTCAAACGAGCCCACAGCTCCGAAGCCCCCGTACCGGGCGTTCCCCGGCACACAGAAACCACTGGACGTCCCCCTCAGTCACACACTGTTGGTCAGAGCCCAGATAGAGCCCAGGGGCTCCGCAAATGCCCATCTCACAGCGGAGGAAGTAGGGCCCGTTGACTTCGCCTGTGTCAGTCGTGACCCAGGGTCAGGGCCGGGCCTGGCACCTGACCTCACGGCTGGGGCGGCACAGAGCCCTGATCTCCCAACAACACCCCCGCTGGAGCAGTGCTGGTCCTCCAGCGATCAGCGCCACCACAAGGATGCGCGGGGGACAGCTGTGTCCCCGGGGGCCGAGCAGGGCTCAGGGGAGGCCCTGAGAGAAGAGGCTCTGGGGATGGAGGGTCTGGAGCCAGGACTGTACGCAGCAGCTGAAGCCGAGGACGCTGCAGGGGCACCAGACGCAGCACTGGCCCCGGCCTCAGCCCCAGCTCCGCAAGTCCCTTCTGCTGCAGCCCCAGTGCCACACCTGGCCTTCCCCGCCCCCGTCGTCCTGTATTTCTCTTTACTCCTCCCCACTCTCTTCCTTTTCTCCACCTTATTGTCCCTGATCCTCAATAAAATGTAAGTTGTTACCCACTGTGGAATGTACAATTTGCACCGTGCCAGCTCCCCAGGCCGTGCCCTCCCCACCCCACTCTCCCTGCACCATGGCTCCAATGCCCGGGACCTGCATCCTCTGCAGAGGACACGGGCACCTCCCCAGGGCCAGAGCCAACGTTCCCCGTTTGGACAAAGAGCACCACATGCTGGGAAGGCCAAGGGAAGCAAGGAACAGGGAGACGCTGGCATGGCTGGGGCAGCGCCTCCTCATGCTCAGGGACGCAGACTCTGAGGTCACAGAACGCACCTGCCGGGGGTGCTGTCCCCGCAGCCTCAGTGTCCTCATCTGTGCAATGGGAAGGCAGCCCTGCCACAGCCATCACCGCATCAGGGAATGCGATGCTCTGCACCTCCCTGCACACAATGGGAGCCCCCAGCTTCCAGGATGAGGGGTGCACAGGGAGTGGGTTGGGGGCTTCCACGGAGGGAACACAATCCGTCCAGGGACACACACAAACAACACCTGTCACAGGCTCTGGCCCTGTGCTCAACAACGGGTCACTGACAGACGGATCACAGCAGGGATGTGCTCACTGCACAGGAGACAGGGGGGCCTTGTCCAGGACCCCACGTGACCCAGACTGCCCGCTGTGCAGGCCACATGGGTGGGTCTCGGCTGGGAAGATGGAGACACAGAGCATGTCCCCAAGGACGGGGGCTGCTCCTTCCCCGAGCTCCTGGGATTTCCGGGTCCCTGGCCACGTCCACCAGGCACCTTGTCTCAGCCATGGGGTGACACTGGCTTCACTCCCATTGGCAGATGAGGAACCCCCTGAGAGGGAGGCCCCGCCCAGGTCAGGGCTGTGCCGATCCCAGAAGAGGACTCCCCTCCCCACATGAGCCCGGACTCTGGGACCCTATGGGCCTGTGGGCCAGCAAGAGGGCAGCACAGCAGGGAGCACAGGGGTCAGGAACGCTATGACTTTCTCCAACAGATCACACCCTGAAGATTTTCTGATCGAATGCCTCAGATGTTCTACTAGGGCTGAGGGGTGCCTGTGGAGGAGGAAGCCGGGGCCCTGGGGGGCTGACCTGTGTGTGTTCCTGGGAATGGCCTGCATCACACCCAGTGACATCACTGTCCCCCCACAGTCCTTCTGCAACATGTCAAGGATCACCACCATGCTCCGCCCTGCACACCTGTCCAGTGGAACCCAGGCGCAGTCCACCTGCAGTTAGTGATGGTCTTAGGTGCACGTGACAGCAGCGTCCCTGGGCGTTCCATTGCACAGCTCTGGCATGGAGAAGACCAGAGATCTGTGCTCCCCACACTGGCCTGCCACAGGGAGGGGGCCCATGGCAGGGCGCTGAGCTGAGACATCAACATTCAGAACCAGCAGAGGACATGAGGTCAGGCTCCTTGCAGGCCCACAGCCCAAGGCCAGATCACGACCACCCTTGGGGCTTTCGGGAATGCAGGAGGCTCTTCCTGCCAACGACCTGCCACACAGGACGTGACAGCACACGGCTAGCTTCCCGTCCCACTCTGTACGTCCTGGGTGTGCTAAGCCTAGGTTGACAGCGTCGCTTTTCCCAGGTACATTCATGTGCTCCTGGGTCAGCATGCAAAAGTGCTTTCCGAAAGTTCAGAGTCATCTCTCATCCTGAGCATTCTTTCCCTGTGCCCAGCTACTGCCCCACATGCTGACTAGGAGACCCGCTCAGGCCCCTCCCCTCCGGGTCATCTGCACTCTCAGGCTTCATGTTCTGCTGTATTCACCCGCCCCGCACTTCTAAATGCCCGCAAGACCTTCCCAGTGTCACATGCCAACCATGACACAGGACAGGCTTCTCCAGTACCAGCCTGGCTCGTTCCCATCATTCCTTGCTTCTGCCTGCTTTTCCCCATCGCCCGAGTCCTGCACATCCTCTCCTTCTGAGTGTCACCTCCCTACCTGCACGTGCCCTCAGGACAGCTCAATTCCACCTACAGCATGAAAAAGCCACCTCCAACAGGGATCCTGAGCTCTGATGGAGGTCGGGAAGGTAGACTCGGGCACCTGTTACAACGTGGATTCCCCCTTCTCTGATTCAGGGGTCCTGAGAGGCAGAACATCCTTTCACAGGAACCCCTGGAAGGTTTTCCGCCACCTAGGCCCATGGGGCTGGCGCTGTGGCCCACAGGCTAAAGCCCCACCTGCAGGGCTGGCATCCCACATCAGAACCCCGGTTCTGCTCCTGGAGCCCTGCTTTCATTCCAGCTCCCTGCTCACACACCTGGCAGAGCAGCACAAGTTGACCCAAGTGCCCCCGGCCCTGCCACCTGTGTGCCAGGCCCAGAAGGTGTTCCAGGCTCCTGGCTTCAGCCTGACTCAGCCTCAGCCAGCATGGGCTTCTGGGAGATTAAATCAGCAATTCAGAGTCATCCTTCTGGATCTCTCTCCCTGTCCCTTCCTCCAACTCTGCCTTTCAAGTCAACAACTGAAAAGAAGAAGAGAAGAGAAGAGAAGAGAAGAGAAGAGAAGAGAAGAGAAGAGAAGAGAAGAGAAGAGAAGAGAAGAGAAGAGAAGAGAAGAGAAGAGAAGAGAAGAGAAAAGAGACGGAAGGGAAGGGAAGGGAAGGGAAGGGAAGGGAAGGGAAGGGAAGGGAAGGGAAGGGAAGGGAAAGGAAGGGACAAGACGACATCCTGGGGCGGCGCTGTGGCATAGTAGGTTGAACATCTGCCTATGACATCGAGATACCATATGGGCACCGGTTGGAGTCCCAGCTGCTCCACTTCCAATGCAGCTCTCTGCTAAGACACGAGAAGGCAGTGGAACATGGGCCATGTACTTGGCCCCCTTATCCACGTGGTAGACCCAGAAGAAGCTCCTGGCTCCTGGCTTTGGATCAGCTCAGCACCGGCTGTTGTGGCCCTTTGGGGAGTGACCCATTGGATCAAAGACCTCTCTGTCTCTCTTTCTCCCTCTCTCTCTCCCTCTCTCTCTCTGTCTCTCTTGCCTCTTTCTCTCCTGTCACTCTGCCAGTGAAGTAAATAAATCAATCTTAACAACAACAACAAAAAAACCCTGAGCCCAAACTTAGATGAAAGTGGCTGCACTCCTGGGTCGGCAGTGTAGAGCAGTAGGTTAAGCCTCCACCTGCGGCGCCAGCATCCCATATGGGCACTGGCTTGTGTGCTGGCTGCTCCACTTCCATCCAGCTCCCTGGTGATGGCCTGCGAAAGCAATGAAGATGGCCCAAGTCCTTGGACCCCTGCACCCATGCCGCCGGAGACCTGTAGACGCTCTCAGCTCCTGGCCTCCGATTAGCCCATTTGAGGACACTGTGGCCAGTAGCGGATTGAACCAGCACATGGAAGACCTCTCTGTCTCTCCCTCTCTGTGTCTCACTCTACTTCTCAGAGAAAGAAGGAAAAGAGTATTCAAAGCACAGCAGCAGCTTAACTCCTCCCAGAAACTTTTCACAGGAGGTCTTTACTATCGAGAGTACACCCAAATAGCATCTTTTCAGGCTCTGGTTGGGGGACAGGAGAGCTCCCCACAGGGAAGGGCCACGGGCCACTGCCATCTAAACCACTCGACATCGCCAGTGCTGCCACCATCAGCACCAACCCCGGCACATGAGCCTGTCCCTCATCTTTCAGGGAAGGACATTCCCACAACAGGGAACTAGCCATTAGCTAACAGGAAGGACACGCACACTGTGTGTCCCCACCACGGCCATCTACTCCCCAGACATTCCTCACTGAACCACGCCCAACACCACTCCTGATCTCTCCCCACGCCCCTGTCCAAACCCAACACGGAACAGCCCCGGTGTCTAGGGTCTCCTCAGGACGCTGGATGGAAACACTCTCTCACACATGCCACCTATCCCGTCTGGCTCCTCACACTGACCTCCCTCAGGCTCATGGCAGGCCCAGACCCCAGAGATGGCTGGCACGATCCCTACCAGCCCTGGGGAACAATCAGCAAGTGCAGGGCCACGGTAGTCATCACCCTGGTCCTCAGAGAGCCGGCCCTGAGCCCAACCAACGCCCCTGGGAGTCTGAATGAGCTTCAAGAACCACTGTGCACTGCTAAAGCCCCAGATCCTGCAGGACCCAAAGGACCACCCCACGACTCCTCCGGGGTGCAGGCCAGAGCTAGGAGCACTCAGTTCTCCACTGACCATCAGCTCCCTAGAGCAGACAGCCCCAGGTGCACACGGGGCAACTGAGTCTGGGTGGTCGCAGCCTCGTTTTGGGCTTTGAGAGAGAAGAACCACCCTCCAGGTGCCTGTGGCTGGGAGGAGCCACACTTCAGGGGCTGGGACAGGGCTCCCAATGCACAGGGAGCGGCTCCCGGTCGGTCTCAGGGTGTGATGGGAGCTCTTGCTCCTCAGGGTCCACAGCTGGGCAGCTGAGGGCGCCAGCTTCACTGGGACACGATCCCCAGGGACCACACGGGAGGCTGGGGCGTCTTGACAGGGACAATGACCATGCAGGGTGAGAAGCCCTCAAGCAGGGGGGAACAGGTCTAGCCCAGCTGTGACAAAGGCTGGACCCACACCTGCTGTGGCAGGCGGAGGCTTCCCCCTGTTGGTGCGACGGGGGACAGTGTGCACAGGGCATGGCTTAGAAGTGCAGCAGGCAGCAGGCAGCGCCCGCTGGGACTCGGCAGCCATCTTGTGTGAGAGGAGGGGGCTCAGTTGAGGAGCCACAGGAAGTGACCTCACCTGGAGACCTGGGGGGCCTGGCAACAACCCCAACATTCCAGAGTTGAGTCTGAACCAGCTCACCTGGATAGAGTCTCGCAGGAAGATGTTCCTGAGTTGTATCCCGCGATGCCCAAGCCCAGCCCCCAAGAAACCCTGCGGTGGGTGCCTCGCCCAGTGGTGGGGACGCTGGGCCAGCCCTCACCCCCGACGCTCCTGGTGCTTCCAACAGAAAACGGCCATGGTGAGTCTGGAAGCAGGACAGGTCTCTGCGGGCCAGGACACCACTGGGAACCCACCCGAAGCCCATAGGCCCCTGGGGGTGGGTGTGGGTGTGGGGGTGGGGGGCAAGGGGCCACTTCCCTCTCAGAGGAGGGAGGCTGGAAGTCCTAGGTGGAGGCAGCCTGAGGCCCAGAGCTCCTGGCTGCAGAGGGATCCAGGGACTGCCTCTTACCTGCCATTCTCTGCTCTTGTCTCCCAGGGCCAGGACAGGTCAGCCTCGCGCCTGGCAATGCACAGAAGGCTGCGGATCACCAGCAGGCAGGACGTGTGTCAGGCCCCTTTCACTGATGACCTGTGTGTGGTGGGGGAGTGGTCAAACGAGCCCACAGCTCCGAAGCCCCCGTACCGGGCGTTCCCCGGCACACAGAAACCACTGGACGTCCCCCTCAGTCACACACTGTTGGTCAGAGCCCAGATAGAGCCCAGGGGCTCCGCAAATGCCCATCTCACAGCGGAGGAAGTAGGGCCCGTTGACTTCGCCTGTGTCAGTCGTGACCCAGGGTCAGGGCCGGGCCTGGCACCTGACCTCACGGCTGGGGCGGCACAGAGCCCTGATCTCACAACAACACCCCCGCTGGAGCAGTGCTGGTCCTCCAGCGATCAGCGCCACCACAAGGATGCGCGGGGGACAGCTGTGTCCCCGGGGGCCGAGCAGGGCTCAGGGGAGGCCCTGAGAGAAGAGGCTCTGGGGATGGAGGGTCTGGAGCCAGGACTGTACGCAGCAGCTGAAGCCGAGGACGCTGCAGGGGCACCAGACGCAGCACTGGCCCCGGCCTCAGCCCCAGCTCCGCAAGTCCCTTCTGCTGCAGCCCCAGTGCCACACCCGGCCTTCCCCGCCCCCGTCGTCCTGTATTTCTCTTTACTCCTCCCCACTCTCTTCCTTTTCTCCACCTTATTGTCCCTGAACCTCAATAAAATGTAAGTTGTTACCCACTGTGGAATGTACAATTTGCACCGTGCCAGCTCCCCAGGCCGTGCCCTCCCCACCCCACTCTCCCTGCACCATGGCTCCAATGCCCGGGACCTGCATCCTCTGCAGAGGACACGGGCACCTCCCCAGGGCCAGAGCCAACGTTCCCCGTTTGGACAAAGAGCACCACATGCTGGGAAGGCCAAGGGAAGCAAGGAACAGGGAGACGCTGGCATGGCTGGGGCAGCGCCTCCTCATGCTCAGGGACGCAGACTCTGAGGTCACAGAACGGACCTGCCGGGGGTGCTGTCCCCGCAGCCTCAGTGTCCTCATCTGTGCAATGGGAAGGCAGCCCTGCCACAGCCATCACCGCATCAGGGAATGCGATGCTCTGCACCTCCCTGCACACAATGGGAGCCCCCAGCTTCCAGGATGAGGGGTGCACAGGGAGTGGGTTGGGGCTTCCACGGAGGGAACACAATCCGTCCAGGGACACACACAAACAACACCTGTCACAGGCTCTGGCCCTGTGCTCAACAACGGGTCACTGACAGACGGATCACAGCAGGGATGTGCTCACTGCACAGGAGACAGGGGGGCCTTGTCCAGGACCCCACGTGACCCAGATTGCCCGCTGTGCAGGCCACATGGGTGGGTCTCGGCTGGGAAGATGGAGACACAGAGCATGTCCCCAAGGACGGGGGCTGCTCCTTCCCCGAGCTCCTGGGATTTCCGGGTCCCTGGCCACGTCCACCAGGCACCTTGTCTCAGCCATGGGGTGACACTGGCTTCACTCCCATTGGCAGATGAGGAACCCCCTGAGAGGGAGGCCCCGCCCAGGTCAGGGCTGTGCCGATCCCAGAAGAGGACTCCCCTCCCCACGGGAGCCCGGACTCTGGGACCCTATGGGCGTGGGGGCCAGCAAGAGGGCAGCACAGCAGGGAGCACAGGGGTCAGGAACGCTATGACTTTCTCCAACAGATCACACCCTGAAGATTTTCTGATCGAATGCCTCAGATGTTCTACTAGGGCTGAGGGGTGCCTGTGGAGGAGGAAGCCGGGGCCCTGGGGGGCTGACCTGTGTGTGTTCCTGGGAATGGCCTGCATCACACCCAGTGACATCACTGTCCCCCCACAGTCCTTCTGCAACATGTCAAGGATCACCACCATGCTCCGCCCTGCACACCTGTCCAGTGGAACCCAGGCGCAGTCCACCTGCAGTTAGTGATGGTCTTAGGTGCACGTGACAGCAGCGTCCCTGGGCGTTCCATTGCACAGCTCTGGCATGGAGAAGACCAGAGATCTGTGCTCCCCACACTGGCCTGCCGCAGGGAGGGGGCCCATGGCAGGGCGCTGAGCTGAGACATCAACATTCAGAACCAGCAGAGGACATGAGGTCAGGCTCCTTGCAGGCCCACAGCCCAAGGCCAGATCACGACCACCCTTGGGGCTTTCGGGAATGCAGGAGGCTCTTCCTGCCAACGACCTGCCACACAGGACGTGACAGCACACGGCTAGCTTCCCGTCCCACTCTGTACGTCCTGGGTGTGCTAAGCCTAGGTTGACAGCGTCGCTTTTCCCAGGTACATTCATGTGCTCCTGGGTCAGCATGCAAAAGTGCTTTCCGAAAGTTCAGAGTCATCTCTCATCCTGAGCATTCTTGCCCTGTGCCCAGCTACTGCCCCACATGCTGACTAGGAGACCCGCTCAGGCCCCTCCCCTCCGGGTCATCTGCACTCTCAGGCTTCATGTTCTGCTGTATTCACCCGCCCCGCACTTCTAAATGCCCGCAAGACCTTCCCAGTGTCACATGCCAACCATGACACAGGACAGGCTTCTCCAGTACCAGCCTGGCTCGTTCCCATCATTCCTTGTTTCTGCCTGCTTTTCCCCATCGCCCGAGTCCTGCACATCCTCTCCTTCTGAGTGTCACCTCCCTACCTGCACGTGCCCTCAGGACAGCTCAATTCCACCTACAGCATGAAAAAGCCACCTCCAACAGGGATCCTGAGCTCTGATGGAGGTCGGGAAGGTAGACTCGGGCACCTGTTACAACGTGGATTCCCCCTTCTCTGATTCAGGGGTCCTGAGAGGCAGAACATCCTTTCACAGGAACCCCTGGAAGGTTTTCCGCCACCTAGGCCCATGGGGCTGGCGCTGTGGCCCACAGGCTAAAGCCCCACCTGCAGGGCTGGCATCCCACATCAGAACCCCGGTTCTGCTCCTGGAGCCCTGCTTTCATTCCAGCTCCCTGTTCACACACCTGGCAGAGCAGCACAAGTTGACCCAAGTGCCCCCGGCCCTGCCACCTGTGTGCCAGGCCCAGAAGGTGTTCCAGGCTCCTGGCTTCAGCCTGACTCAGCCTCAGCCAGCATGGGCTTCTGGGAGATTAAATCAGCAATTCAGGGTCATCCTTCTGGATCTCTCTCCCTGTCCCTTCCTCCAACTCTGCCTTTCAAGTCAACAACTGAAAAGAAGAAGAGAAAAGAAAAGAAAAGAAAAGAAGAGAAGAGAAGAGAAGAGAAGAGAAGAGAAGAGAAGAGAAGAGAAGAGAAGAGAAGAGAAGAGAAGAGAAGAGAAGAGAAGAGAAGAGAAGAGAAAAGAGACGGAAGGGAAGGGAAGGGAAGGGAAGGGAAGGGAAGGGAAGGGAAGGGAAGGGAAGGGAAGGGAAGGGAAGGGAAGGGAAGGGAAGGGAAGGGAAGGGAAGGGAAGGGAAGGGAAGGGAAGGGAAGGGAAGGGAAGGGAAGGGAAGGGAAGGGAAGGGAAGGGAAGAGAAGAGAAGAGAAGAGAAGAGAAGAGAAGAGAAGAGAAGAGAAGAGAAGAGAAGAGAAGAGAGACGGAAGGGAAGGGAAGGGAAGGGAAGGGAAGGGAAGGGAAGGGAAGGGAAGGGAAGGGAAGGGAAGGGAAGGGAAGGGAAGGGAAGGGAAGGGAAGGGACAAGACGACATCCTGGGGTGGCGCTGTGGCATAGTAGGTTGAACATCTGCCTATGACATCGAGATACCATATGGGCACCGGTTGGAGTCCCAGCTGCTCCACTTCCAATGCAGCTCTCTGCTAAGACACGAGAAGGCAGTGGAACATGGGCCATGTACTTGGCCCCCTTATCCACGTGGTAGACCCAGAAGAAGCTCCTGGCTCCTGGCTTTGGATCAGCTCAGCACCGGCTGTTGTGGCCCTTTGGGGAGTGACCCATTGGATCAAAGACCTCTCTGTCTCTCTTTCTCCCTCTCTCTCTCCCTCTCTCTCTCTGTCTCTCTTGCCTCTTTCTCTCCTGTCACTCTGCCAGTGAAGTAAATAAATCAATCTTAACAACAACAACAAAAAACCCTGAGCCCAAACTTAGATGAAAGTGGCTGCACTCCTGGGTCGGCAGTGTAGAGCAGTAGGTTAAGCCTCCACCTGCGGCGCCAGCATCCCATATGGGCACTGGCTTGTGTGCTGGCTGCTCCACTTCCATCCAGCTCCCTGGTGATGGCCTGCGAAAGCAATGAAGATGGCCCAAGTCCTTGGACCCCTGCACCCATGCCGCCGGAGACCTGTAGACGCTCTCAGCTCCTGGCCTCCGATTAGCCCATTTGAGGACACTGTGGCCAGTAGCGGATTGAACCAGCACATGGAAGACCTCTCTGTCTCTCCCTCTCTGTGTCTCACTCTACTTCTCAGAGAAAGAAGGAAAAGAGTATTCAAAGCACAGCAGCAGCTTAACTCCTCCCAGAAACTTTTCACAGGAGGTCTTTACTATCGAGAGTACACCCAAATAGCATCTTTTCAGGCTCTGGTTGGGGGACAGGAGAGCTCCCCACAGGGAAGGGCCACGGGCCACTGCCATCTAAACCACTCGACATCGCCAGTGCTGCCACCGTCAGCACCAACCCCGGCACATGAGCCTGTCCCTCATCTTTCAGGGAAGGACATTCCCACAACAGGGAACTAGCCATTAGCTAACAGGAAGGACACGCACACTGTGTGTCCCCACCACGGCCATCTACTCCCCAGACATTCCTCACTGAACCACGCCCAACACCACTCCTGATCTCTCCCCACGCCCCTGTCCAAACCCAACACGGAACAGCCCCGGTGTCTAGGGTCTCCTCAGGACGCTGGATGGAAACACTCTCACACATGCCACCTATCCCGTCTGGCTCCTCACACTGACCTCCCTCAGGCTCATGGCAGGCCCAGACCCCAGAGATGCCTGGCACGATCCCTACCAGCCCTGGGGAACAATCAGCAAGTGCAGGGCCACGGTAGTCATCACCCTGGTCCTCAGAGAGCCGGCCCTGAGCCCAACCAACGCCCCTGGGAGTCTGAATGAGCTTCAAGAACCACTGTGCACTGCTAAAGCCCCAGATCCTGCAGGACCCAAAGGACCACCCCACGACTCCTCCGGGGTGCAGGCCAGAGCTAGGAGCACTCAGTTCTCCACTGACCATCAGCTCCCTAGAGCAGACAGCCCCAGGTGCACACGGGGCAACTGAGTCTGGGTGGTCGCAGCCTCGTTTTGGGCTTTGAGAGAGAAGAACCACCCTCCAGGTGCCTGTGGCTGGGAGGAGCCACACTTCAGGGGCTGGGACAGGGCTCCCAATGCACAGGGAGCGGCTCCCGGTCGGTCTCAGGGTGTGATGGGAGCTCTTGCTCCTCAGGGTCCACAGCTGGGCAGCTGAGGGCGCCAGCTTCACTGGGACACGATCCCCAGGGACCACACGGGAGGCTGGGGCGTCTTGACAGGGACAATGACCATGCAGGGTGAGAAGCCCTCAAGCAGGGGGGAACAGGTCTAGCCCAGCTGTGACAAAGGCTGGACCCACACCTGCTGTGGCAGGCGGAGGCTTCCCCCTGTTGGTGCGACGGGGGACAGTGTGCACAGGGCATGGCTTAGAAGTGCAGCAGGCAGCGCCCGCTGGGACTCGGCAGCCATCTTGTGTGAGAGGAGGGGGCTCAGTTGAGGAGCCACAGGAAGTGACCTCACCTGGAGACCTGGGGGGCCCGGCAACAACCCCAACATTCCAGAGTTGAGTCTGAACCAGCTCACCTGGATAGAGTCTCGCAGGAAGATGTTCCTGAGTTGTATCCCGCGATGCCCAAGCCCAGCCCCCAAGAAACCCTGCGGTGGGTGCCTCGCCCAGTGGTGGGGACGCTGGGCCAGCCCTCACCCCC
This sequence comes from Oryctolagus cuniculus, assembly GCF_051225735.1. Classification (NCBI taxonomy): domain Eukaryota; kingdom Metazoa; phylum Chordata; class Mammalia; order Lagomorpha; family Leporidae; genus Oryctolagus; species Oryctolagus cuniculus. The sequence continues at coordinate 45,991,089 of NC_142882.1, forward strand.
GACGCTCCTGGTGCTTCCAACAGAAAACGGCCATGGTGAGTCTGGAAGCAGGACAGGTCTCTGCGGGCCAGGACACCACTGGGAACCCACCCGAAGCCCATAGGCCCCTGGGGGTGGGTGTGGGTGTGGGTGTGGGGGGCAAGGGGCCACTTCCCTCTCAGAGGAGGGAGGCTGGAAGTCCTAGGTGGAGGCAGCCTGAGGCCCAGAGCTCCTGGCCGCGGAGGGATCCAGGGACTGCCTCTTACCTGCCATTCTCTGCTCTTGTCTCCCAGGGCCAGGACAGGTCAGCCTCGCGCCTGGCAATGCACAGAAGGCTGCGGATCGCCAGCAGGCAGGACGTGTGTCAGGCCCCTTTCACTGATGACCTGTGTGTGGTGGGGGAGTGGTCAAACGAGCCCACAGCTCCGAAGCCCCCGTACCGGGCGTTCCCCGGCACACAGAAACCACTGGACGTCCCCCTCAGTCACACACTGTTGGTCAGAGCCCAGATAGAGCCCAGGGGCTCCGCAAATGCCCATCTCACAGCGGAGGAAGTAGGGCCCGTTGACTTCGCCTGTGTCAGTCGTGACCCAGGGTCAGGGCCGGGCCTGGCACCTGACCTCACGGCTGGGGCGGCACAGAGCCCTGATCTCCCAACAACACCCCCGCTGGAGCAGTGCTGGTCCTCCAGCGATCAGCGCCACCACAAGGATGCGCGGGGGACAGCTGTGTCCCCGGGGGCCGAGCAGGGCTCAGGGGAGGCCCTGAGAGAAGAGGCTCTGGGGATGGAGGGTCTGGAGCCAGGACTGTACGCAGCAGCTGAAGCCGAGGACGCTGCAGGGGCACCAGACGCAGCGCTGGCCCCGGCCTCAGCCCCAGCTCCGCAAGTCCCTTCTGCTGCAGCCCCAGTGCCACACCTGGCCTTCCCCGCCCCCGTCGTCCTGTATTTCTCTTTACTCCTCCCCACTCTCTTCCTTTTCTCCACCTTATTGTCCCTGAACCTCAATAAAATGTAAGTTGTTACCCACTGTGGAATGTACAATTTGCACCGTGCCAGCTCCCCAGGCCGTGCCCTCCCCACCCCACTCTCCCTGCACCATGGCTCCAATGCCCGGGACCTGCATCCTCTGCAGAGGACACGGGCACCTCCCCAGGGCCAGAGCCAACGTTCCCCGTTTGGACAAAGAGTACCACATGCTGGGAAGGCCAAGGGAAGCAAGGAACAGGGAGACGCTGGCATGGCTGGGGCAGCGCCTCCTCATGCTCAGGGACGCAGACTCTGAGGTCACAGAACGGACCTGCCGGGGGTGCTGTCCCCGCAGCCTCAGTGTCCTCATCTGTGCAATGGGAAGGCAGCCCTGCCACAGCCATCACCGCATCAGGGAATGCGATGCTCTGCACCTCCCTGCACACAATGGGAGCCCCCAGCTTCCAGGATGAGGGGTGCACAGGGAGTGGGTTGGGGGCTTCCACGGAGGAAACACAATCCGTCCAGGGACACACACAAACAACACCTGTCACAGGCTCTGGCCCTGTGCTCAACAACGGGTCACTGACAGACAGATCACAGCAGGGATGTGCTCACTGCACAGGAGACAGGGGGCCTTGTCCAGGACCCCACGTGACCCAGACTGCCCGCTGTGCAGGCCACATGGGTGGGTCTCGGCTGGGAAGATGGAGACACAGAGGATGTCCCCATGGACGGGGGCTGCTCCTTCCCTGAGCTCCTGGGATTTCCGGGTCCCTGGCCACGTCCACCAGGCACCTTGTCTCAGCCATGGGGTGATACTGGCTTCACTCCCATTGGCAGATGAGGAACCCCCTGAGAGGGAGGCCCCGCCCAGGTCAGGGCTGTGCCGATCCCAGAAGAGGACTCCCCTCCCCACGGGAGCCCGGACTCTGGGACCCTATGGGCGTGGGGGCCAGCAAGAGGGCAGCACAGCAGGGAGCACAGGGGTCAGGAACGCTATGACTTTCTCCAACAGATCACACCCTGAAGATTTTCTGATCGAATGCCTCAGATGTTCTACTAGGGCTGAGGGGTGCCTGTGGAGGAGGAAGCCGGGGCCCTGGGGGGCTGACCTGTGTGTGTTCCTGGGAATGGCCTGCATCACACCCAGTGACATCACTGTCCCCCCACAGTCCTTCTGCAACATGTCAAGGATCACCACCATGCTCCGCCCTGCACACCTGTCCAGTGGAACCCAGGCGCAGTCCACCTGCAGTTAGTGATGGTCTTAGGTGCACGTGACAGCAGCGTCCCTGGGCGTTCCATTGCACAGCTCTGGCATGGAGAAGACCAGAGATCTGTGCTCCCCACACTGGCCTGCCGCAGGGAGGGGGCCCATGGCAGGGCGCTGAGCTGAGACATCAACATTCAGAACCAGCAGAGGACATGAGGTCAGGCTCCTTGCAGGCCCACAGCCCAAGGCCAGATCACGACCACCCTTGGGGCTTTCGGGAATGCAGGAGGCTCTTCCTGCCAACGACCTGCCACACAGGACGTGACAGCACACGGCTAGCTTCCCGTCCCACTCTGTACGTCCTGGGTGTGCTAAGCCTAGGTTGACAGCGTCGCTTTTCCCAGGTACATTCATGTGCTCCTGGGTCAGCATGCAAAAGTGCTTTCCGAAAGTTCAGAGTCATCTCTCATCCTGAGCATTCTTGCCCTGTGCCCAGCTACTGCCCCACATGCTGACTAGGAGACCCGCTCAGGCCCCTCCCCTCCGGGTCATCTGCACTCTCAGGCTTCATGTTCTGCTGTATTCACCCGCCCCGCACTTCTAAATGCCCGCAAGACCTTCCCAGTGTCACATGCCAACCATGACACAGGACAGGCTTCTCCAGTACCAGCCTGGCTCGTTCCCATCATTCCTTGTTTCTGCCTGCTTTTCCCCATCGCCCGAGTCCTGCACATCCTCTCCTTCTGAGTGTCACCTCCCTACCTGCACGTGCCCTCAGGACAGCTCAATTCCACCTACAGCATGAAAAAGCCACCTCCAACAGGGATCCTGAGCTCTGATGGAGGTCGGGAAGGTAGACTCGGGCACCTGTTACAACGTGGATTCCCCCTTCTCTGATTCAGGGGTCCTGAGAGGCAGAACATCCTTTCACAGGAACCCCTGGAAGGTTTTCCGCCACCTAGGCCCATGGGGCTGGCGCTGTGGCCCACAGGCTAAAGCCCCACCTGCAGGGCTGGCATCCCACATCAGAACCCCGGTTCTGCTCCTGGAGCCCTGCTTTCATTCCAGCTCCCTGCTCACACACCTGGCAGAGCAGCACAAGTTGACCCAAGTGCCCCCGGCCCTGCCACCTGTGTGCCAGGCCCAGAAGGTGTTCCAGGCTCCTGGCTTCAGCCTGACTCAGCCTCAGCCAGCATGGGCTTCTGGGAGATTAAATCAGCAATTCAGAGTCATCCTTCTGGATCTCTCTCCCTGTCCCTTCCTCCAACTCTGCCTTTCAAGTCAACAACTGAAAAGAAGAAGAGAAGAGAAGAGAAGAGAAGAGAAGAGAAGAGAAGAGAAGAGAAGAGAAGAGAAGAGAAGAGAAGAGAAGAGAAGAGAAGAGAAGAGAGAGGGGAGTGGAGGGGAGGGGAGGGGAGGGGAGGGGAGGGGAGGGGAAGGGAAGGGAAGGGAAGGGAAGGGAAGGGAAGGGAAGGGAAGGGAAGGGAAGGGAAGGGAAGGGAAGGGAAGGGACAAGACAACATCCTGGGGCGGCGCTGTGGCATAGTAGGTTGAACATCTGCCTATGACATCGAGATACCATATGGGCACCGGTTGGAGTCCCAGCTGCTCCACTTCCAATGCAGCTCTCTGCTAAGACACGAGAAGGCAGTGGAACATGGGCCATGGACTTGGCCCCCTTATCCACGTGGTAGACCCAGAAGAAGCTCCTGGCTCCTGGCTTTGGATCAGCTCAGCACCGGCTGTTGTGGCCCTTTGGGGAGTGACCCATTGGATCAAAGACCTCTCTGTCTCTCTTTCTCCCTCTCTCTCTCCCTCTCTCTCTCTGTCTCTCTTGCCTCTTTCTCTCCTGTCACTCTGCCAGTGAAGTAAATAAATCAATCTTAACAACAACAACAAAAAACCCTGAGCCCAAACTTAGATGAAAGTGGCTGCACTCCTGGGTCGGCAGTGTAGAGCAGTAGGTTAAGCCTCCACCTGCGGCGCCAGCATCCCATATGGGCACTGGCTTGTGTGCTGGCTGCTCCACTTCCATCCAGCTCCCTGGTGATGGCCTGCGAAAGCAATGAAGATGGCCCAAGTCCTTGGACCCCTGCACCCATGCCGCCGGAGACCTGTAGACGCTCTCAGCTCCTGGCCTCCGATTAGCCCATTTGAGGACACTGTGGCCAGTAGCGGATTGAACCAGCACATGGAAGACCTCTCTGTCTCTCCCTCTCTGTGTCTCACTCTACTTCTCAGAGAAAGAAGGAAAAGAGTATTCAAAGCACAGCAGCAGCTTAACTCCTCCCAGAAACTTTTCACAGGAGGTCTTTACTATCGAGAGTACACCCAAATAGCATCTTTTCAGGCTCTGGTTGGGGGACAGGAGAGCTCCCCACAGGGAAGGGCCACGGGCCACTGCCATCTAAACCACTCGACATCGCCAGTGCTGCCACCGTCAGCACCAACCCCGGCACATGAGCCTGTCCCTCATCTTTCAGGGAAGGACATTCCCACAACAGGGAACTAGCCATTAGCTAACAGGAAGGACACGCACACTGTGTGTCCCCACCACGGCCATCTACTCCCCAGACATTCCTCACTGAACCACGCCCAACACCACTCCTGATCTCTCCCCACGCCCCTGTCCAAACCCAACACGGAACAGCCCCGGTGTCTAGGGTCTCCTCAGGACGCTGGATGGAAACACTCTCTCACACATGCCACCTATCCCGTCTGGCTCCTCACACTGACCTCCCTCAGGCTCATGGCAGGCCCAGACCCCAGAGATGGCTGGCACGATCCCTACCAGCCCTGGGGAACAATCAGCAAGTGCAGGGCCACGGTAGTCATCACCCTGGTCCTCAGAGAGCCGGCCCTGAGCCCAACCAACGCCCCTGGGAGTCTGAATGAGCTTCAAGAACCACTGTGCACTGCTAAAGCCCCAGATCCTGCAGGACCCAAAGGACCACCCCACGACTCCTCCGGGGTGCAGGCCAGAGCTAGGAGCACTCAGTTCTCCACTGACCATCAGCTCCCTAGAGCAGACAGCCCCAGGTGCACACGGGGCAACTGAGTCTGGGTGGTCGCAGCCTCGTTTTGGGCTTTGAGAGAGAAGAACCACCCTCCAGGTGCCTGTGGCTGGGAGGAGCCACACTTCAGGGGCTGGGACAGGGCTCCCAATGCACAGGGAGCGGCTCCCGGTCGGTCTCAGGGTGTGATGGGAGCTCTTGCTCCTCAGGGTCCACAGCTGGGCAGCTGAGGGCGCCAGCTTCACTGGGACACGATCCCCAGGGACCACACGGGAGGCTGGGGCGTCTTGACAGGGACAATGACCATGCAGGGTGAGAAGCCCTCAAGCAGGGGGGAACAGGTCTAGCCCAGCTGTGACAAAGGCTGGACCCACACCTGCTGTGGCAGGCGGAGGCTTCCCCCTGTTGGTGCGACGGGGGGCAGTGTGCACAGGGCATGGCTTAGAAGTGCAGCAGGCAGCAGGCAGCGCCCGCTGGGACTCGGCAGCCATCTTGTGTGAGAGGAGGGGGCTCAGTTGAGGAGCCACAGGAAGTGACCTCACCTGGAGACCTGGGGGGCCCGGCAACAACCCCAACATTCCAGAGTTGAGTCTGAACCAGCTCACCTGGATAGAGTCTTGCAGGAAGATGTTCCTGAGTTGTATCCCGCGATGCCCAAGCCCAGCCCCCAAGAAACCCTGTAGTGAGTGCCTCGCCCAGTGGTGGGGACGCTCCTGGTGCTTCCAACAGAAAACGGCCATGGTGAGTCTGGAAGCAGGACAGGTCTCTGCGGGCCAGGACACCACTGGGAACCCACCCGAAGCCCATAGGCCCCTGGGGGTGGGTGTGGGTGTGGGTGTGGGGGGCAAGGGGCCACTTCCCTCTCAGAGGAGGGAGGCTGGAAGTCCTAGGTGGAGGCAGCCTGAGGCCCAGAGCTCCTGGCTGCGGAGGGATCCAGGGACTGCCTCTTACCTGCCATTCTCTGCTCTTGTCTCCCAGGGCCAGGACAGGTCAGCCTCGCGCCTGGCAATGCACAGAAGGCTGCGGATCGCCAGCAGGCAGGACGTGTGTCAGGCCCCTTTCACTGATGACCTGTGTGTGGTGGGGGAGTGGTCAAATGAGCCCACAGCTCCGAAGCCCCCGTACCGGGCGTTCCCCGGCACACAGAAACCACTGGACGTCCCCCTCAGTCACACACTGTTGGTCAGAGCCCAGATAGAGCCCAGGGGCTCCGCAAATGCCCATCTCACAGCGGAGGAAGTAGGGCCCGTTGACTTCGCCTGTGTCAGTCGTGACCCAGGGTCAGGGCCGGGCCTGGCACCTGACCTCACGGCTGGGGCGGCACAGAGCCCTGATCTCACAACAACACCCCCGCTGGAGCAGTGCTGGTCCTCCATCGATCAGCGCCACCACAAGGATGTGCGGGGGACAGCTGTGTCCCCGGGGGCCGAGCAGGGCTCAGGGGAGGCCCTGAGAGAAGAGGCTCTGGGGATGGAGGGTCTGGAGCCAGGACTGTACGCAGCAGCTGAAGCCGAGGACGCTGCAGGGGCACCAGACGCAGCACTGGCCCCGGCCTCAGCCCCAGCTCCGCAAGTCCCTTCTGCTGCAGCCCCAGTGCCACACCTGGCCTTCCCCGCCCCCGTCGTCCTGTATTTCTCTTTACTCCTCCCCACTCTCTTCCTTTTCTCCACCTTATTGTCCCTGAACCTCAATAAAATGTAAGTTGTTACCCACTGTGGAATGTACAATTTGCACCGTGCCAGCTCCCCAGGCCGTGCCCTCCCCACCCCACTCTCCCTGCACCATGGCTCCAATGCCCGGGACCTGCATCCTCTGCAGAGGACACGGGCACCTCCCCAGGGCCAGAGCCAACGTTCCCCATTTGGACAGAGAGCACCACATGCTGGGAAGGCCAAGGGAAGCAAGGAACAGGGAGACGCTGGCATGGCTGGGGCAGCGCCTCCTCATGCTCAGGGACGCAGACTCTGAGGTCACAGAACGGACCTGCCGGGGGTGCTGTCCCCGCAGCCTCAGTGTCCTCATCTGTGCAATGGGAAGGCAGCCCTGCCACAGCCATCACCGCATCAGGGAATGCGATGCTCTGCACCTCCCTGCACACAATGGGAGCCCCCAGCTTCCAGGATGAGGGGTGCACAGGGAGTGGGTTGGGGGCTTCCACGGAGGGAACACAATCCGTCCAGGGACACACACAAACAACACCTGTCACAGGCTCTGGCCCTGTGCTCAACAACGGGTCACTGACAGACGGATCACAGCAGGGATGTGCTCACTGCACAGGAGACAGGGGGGCCTTATCCAGGACCCCACGTGACCCAGACTGCCCGCTGTGCAGGCCACATGGGTGGGTCTCGGCTGGGAAGATGGAGACACAGAGGATGTCCCCAAGGACGGGGGCTGCTCCTTCCCCGAGCTCCTGGGATTTCCGGGCCCCTGGCCACATCCACCAGGCACCTTGTCTCAGCCATGGGGTGACACTGGCTTCACTCCCATTGGCAGATGAGGAACCCCCTGAGAGGGAGGCCCCGCCCAGGTCAGGGCTGTGCCGATCCCAGAAGAGGACTCCCCTCCCCACGGGAGCCCGGACTCTGGGACCCTATAGGCGTGTGGGCCAGCAAGAGGGCAGCACAGCAGGGAGCACAGGGGTCAGGAACGCTATGACTTTCTCCAACAGATCACACCCTGAAGATTTTCTGATCGAATGCCTCAGATGTTCTACTAGGGCTGAGGGGTGCCTGTGGAGGAGGAAGCCGGGGCCCTGGGGGGCTGACCTGTGTGTGTTCCTGGGAATGGCCTGCATCACACCCAGTGACATCACTGTCCCCCCACAGTCCTTCTGCAACATGTCAAGGATCACCACCATGCTCCGCCCTGCACACCTGTCCAGTGGAACCCAGGCGCAGTCCACCTGCAGTTAGTGATGGTCTTAGGTGCACGTGACAGCAGCGTCCCTGGGCGTTCCATTGCACAGCTCTGGCATGGAGAAGACCAGAGATCTGTGCTCCCCACACTGGCCTGCCGCAGGGAGGGGGCCCATGGCAGGGCGCTGAGCTGAGACATCAACATTCAGAACCAGCAGAAGACATGAGGTCAGGCTCCTTGCAGGCCCACAGCCCAAGGCCAGATCACGACCACCCTTGGGGCTTTCGGGAATGCAGGAGGCTCTTCCTGCCAACGACCTGCCACACAGGACGTGACAGCACACGGCTAGCTTCCCGTCCCACTCTGTACGTCCTGGGTGTGCTAAGCCTAGGTTGACAGCGTCGCTTTTCCCAGGTACATTCATGTGCTCCTGGGTCAGCATGCAAAAGTGCTTTCCGAAAGTTCAGAGTCATCTCTCATCCTGAGCATTCTTGCCCTGTGCCCAGCTACTGCCCCACATGCTGACTAGGAGACCCGCTCAGGCCCCTCCCCTCCGGGTCATCTGCACTCTCAGGCTTCATGTTCTGCTGTATTCACCCGCCCCGCACTTCTAAATGCCCGCAAGACCTTCCCAGTGTCACATGCCAACCATGACACAGGACAGGCTTCTCCAGTACCAGCCTGGCTCGTTCCCATCATTCCTTGTTTCTGCCTGCTTTTCCCCATCGCCCGAGTCCTGCACATCCTCTCCTTCTGAGTGTCACCTCCGTACCTGCACGTGCCCTCAGGACAGCTCAATTCCACCTACAGCATGAAAAAGCCACCTCCAACAGGGATCCTGAGCTCTGATGGAGGTCGGGAAGGTAGACTCGGGCACCTGTTACAACGTGGATTCCCCCTTCTCTGATTCAGGGGTCCTGAGAGGCAGAACATCCTTTCACAGGAACCCCTGGAAGGTTTTCCGCCACCTAGGCCCATGGGGCTGGCGCTGTGGCCCACAGGTTAAAGCCCCACCTGCAGGGCTGGCATCCCACATCAGAACCCCGGTTCTGCTCCTGGAGCCCTGCTTTCATTCCAGCTCCCTGCTCACACACCTGGCAGAGCAGCACAAGTTGACCCAAGTGCCCTCGGCCCTGCCACCTGTGTGCCAGGCCCAGAAGGTGTTCCAGGCTCCTGGCTTCAGCCTGACTCAGCCTCAGCCAGCATGGGCTTGTGAGAGATTAAATCAGCAATTCAGAGTCATCCTTCTGGATCTCTCTCCCTGTCCCTTCCTCCAACTCTGCCTTTCAAGTCAACAACTGAAAAGAAGAAGAGAAAAGAAGAGAAAAGAAGAGAAAAGAAGAGAAAAGAAGAGAAAAGAAAGAAAAGAAGAGAAGAGAAGAGAAGAGAAGAGAAGAGAAGAGAAGAGAAAAGAGAGGGGAGGGGAGGGGAGGGGAGGGGAGGGCAGGGAAGGGACAAGACAACATCCTGGGGCGGCGCTGTGGCATAGTAGGTTGAACATCTGCCTATGACATCGAGATACCATATGGGCACCGGTTGGAGTCCCAGCTGCTCCACTTCCAATGCAGCTCTCTGCTAAGACACGAGAAGGCAGTGGAACATGGGCCATGTACTTGGCCCCCTTATCCACGTGGTAGACCCAGAAGAAGCTCCTGGCTCCTGGCTTTGGATCAGCTCAGCACCGGCTGTTGTGGCCCTTTGGGGAGTGACCCATTGGATCAAAGACCTCTCTGTCTCTCTTTCTCCCTCTCTCTCTCCCTCTCTCTCAGTCTCTCTTGCCTCTTTCTCTCCTGTCACTCTGCCAGTGAAGTAAATAAATCAATCTTAACAACAACAACAAAAAACCCTGAGCCCAAACTTAGATGAAAGTGGCTGCACTCCTGGGTCGGCAGTGTAGAGCAGTAGGTTAAGCCTCCACCTGCGGCGCCAGCATCCCATATGGGCACTGGCTTGTGTGCTGGCTGCTCCACTTCCATCCAGCTCCCTGGTGATGGCCTGCGAAAGCAATGAAGATGGCCCAAGTCCTTGGACCCCTGCACCCATGCCGCCGGAGACCTGTAGACGCTCTCAGCTCCTGGCCTCCGATTAGCCCATTTGAGGACACTGTGGCCAGTAGCGGATTGAACCAGCACATGGAAGACCTCTCTGTCTCTCCCTCTCTGTGTCTCACTCTACTTCTCAGAGAAAGAAGGAAAAGAGTATTCAAAGCACAGCAGCAGCTTAACTCCTCCCAGAAACTTTTCACAGGAGGTCTTTACTATCGAGAGTACACCCAAATAGCATCTTTTCAGGCTCTGGTTGGGGGACAGGAGAGCTCCCCACAGGGAAGGGCCACGGGCCACTGCCATCTAAACCACTCGACATCGCCAGTGCTGCCACCGTCAGCACCAACCCCGGCACATGAGCCTGTCCCTCATCTTTCAGGGAAGGACATTCCCACAACAGGGAACTAGCCATTAGCTAACAGGAAGGACACGCACACTATGTGTCCCCACCACGGCCATCTACTCCCCAGACATTCCTCACTGAACCACGCCCAACACCACTCCTGATCTCTCCCCACGCCCCTGTCCAAACCCAACACGGAACAGCCCCGGTGTCTAGGGTCTCCTCAGGACGCTGGATGGAAACACTCTCTCACACATGCCACCTATCCCGTCTGGCTCCTCACACTGACCTCCCTCAGGCTCATGGCAGGCCCAGACCCCAGAGATGCCTGGCACGATCCCTACCAGCCCTGGGGAACAATCAGCAAGTGCAGGGCCACGGTAGTCATCACCCTGGTCCTCAGAGAGCCGGCCCTGAGCCCAACCAACTCCCCTGGGAGTCTGAATGAGCTTCAAGAACCACTGTGCACTGCTAAAGCCCCAGATCCTGCAGGACCCAAAGGACCACCCCACGACTCCTCCGGGGTGCAGGCCAGAGCTAGGAGCACTCAGTTCTCCACTGACCATCAGCTCCCTAGAGCAGACAGCCCCAGGTGCACACGGGGCAACTGAGTCTGGGTGGTCGCAGCCTCGTTTTGGGCTTTGAGAGAGAAGAACCACCCTCCAGGTGCCTGTGGCTGGGAGGAGCCACACTTCAGGGGCTGGGACAGGGCTCCCAATGCACAGGGAGCGGCTCCCGGTCGGTCTCAGGGTGTGATGGGAGCTCTTGCTCCTCAGGGTCCACAGCTGGGCAGCTGAGGGCGCCAGCTTCACTGGGACACGATCCCCAGGGACCACATGGGAGGCTGGGGCATCTTGACAGGGACAATGACCATGCAGGGTGAGAAGCCCTCAAGCAGGGGGGAACAGGTCTAGCCCAGCTGTGACAAAGGCTGGACCCACACCTGCTGTGGCAGGCGGAGGCTTCCCCCTGTTGGTGCGACGGGGGGCAGTGTGCACAGGGCATGGCTTAGAAGTGCAGCAGGCAGCGCCCGCTGGGACTCGGCAGCCATCTTGTGTGAGAGGAGGGGGCTCAGTTGAGGAGCCACAGGAAGTGACCTCACCTGGAGACCTGGGGGGCCCGGCAACAACCCCAACATTCCAGAGTTGAGTCTGAACCAGCTCACCTGGATAGAGTCTCGCAGGAAGATGTTCCTGAGTTGTATCCCGCGATGCCCAAGCCCAGCCCCCAAGAAACCCTGCGGTGGGTGCCTCGCCCAGTGGTGGGGACGCTGGGCCAGCCCTCACCCCCGACGCTCCTGGTGCTTCCAACAGAAAACGGCCATGGTGAGTCTGGAAGCAGGACAGGTCTCTGCGGGCCAGGACACCACTGGGAACCCACCCGAAGCCCATAGGCCCCTGGGGGTGGGTGTGGGTGTGGGTGTGGGGGGCAAGGGGCCACTTCCCTCTCAGAGGAGGGAGGCTGGAAGTCCTAGGTGGAGGCAGCCTGAGGCCCTGAGCTCCTGGCCGCGGAGGGATCCAGGGACTGCCTCTTACCTGCCATTCTCTGCTCTTGTCTCCCAGGGCCAGGACAGGTCAGCCTCGCGCCTGGCAATGCACAGAAGGCTGCGGATCGCCAGCAGGCAGGACGTGTGTCAGGCCCCTTTCACTGATGACCTGTGTGTGGTGGGGGAGTGGTCAAACGAGCCCACAGCTCCGAAGCCCCCGTACCGGGCGTTCCCCGGCACACAGAAACCACTGGACGTCCCCCTCAGTCACACACTGTTGGTCAGAGCCCAGATAGAGCCCAGGGGCTCCGCAAATGCCCATCTCACAGCGGAGGAAGTAGGGCCCGTTGACTTCGCCTGTGTCAGTCGTGACCCAGGGTCAGGGCCGGGCCTGGCACCTGACCTCACGGCTGGGGCGGCACAGAGCCCTGATCTCCCAACAACACCCCCGCTGGAGCAGTGCTGGTCCTCCATCGATCAGCGCCACCACAAGGATGCGCGGGGGACAGCTGTGTCCCCGGGGGCCGAGCAGGGCTCAGGGGAGGCCCTGAGAGAAGAGGCTCTGGGGATGGAGGGTCTGGAGCCAGGACTGTACGCAGCAGCTGAAGCCGAGGACGCTGCAGGGGCACCAGACGCAGCACTGGCCCCGGCCTCAGCCTCAGCCCCAGCTCCGCAAGTCCCTTCTGCTGCAGCCCCAGTGCCACACCCGGCCTTCCCCGCCCCCGTCGTCCTGTATTTCTCTTTACTCCTCCCCACTCTCTTCCTTTTCTCCACCTTATTGTCCCTGAACCTCAATAAAATGTAAGTTGTTACCCACTGTGGAATGTACAATTTGCACCGTGCCAGCTCCCCAGGCCGTGCCCTCCCCACCCCACTCTCCCTGCACCATGGCTCCAATGCCCGGGACCTGCATCCTCTGCAGAGGACACGGGCACCTCCCCAGGGCCAGAGCCAACGTTCCCCGTTTGGACAGAGAGCACCACATGCTGGGAAGGCCAAGGGAAGCAAGGAACAGGGAGACGCTGGCATGGCTGGGGCAGCGCCTCCTCATGCTCAGGGACGCAGACTCTGAGGTCACAGAACGGACCTGCCGGGGGTGCTGTCCCCGCAGCCTCAGTGTCCTCATCTGTGCAATGGGAAGGCAGCCCTGCCACAGCCATCACCGCATCAGGGAATGCGATGCTCTGCACCTCCCTGCACACAATGGGAGCCCCCAGCTTCCAGGATGAGGGGTGCACAGGGAGTGGGTTGGGGCTTCCACGGAGGGAACACAATCCGTCCAGGGACACACACAAACAACACCTGTCACAGGCTCTGGCCCTGTGCTCAACAACGGGTCACTGACAGACGGATCACAGCAGGGATGTGCTCACTGCACAGGAGACAGGGGGGCCTTGTCCAGGACCCCACGTGACCCAGACTGCCCGCTGTGCAGGCCACATGGGTGGGTCTCGGCTGGGAAGATGGAGACACAGAGCATGTCCCCAAGGACGGGGGCTGCTCCTTCCCCGAGCTCCTGGGATTTCCGGGCCCCTGGCCACATCCACCAGGCACCTTGTCTCAGCCATGGGGTGACACTGGCTTCACTCCCATTGGCAGATGAGGAACCCCCTGAGAGGGAGGCCCCGCCCAGGTCAGGGCTGTGCCGATCCCAGAAGAGGACTCCCCTCCCCACGGGAGCCCGGACTCTGGGACCCTATGGGCGTGTGGGCCAGCAAGAGGGCAGCACAGCAGGGAGCACAGGGGTCAGGAACGCTATGACTTTCTCCAACAGATCACACCCTGAAGATTTTCTGATCGAATGCCTCAGATGTTCTACTAGGGCTGAGGGGTGCCTGTGGAGGAGGAAGCCGGGGCCCTGGGGGGCTGACCTGTGTGTGTTCCTGGGAATGGCCTGCATCACACCCAGTGACATCACTGTCCCCCCACAGTCCTTCTGCAACATGTCAAGGATCACCACCATGCTCCGCCCTGCACACCTGTCCAGTGGAACCCAGGCGCAGTCCACCTGCAGTTAGTGATGGTCTTAGGTGCACGTGACAGCAGCGTCCCTGGGCGTTCCATTGCACAGCTCTGGCATGGAGAAGACCAGAGATCTGTGCTCCCCACACTGGCCTGCCGCAGGGAGGGGGCCCATGGCAGGGCGCTGAGCTGAGACATCAACATTCAGAACCAGCAGAGGACATGAGGTCAGGCTCCTTGCAGGCCCACAGCCCAAGGCCAGATCACGACCACCCTTGGGGCTTTCGGGAATGCAGGAGGCTCTTCCTGCCAACGACCTGCCACACAGGACGTGACAGCACACGGCTAGCTTCCCGTCCCACTCTGTACGTCCTGGGTGTGCTAAGCCTAGGTTGACAGCGTCGCTTTTCCCAGGTACATTCATGTGCTCCTGGGTCAGCATGCAAAAGTGCTTTCCGAAAGTTCAGAGTCATCTCTCATCCTGAGCATTCTTGCCCTGTGCCCAGCTACTGCCCCACATGCTGACTAGGAGACCCGCTCAGGCCCCTCCCCTCCGGGTCATCTGCACTCTCAGGCTTCATGTTCTGCTGTATTCACCCGCCCCGCACTTCTAAATGCCCGCAAGACCTTCCCAGTGTCACATGCCAACCATGACACAGGACAGGCTTCTCCAGTACCAGCCTGGCTCGTTCCCATCATTCCTTGTTTCTGCCTGCTTTTCCCCATCGCCCGAGTCCTGCACATCCTCTCCTTCTGAGTGTCACCTCCCTACCTGCTCGTGCCCTCAGGACAGCTCAATTCCACCTACAGCATGAAAAAGCCACCTCCAACAGGGATCCTGAGCTCTGATGGAGGTCGGGAAGGTAGACTCGGGCACCTGTTACAACGTGGATTCCCCCTTCTCTGATTCAGGGGTCCTGAGAGGCAGAACATCCTTTCACAGGAACCCCTGGAAGGTTTTCCGCCACCTAGGCCCATGGGGCTGGCGCTGTGGCCCACAGGCTAAAGCCCCACCTGCAGGGCTGGCATCCCACATCAGAACCCCGGTTCTGCTCCTGGAGCCCTGCTTTCATTCCAGCTCCCTGCTCACACACATGGCAGAGCAGCACAAGTTGACCCAAGTGCCCCCGGCCCTGCCACCTGTGTGCCAGGCCCAGAAGGTGTTCCAGGCTCCTGGCTTCAGCCTGACTCAGCCTCAGCCAGCATGGGCTTCTGGGAGATTAAATCA
Organism: Oryctolagus cuniculus; assembly: GCF_051225735.1. NCBI lineage: Eukaryota > Metazoa > Chordata > Mammalia > Lagomorpha > Leporidae > Oryctolagus > Oryctolagus cuniculus. The sequence goes on from NC_142882.1 coordinate 46,006,188, forward strand.
GCAATTCAGGGTCATCCTTCTGGATCTCTCTCCCTGTCCCTTCCTCCAACTCTGCCTTTCAAGTCAACAACTGAAAAGAAGAAGAGAAAAGAAGAGAAGAGAAGAGAAGAGAAGAGAAGAGAAGAGAAGAGAAGAGAAGAGAAGAGAAGAGAAGAGAAGAGAAGAGAAGAGAAGAGAAGAGAAGAGAAGAGAAAGGAGAGGGAAGGGAAGGGAAGGGAAGGGAAGGGAAGGGAAGGGTAGGGAAGGGAAGGGAAGGGAAGGGAAGGGAAGGGAAGGGAAGGGAAGGGAAGGGAAGGGAAGGGAAGGGAAGGGAAGGGACAAGACGACATCCTGGGGCGGCGCTGTGGCATAGTAGGTTGAACATCTGCCTATGACATCGAGATACCATATGGGCACCGGTTGGAGTCCCAGCTGCTCCACTTCCAATGCAGCTCTCTGCTAAGACACGAGAAGGCAGTGGAACATGGGCCATGTACTTGGCCCCCTTATCCACGTGGTAGACCCAGAAGAAGCTCCTGGCTCCTGGCTTTGGATCAGCTCAGCACCGGCTGTTGTGGCCCTTTGGGGAGTGACCCATTGGATCAAAGACCTCTCTGTCTCTCTTTCTCCCTCTCTCTCTCCCTCTCTCTCTCTGTCTCTCTTGCCTCTTTCTCTCCTGTCACTCTGCCAGTGAAGTAAATAAATCAATCTTAACAACAACAACAAAAAACCCTGAGCCCAAACTTAGATGAAAGTGGCTGCACTCCTGGGTCGGCAGTGTAGAGCAGTAGGTTAAGCCTCCACCTGCGGCGCCAGCATCCCATATGGGCACTGGCTTGTGTGCTGGCTGCTCCACTTCCACCCAGCTCCCTGGTGATGGCCTGCGAAAGCAATGAAGATGGCCCAAGTCCTTGGACCCCTGCACCCATGCCGCCGGAGACCTGTAGACGCTCTCAGCTCCTGGCCTCCGATTAGCCCATTTGAGGACACTGTGGCCAGTAGCGGATTGAACCAGCACATGGAAGACCTCTCTGTCTCTCCCTCTCTGTGTCTCACTCTACTTCTCAGAGAAAGAAGGAAAAGAGTATTCAAAGCACAGCAGCAGCTTAACTCCTCCCAGAAACTTTTCACAGGAGGTCTTTACTATCGAGAGTACACCCAAATAGCATCTTTTCAGGCTCTGGTTGGGGGACAGGAGAGCTCCCCACAGGGAAGGGCCACGGGCCACTGCCATCTAAACCACTCGACATCGCCAGTGCTGCCACCGTCAGCACCAACCCCGGCACATGAGCCTGTCCCTCATCTTTCAGGGAAGGACATTCCCACAACAGGGAACTAGCCATTAGCTAACAGGAAGGACACGCACACTATGTGTCCCCACCACGGCCATCTACTCCCCAGACATTCCTCACTGAACCACGCCCAACACCACTCCTGATCTCTCCCCACGCCCCTGTCCAAACCCAACACGGAACAGCCCCGGTGTCTAGGGTCTCCTCAGGACGCTGGATGGAAACACTCTCTCACACATGCCACCTATCCCGTCTGGCTCCTCACACTGACCTCCCTCAGGCTCATGGCAGGCCCAGACCCCAGAGATGCCTGGCACGATCCCTACCAGCCCTGGGGAACAATCAGCAAGTGCAGGGCCACGGTAGTCATCACCCTGGTCCTCAGAGAGCCGGCCCTGAGCCCAACCAACTCCCCTGGGAGTCTGAATGAGCTTCAAGAACCACTGTGCACTGCTAAAGCCCCAGATCCTGCAGGACCCAAAGGACCACCCCACGACTCCTCCGGGGTGCAGGCCAGAGCTAGGAGCACTCAGTTCTCCACTGACCATCAGCTCCCTAGAGCAGACAGCCCCAGGTGCACACGGGGCAACTGAGTCTGGGTGGTCGCAGCCTCGTTTTGGGCTTTGAGAGAGAAGAACCACCCTCCAGGTGCCTGTGGCTGGGAGGAGCCACACTTCAGGGGCTGGGACAGGGCTCCCAATGCACAGGGAGCGGCTCCCGGTCGGTCTCAGGGTGTGATGGGAGCTCTTGCTCCTCAGGGTCCACAGCTGGGCAGCTGAGGGCGCCAGCTTCACTGGGACACGATCCCCAGGGACCACACGGGAGGCTGGGGCGTCTTGACAGGGACAATGACCATGCAGGGTGAGAAGCCCTCAAGCAGGGGGGAACAGGTCTAGCCCAGCTGTGACAAAGGCTGGACCCACACCTGCTGTGGCAGGCGGAGGCTTCCCCCTGTTGGTGCGACGGGGGACAGTGTGCACAGGGCATGGCTTAGAAGTGCAGCAGGCAGCGCCCGCTGGGACTCGGCAGCCATCTTGTGTGAGAGGAGGGGGCTCAGTTGAGGAGCCACAGGAAGTGACCTCACCTGGAGACCTGGGGGGCCCGGCAACAACCCCAACATTCCAGAGTTGAGTCTGAACCAGCTCACCTGGATAGAGTCTCGCAGGAAGATGTTCCTGAGTTGTATCCCGCGATGCCCAAGCCCAGCCCCCAAGAAACCCTGTGGTGGGTGCCTCGCCCAGTGGTGGGGACGCTGGGCCAGCCCTCACCCCCGACGCTCCTGGTGCTTCCAACAGAAAACGGCCATGGTGAGTCTGGAAGCAGGACAGGTCTCTGCGGGCCAGGACACCACTGGGAACCCACCCGAAGCCCATAGGCCCCTGGGGGTGGGTGTGGGTGTGGGTGTGGGGGGCAAGGGGCCACTTCCCTCTCAGAGGAGGGAGGCTGGAAGTCCTAGGTGGAGGCAGCCTGAGGCCCAGAGCTCCTGGCCGCGGAGGGATCCAGGGACTGCCTCTTACCTGCCATTCTCTGCTCTTGTCTCCCAGGGCCAGGACAGGTCAGCCTCGCGCCTGGCAATGCACAGAAGGCTGCGGATCGCCAGCAGGCAGGACGTGTGTCAGGCCCCTTTCACTGATGACCTGTGTGTGGTGGGGGAGTGGTCAAACGAGCCCACAGCTCCGAAGCCCCCGTACCGGGCGTTCCCCGGCACACAGAAACCACTGGACGTCCCCCTCAGTCACACACTGTTGGTCAGAGCCCAGATAGAGCCCAGGGGCTCCGCAAATGCCCATCTCACAGCGGAGGAAGTAGGGCCCGTTGACTTCGCCTGTGTCAGTCGTGACCCAGGGTCAGGGCCGGGCCTGGCACCTGACCTCACGGCTGGGGCGGCACAGAGCCCTGATCTCCCAACAACACCCCCGCTGGAGCAGTGCTGGTCCTCCATCGATCAGCGCCACCACAAGGATGCGCGGGGGACAGCTGTGTCCCCGGGGGCCGAGCAGGGCTCAGGGGAGGCCCTGAGAGAAGAGGCTCTGGGGATGGAGGGTCTGGAGCCAGGACTGTACGCAGCAGCTGAAGCCGAGGACGCTGCAGGGGCACCAGACGCAGCACTGGCCCCGGCCTCAGCCCCAGCTCCGCAAGTCCCTTCTGCTGCAGCCCCAGTGCCACACCTGGCCTTCCCCGCCCCCGTCGTCCTGTATTTCTCTTTACTCCTCCCCACTCTCTTCCTTTTCTCCACCTTATTGTCCCTGAACCTCAATAAAATGTAAGTTGTTACCCACTGTGGAATGTACAATTTGCACCCTGCCAGCTCCCCAGGCCGTGCCCTCCCCACCCCACTCTCCCTGCACCATGGCTCCAATGCCCGGGACCTGCATCCTCTGCAGAGGACACGGGCACCTCCCCAGGGCCAGAGCCAACGTTCCCCATTTGGACAAAGAGCACCACATGCTGGGAAGGCCAAGGGAAGCAAGGAACAGGGAGACGCTGGCATGGCTGGGGCAGCGCCTCCTCATGCTCAGGGACGCAGACTCTGAGGTCACAGAACGGACCTGCCGGGGGTGCTGTCCCCGCAGCCTCAGTGTCCTCATCTGTGCAATGGGAAGGCAGCCCTGCCACAGCCATCACCGCATCAGGGAATGCGATGCTCTGCACCTCCCTGCACACAATGGGAGCCCCCAGCTTCCAGGATGAGGGGTGCACAGGGAGTGGGTTGGGGGCTTCCACGGAGGGAACACAATCCGTCCAGGGACACACACAAACAACACCTGTCACAGGCTCTGGCCCTGTGCTCAACAACGGGTCACTGACAGACGGATCACAGCAGGGATGTGCTCACTGCACAGGAGACAGGGGGGCCTTATCCAGGACCCCACGTGACCCAGACTGCCCGCTGTGCAGGCCACATGGGTGGGTCTCAGCTGGGAAGATGGAGACACAGAGCATGTCCCCAAGGACGGGGGCTGCTCCTTCCCCGAGCTCCTGGGATTTCCGGGTCCCTGGCCACGTCCACCAGGCACCTTGTCTCAGCCATGGGGTGACACTGGCTTCACTCCCATTGGCAGATGAGGAACCCCCTGAGAGGGAGGCCCCGCCCAGGTCAGGGCTGTGCCGATCCCAGAAGAGGACTCCCCTCCCCACGGGAGCCCGGACTCTGGGACCCTATGGGCCTGTGGGCCAGCAAGAGGGCAGCACAGCAGGGAGCACAGGGGTCAGGAACGCTATGACTTTCTCCAACAGATCACACCCTGAAGATTTTCTGATCGAATGCCTCGGATGTTCTACTAGGGCTGAGGGGTGCCTGTGGAGGAGGAAGCCGGGGCCCTGGGGGGCTGACCTGTGTGTGTTCCTGGGAATGGCCTGCATCACACCCAGTGACATCACTGTCCCCCCACAGTCCTTCTGCAACATGTCAAGGATCACCACCATGCTCCGCCCTGCACACCTGTCCAGTGGAACCCAGGCGCAGTCCACCTGCAGTTAGTGATGGTCTTAGGTGCACGTGACAGCAGCGTCCCTGGGCGTTCCATTGCACAGCTCTGGCATGGAGAAGACCAGAGATCTGTGCTCCCCACACTGGCCTGCCGCAGGGAGGGGGCCCATGGCAGGGCGCTGAGCTGAGACATCAACATTCAGAACCAGCAGAGGACATGAGGTCAGGCTCCTTGCAGGCCCACAGCCCAAGGCCAGATCACGACCACCCTTGGGGCTTTCGGGAATGCAGGAGGCTCTTCCTGCCAACGACCTGCCACACAGGACGTGACAGCACACGGCTAGCTTCCCGTCCCACTCTGTACGTCCTGGGTGTGCTAAGCCTAGGTTGACAGCGTCGCTTTTCCCAGGTACATTCATGTGCTCCTGGGTCAGCATGCAAAAGTGCTTTCCGAAAGGTCAGAGTCATCTCTCATCCTGAGCATTCTTGCCCTGTGCCCAGCTACTGCCCCACATGCTGACTAGGAGACCCGCTCAGGCCCCTCCCCTCCGGGTCATCTGCACTCTCAGGCTTCATGTTCTGCTGTATTCACCCGCCCCGCACTTCTAAATGCCCGCAAGACCTTCCCAGTGTCACATGCCAACCATGACACAGGACAGGCTTCTCCAGTACCAGCCTGGCTCGTTCCCATCATTCCTTGTTTCTGCCTGCTTTTCCCCATCGCCCGAGTCCTGCACATCCTCTCCTTCTGAGTGTCACCTCCCTACCTGCACGTGCCCTCAGGACAGCTCAATTCCACCTACAGCATGAAAAAGCCACCTCCATGTCCCGGTTGCCCCTCTTCCAGGCCAGCTCTCTGCTGTGGCCCGGGAGTGCAGTGGAGGATGGCCCAAGTGCTTGGGCCCTGCACCCCATGGGAGACCAGGAGAAGCACCTGGCTCCTGCCTTTGGATCAGCGTGGTGCGCCGGCCACAAGCGCGCTGGCCGCGGCGGCCATTGGAGGGTGAACCAACGGCAAAGGAAGACCTTTCTCTGTCTCTCTCACTGTCCACTCTGTCAAAAAATTTAAAAAAAAGAAAAAAAAAAAAAAAAAAGGGCAGGGCTTCTGGACTGACCCACCTTTAATCTGATCCACCTGTGTGCCAGGCCCAGAAGGTGTTCCAGGCTCCTGGCTTCAGCCTGACTCAGCCTCAGCCAGCATGGGCTTCTGGGAGATTAAATCAGCAATTCAGAGTCATCCTTCTGGATCTCTCTCCCTGTCCCTTCCTCCAACTCTGCCTTTCAAGTCAACAACTGAAAAGAAGAAGAGAAGAGAAGAGAAGAGAAGAGAAGAGAAGAGAAGAGAAGAGAAGAGAAGAGAAGAGAAGAGAAGAGAAGAGAAGAGAAGAGAAGAGAAGAGAGAGGGGAGGGGAAGGGAAGGGAAGGGAAGGGAAGGGAAGGGAAGGGAAGGGAAGGGAAGGGAAGGGAAGGGAAGGGAAGGGAAGGGAAGGGAAGGGAAGGGAAGGGAAGGGAAGGGACAAGATGACATCCTGGGGCGGCGCTGTGGCATAGTAGGTTGAACATCTGCCTATGACATCGAGATACCATATGGGCACCGGTTGGAGTCCCAGCTGCTCCACTTCCAATGCAGCTCTCTGCTAAGACACGAGAAGGCAGTGGAACATGGGCCATGTACTTGGCCCCCTTATCCACGTGGTAGACCCAGAAGAAGCTCCTGGCTCCTGGCTTTGGATCAGCTCAGCACCGGCTGTTGTGGCCCTTTGGGGAGTGACCCATTGGATCAAAGACCTCTCTGTCTCTCTTTCTCCCTCTCTCTCTCCCTCTCTCTGTCTCTCTTGCCTCTTTCTCTCCTGTCACTCTGCCAGTGAAGTAAATAAATCAATCTTAACAACAACAACAAAAAACCCTGAGCCCAAACTTAGATGAAAGTGGCTGCACTCCTGGGTCGGCAGTGTAGAGCAGTAGGTTAAGCCTCCACCTGCGGCGCCAGCATCCCATATGGGCACTGGCTTGTGTGCTGGCTGCTCCACTTCCATCCAGCTCCCTGGTGATGGCCTGCGAAAGCAATGAAGATGGCCCAAGTCCTTGGACCCCTGCACCCATGCCGCCGGAGACCTGTAGACGCTCTCAGCTCCTGGCCTCCGATTAGCCCATTTGAGGACACTGTGGCCAGTAGCGGATTGAACCAGCACATGGAAGACCTCTCTGTGTCTCACTCTACTTCTCAGAGAAAGAAGGAAAAGAGTATTCAAAGCACAGCAGCAGCTTAACTCCTCCCAGAAACTTTTCACAGGAGGTCTTTACTATCGAGAGTACACCCAAATAGCATCTTTTCAGGCTCTGGTTGGGGGACAGGAGAGCTCCCCACAGGGAAGGGCCATGGGCCACTGCCATCTAAACCACTCGACATCGCCAGTGCTGCCACCGTCAGCACCAACCCCGGCACATGAGCCTGTCCCTCATCTTTCAGGGAAGGACATTCCCACAACAGGGAACTAGCCATTAGCTAACAGGAAGGACACGCACACTATGTGTCCCCACCACGGCCATCTACTCCCCAGACATTCCTCACTGAACCACGCCCAACACCACTCCTGATCTCTCCCCACGCCCCTGTCCAAACCCAACACGGAACAGCCCCGGTGTCTAGGGTCTCCTCAGGACGCTGGATGGAAACACTCTCACACATGCCACCTATCCCGTCTGGCTCCTCACACTGACCTCCCTCAGGCTCATGGCAGGCCCAGACCCCAGAGATGGCTGGCACGATCCCTACCAGCCCTGGGGAACAATCAGCAAGTGCAGGGCCACGGTAGTCATCACCCTGGTCCTCAGAGAGCCGGCCCTGAGCCCAACCAACGCCCCTGGGAGTCTGAATGAGCTTCAAGAACCACTGTGCACTGCTAAAGCCCCAGATCCTGCAGGACCCAAAGGACCACCCCACGACTCCTCCGGGGTGCAGGCCAGAGCTAGGAGCACTCAGTTCTCCACTGACCATCAGCTCCCTAGAGCAGACAGCCCCAGGTGCACACGGGGCAACTGAGTCTGGGTGGTCGCAGCCTCGTTTTGGGCTTTGAGAGAGAAGAACCACCCTCCAGGTGCCTGTGGCTGGGAGGAGCCACACTTCAGGGGCTGGGACAGGGCTCCCAATGCACAGGGAGCGGCTCCCGGTCGGTCTCAGGGTGTGATGGGAGCTCTTGCTCCTCAGGGTCCACAGCTGGGCAGCTGAGGGCGCCAGCTTCACTGGGACACGATCCCCAGGGACCACACGGGAGGCTGGGGCGTCTTGACAGGGACAATGACCATGCAGGGTGAGAAGCCCTCAAGCAGGGGGGAACAGGTCTAGCCCAGCTGTGACAAAGGCTGGACCCACACCTGCTGTGGCAGGCGGAGGCTTCCCCCTGTTGGTGCGACGGGGGGCAGTGTGCACAGGGCATGGCTTAGAAGTGCAGCAGGCAGCAGGCAGCGCCCGCTGGGACTCGGCAGCCATCTTGTGTGAGAGGAGGGGGCTCAGTTGAGGAGCCACAGGAAGTGACCTCACCTGGAGACCTGGGGGGCCCGGCAACAACCCCAACATTCCAGAGTTGAGTCTGAACCAGCTCACCTGGATAGAGTCTCGCAGGAAGATGTTCCTGAGTTGTATCCCGCGATGCCCAAGCCCAGCCCCCAAGAAACCCTGCGGTGGGTGCCTCGCCCAGTGGTGGGGACGCTGGGCCAGCCCTCACCCCCGACGCTCCTGGTGCTTCCAACAGAAAACGGCCATGGTGAGTCTGGAAGCAGGACAGGTCTCTGCGGGCCAGGACACCACTGGGAACCCACCCGAAGCCCATAGGCCCCTGGGGGTGGGTGTGGGTGTGGGTGTGGGGGGCAAGGGGCCACTTCCCTCTCAGAGGAGGGAGGCTGGAAGTCCTAGGTGGAGGCAGCCTGAGGCCCAGAGCTCCTGGCCGCGGAGGGATCCAGGGACTGCCTCTTACCTGCCATTCTCTGCTCTTGTCTCCCAGGGCCAGGACAGGTCAGCCTCGCGCCTGGCAATGCACAGAAGGCTGCGGATCGCCAGCAGGCAGGACGTGTGTCAGGCCCCTTTCACTGATGACCTGTGTGTGGTGGGGGAGTGGTCAAACGAGCCCACAGCTCCGAAGCCCCCGTACCGGGCGTTCCCCGGCACACAGAAACCACTGGACGTCCCCCTCAGTCACACACTGTTGGTCAGAGCCCAGATAGAGCCCAGGGGCTCCGCAAATGCCCATCTCACAGCGGAGGAAGTAGGGCCCGTTGACTTCGCCTGTGTCAGTCGTGACCCAGGGTCAGGGCCGGGCCTGGCACCTGACCTCACGGCTGGGGCGGCACAGAGCCCTGATCTCCCAACAACACCCCCGCTGGAGCAGTGCTGGTCCTCCATCGATCAGCGCCACCACAAGGATGCGCGGGGGACAGCTGTGTCCCCGGGGGCCGAGCAGGGCTCAGGGGAGGCCCTGAGAGAAGAGGCTCTGGGGATGGAGGGCCTGGAGCCAGGACTGTACACAGCAGCTGAAGCCGAGGACGCTGCAGGGGCACCAGACGCAGCACTGGCCCCGGCCTCAGCCCCAGCTCCGCAAGTCCCTTCTGCTGCAGCCCCAGTGCCACACCTGGCCTTCCCCGCCCCCGTCGTCCTGTATTTCTCTTTACTCCTCCCCACTCTCTTCCTTTTCTCCACCTTATTGTCCCTGAACCTCAATAAAATGTAAGTTGTTACCCACTGTGGAATGTACAATTTGCACCCTGCCAGCTCCCCAGGCCGTGCCCTCCCCACCCCACTCTCCCTGCACCATGGCTCCAATGCCCGGGACCTGCATCCTCTGCAGAGGACACGGGCACCTCCCCAGGGGCAGAGCCAACATTCCCCGTTTGGACAAAGAGCACCACATGCTGGGAAGGCCAAGGGAAGCAAGGAACAGGGAGACGCTGGCATGGCTGGGGCAGCGCTTCCTCATGCTCAGGGACGCAGACTCAGAGGTCACAGAACGGACCTGCCGGGGGTGCTGTCCCCGCAGCCTCAGTGTCCTCATCTGTGCAATGGGAAGGCAGCTCTGCCACAGCCATCACCGCGTCATGTAATGCGATGTTGTGCACCTCCCTGCACACACTGGGAGCTCACAGCTCCAGTATGAAGTGTGCACAGGCATTGGGTGATTCTTAACTGAGGGCACACGATCAGGTCCAGCATCATACACACACAGAAGCAGTCACAGGCTCTGGCCCTGTGCTCAAAAATGGGTCACTGGTACCTAAAGTAGAGGAAGGATTTGCCTACTGCACTGGAGACTGAGGGGCCTTGTCCAGGACCCCATGTAACCCAGACTGCCTGGTGTGCAGGAGACATGGGTGGTCTTGGCTGAGAAGATGGAGACACAGAGGATGTCCCAAGGATAGTGACCATGTCCTCTGGAACAGGCTGTGTTTCCATAGGGAAGTGCACCCCAGGCTTTCATAATCTTCCACTGCCGTGTGGTTCTGGCTTACAGATGAAGAACCTCGCAGTCCCTGAGAGCCCACAGGTAGAACACAGTGATACCGATGAACTGAGGGACACTGTTGACCTCTGGGGACCAGCTGCCCTGCCTACAGGTGGACTGAAATGGGTCCAACAGACATGTGTGCACCAGCAAGAGCTCTGTCACCCAGGATTTCCCTCTCCCCAGTGCGCCAGACTCAAGTTCACAGAGCAGAACCAGGAAGACCGACATCTGGACCTGGAAGGTCTTCTGTATTTCCGTGGTGATGTAGAGGTTGTTGTGCACATGGGGGCCTGGGCTACATCAGTAAACAAAGAGAAGGTCCTTTCTGTCTACTCACCCCTGATCAGGCGTGAAGACTTGCGCATCTGCGCAGGAGACATGAGAAGGCCCAGAGAAGGGAGCATCCTGGGCAGACTTACAAACACAGCAAATGATGCTCTAAATACCTAATGGCCCAGCAGAAAATGAGCTTCCAGGCCTCTCATTTACATGTTCACCTCATCCACTCTTAAACATAACTCAAAATAAAGCATCTAAGCATAAATGTTAAAAGTCAAAAATATAAATCACTTAGAAGAAAACTTACAAAATCTTGACAATTTTGAGTGACCCGCAGATTTTTGATACATTATCACAACTATGATACATAATAAAAAGATAATCAGTAATTTCTCCAAATCGCAAACACTTCTGATTCAAGAAACACATTATCAAAGTGAAAAAAAGATCACACAGATTCAGACAAAATATTTTAAAAGCATTTATCTGATAAAAACCTTTGTCCACAAATATAAGGAACACTTACAATTGAACAATATGAAAATGAACAACCCAAACCACCATGCGTCAAATATTTGAATATGCATTTCTTCTAAGATGAGCGCAGTAAAAGTTGCCCAACATCTTCAGGCCCCAGAGAAAAGCAAATGGAAGCCACAATGTGACACCAACTCTCCCCCACTTGAGTGGCAGGAGTTTAAACAATGGGGAGGAACCAGAGTTGTAAAGGATATGGACAAACAGACCTCACCCATTGATGCTGAGAATGTGAAATGGTGCAGCCACTGTAAAGATCAAGCAGTTGTCCAAATGGAGATATGAAGAGTTACTGTCGGACTCAGCACCTAGCTCATACTCAAGATAAATGAAAATACTTGTCCCTAAAAAAAGTGTCAAGGTAGACATAGGTTGTTATCTGTTAATAACAACTTTGAATGTAAATTGGTTAAATTCCCCACTTAAAGGATAAAGACTGGCTGAGTGGATAAAGACCAACACTCAAGATACTGCCTGGAAGAAACCCATTTCAGACACACATTACATCAGGATAAAAGAATCTGTCAGAAAGAGCATCTAACAACTGGAAATACATACATGCACCTGAAAACAACACCACCTAAGCATGGAATACAAACAATATTGGTTCTAAAGGGAGGTAGAGACCCCACAACAATAGGAGCTGGGGACTTCCACATCCCACCTGTCAATGGACAGATCATCTAGACAGACAACCAGCAAAGAAGCACTAGACTTAAGAAGCACTACACACCAAATGGACTTAACATTTGTGGAGCACTGCAGAATATGCATTCTTCCCCTCAGCACGTGGAACATTCTCCAGAAGAGACCCTACATTCGCCCACAAAACAAGCCTCAACTCATTTTAAAAAATCAAAATCACCTTTTCACAGGCCATAATGGAATAAAATATTAGTAATCAACCAGAGGAATTGTAGATATCAGCCAAATGCATGGAAATCAAACACCATGTTCCTGTCCAATCAATGGATCCCTTTTACCACTCTCCTCAACACACAACTGGGAGTGCTACCCAGCACAATTTAGCAAGAGCAAAAAATCACAGCATCAGTTTGGAAACAACAAAGTCAAATAGTCCTTACTTGCAATCTATATGATCTTATATATAGGAAAATTTAAAACTTCATCAAAGAGTTAAAAGAATTCAATAAAAGTGTAGGATACAGGATCAACTTACAAAAACCAATAGCATTTCAATACCCTAGGAACAAATCAGATGAAAAGAGATCAAGAGGGCAACCCAGTGGTAGAACAAGGAGTTGACAGAAATTGAAGAGATGACTAAAAAGTGCAAAGTCATCCCATGGTCATGCATTTGAAGAACTAGAACTTTTAAATGTCCAACTACTATAGACACAATGCAATTCCTCTCACAATACCAATGACATTCTTCAAAGAATAAGAGAAAGTATTTGCAAGTTGTTCCCCTGATGAGATTAAGGAACTCAACCCAAAAGTCCCCCCACAAAAATGCAATTAAAAATGAGCTAATTATCTGAGTAGATACATGTCAGAAGAAGATATACAAATGGCCAAAAACTACATGAAATAATGCTCAATCATATTAATCATCAGGGACTTGAAACTCAAAACCTCAATCAAAGATTCTCTCTCCCAGGTCTGACCAGAAAAAAACACAATGAACAAATTCAAGGACATGGAGAAAGGGGAATTCTCACACACTCTGGACAAGAATGTCAATCAATGCAGCCCTTGTGGCAAACACTGTGGTGTTTCCCAAAACACCAGAAATAGAACTGCCATATGATCCAGCAATCTGTCTGTGCGTATACATCCAAAGGAAAGGAAACCAAATGTGGACAACATAGTTGCACGCCACGTTTACTGCAGCACTGTTCATGAAAGCCAAGGTATGGAGTCAACCTAGACACTCTACTGGTAGATGAATTGATAAAGAACACCTGGTTACATATGCATAATGGAATAATACTCAGCCATAAAAAAGAACATAGCCATGTCATCTGCAGCAACATCCATGAGCCTGGAAGGTATTGTGGGTTCTTCTGTTTGTGTATGGTTTTTTTCGGAGGGAGAAGGATTTTATTTATTTGAGAAGTTGAGTTACAGACAGAGGGAAACAGACAAAGGTCTCCCATACACTGGTTCACTCCCTAAATGGGTACAAAGGCCAGAGCTGAGCCGATCTAAAGCCAGGAGACAGAAGCCTCTTTCATGTCTCCCAGGTGGGTGCAGGAGTCCAAACACTTGGGCCATTCTCCACTGCTTTTGCAGCAGAGAGCTGGATTGGAAGAACAACAGCTGGGGCATGAACCAGCACCCATTTGGCATGCCAGCACCACATGGGGAGGGTTAGCCCACTACATCACAGTGCCGGCCCCAGGGAGGACACTGTATTAGTTAAACAAATCAATCGCAGGAGGAAAACTACTGCATGTTCCCATTTACGTATGAAATCCTAAAAAGTTGATCTCACAGAGGTAGGCAAATAGAACAGAGTTTACCAGAGGTTGGAAAGGGGAGGGGGGAGTGGAGGGAGGATGGTGGACGGGTACAGAGCACAGTTCACTGTGAAGAGCAATGTCAAATGTTCTGCCACACCGTGAGGTAACCAATGGAAAAGTAATTAATTATGTGCCTCACAATAGCTAGTAGAGGAGATTCTGGATGTTCCCAACACAAATGATGAGTATGTTTCAGGTGACGGATATCTTAATTAACCTGATCAGATCATTATATACCATATATTTACACTGAAATACCACACTGTACCCCATAAACATGTACAATTATATGTGTCAATTATGAATAACCATACATATATTCTATTTTTCAAAAGCGAGTCTAGAATGCCCTAACTGCATCATTCATAATAACCAGCAAGTAGAAGCCATCAAATGGCCAGCAACTGATGTACGAATAAACATATGGTCTGTCCTCAATATAGACAACTCTCCACCCCACAGAAGGGCATACTGTTCTGACACTCCCTATCCAACTCGGGAGCCCTGAAGACATGTGGCTCTGGGAAGGTAGAGAGAGGCAAAGGCCTCATACACCGTGACACTATCAACACGCATGGGACATTTGTGAAAGTGAGTAGACATGCGTCTCAAGGGCCTGGAGGCGGGACTGAGAACTGAGTGCCAATAGGCAGGAGGTTCTTTAAGTGTTTGGGGAATGTTCCACAGCTACACTGTGCTGATGGCTACACAGCCTATACATATATTAAAGTCACTGACATGGACACAAGAGGACATACATCATGTTCTGTCAATTGTAGGTCAAGAAACCTGTCCACAGAAAGTGATCAGAGTGATCCAGAAGCAACTGTTCCTTCACTTGTGTGGACATCATGCCAGTTGACCACCCTAGGGCCAGAAGGATGATGAGGTCAAGGTCTTCTTGGAGACTGGAAGAGGATCTCACAGCACAGAGCCTGGCAGAGGGGAGAGACAGAGCAGTATCTTCACCATCCAGGGCAGTTAACATGAGGTCTGGATTCAGTGGCAGTCCCTGACTTACAGCCCAGAGGCCAAATCCTGCTCTGGGACACTAGGCCTCTGCACTGCTTAGGCTTTGTGCCTGGGGAGCCTCAACTGCAACACAGAACCTATACCACTGTTGGGAAGAACAAATTTATTAAATGAAATGCACCTAGAAGAAAACATGGTACCAATGAGCACAGAACATACTCATCAATGCTGTGGGTTATTCATACTGGTTTCAAAAAAGAAATGAAGGGACCGGTGCTGTGGCATAGCGGGTAAAGCCTCCGTCAGCAATACCAGCTTCCCGGATGAGTGCTGGTGTAGTCCCAGCTGCTCCTCTACCAATCTAGCTCTCACCTGTGGTCCAGGAAAGCAGTAAAAGATGGCACAAGTCCTTGGGCTCCTGCACCCTCGTGGCTGACCTGGAGGAAGCTCCTGGATCTTGGCTTTGGATCAGCACAGCCATGGCCATTGTGGCCATCTGGGGAGTGAACCAGTGGATGGACAACTACTTTCTCTCTGCCTAACCTTCTCTGTGTACTTCTGACTTTAAAATAAATAAATAAATCTGTGAAAAGTAAAGAAAACAGAAGACAAACTGAAATGTAAGATCTGAGCCTTTGAAACAATTAGAAGAAAACACAGGGGAACTGCTTCCGGACAGTGCCATGGGCAAGGATTTCTTAGATCAGACCCCAAGAGCATAGGAAACAAAGCCAACCAGCAGACAAATGGGATTTCACCAAATTAAACAGCTTTTGTACAGCAAAGAAACAAGTCTACAAGCCATCCATCTGACATAGCTGTTAGTAAAGTCAACATAAAAACAACTAAACAGCAAAAACAAGAAACAACAAATAAGTCAGACTTAAGAGTCTCAGTTAGAAATAGACATTTCTTTTTTTTTAAAAAAAAAAGATCTATATATTTACTTGCAAATCAGAGTTACACAGAGAGGGGAGAGGCAGAGAAAGAAAGGACTCCCATCCGATGGTTCACTCCCCAGTTGGTAGCGACAGCCGGGGCTGCGCCGATCCGAAGCCAGGAGCTAGGAGCTTCCTCTGGGTCCCCTACGTGGGTGCAGGAACCCAAGGAACTAGGCCATCCTCTACAGCTTTCCCACACCATAGCATATAGCTGGATCAGAAATGGAAAGCCAGGTCTCGAACCAGCGCCCACATGGGATGCCAGCACTTTAGGCCAGGATATCAACTCGCTGCGCCACAGTGCTGGCCTCGGAAATAGACATTCCTTAAAGTAAGACATGTCAGTGATTCTCCTGTTCCACAGCACTCAAGGGAACTACTTATAATGTGAAATACGGGACAAAAGTGCTCATCACTGATCTCAGAGAGATACAAAGCAAAACCACAATAGGATACCAAAGGAATGAACGATAACTAGTGAGGATGTGTGTGGAGGGGAGGGAACACTTGGCATTCTGTGGGTGGGAATGTAGATGTGGTAAAGAGTAAGGAAGTTGCTCAATAAACAGAAACTAGACCTACCATCCACTCCACCAACCCTACTGCCAGTGTACAATAAAGGGGAAGGAAGTCAGTCTGTGGAAGAGAGATCTGTGCCCCCAATTTTACTGCAGTCCTGTTCCCAGTAGCTAAGGCATGCAAACAACCTACACATCCATCCGCCATGGATGGAAAAAGAAAAAAAGGGGTACGTGTGCACATAGGAATACTACTCAGCTATAAAAAAGGTTGAAATCTTGTCATTTGTGGTACCATGGGAGGATCTGGAAATCACTGGGTTAAGTGAAATCAACCAAGCACAGAAAGACAAACACCACATGACCTCACTCACATGTGGAATCTGCAAAGTGGTGATGCCCTGGAGGCTCAGGGCACAACGGCAGTTGTCAGAGGCCAGGAGGAAGGGACAAGGGCAGTGGACAGAGACGGACTAGTATGAGTCACAGCTGACGGAGCAGGAGTCTCTGTGCTTCTGCTGCGTGGGAGAGGACAAGGCTGTGTATCTCCCTAAGAAGGCAGACACAGCCCCGCAGTGTGGCATTTGCTTCCCCGCAGGAACAAGCCCAGTGAACTCGGGGGACAGAGGAGGTGGAGGTGGGGAGCAAGGGCTTTCCACCCCTCTGCTCACTTCCTGCAGGGCCAACCAACAAAGATGAAAGTCCAGGGTGATCACACCATGGACAGGACCAGTCCTAACCCTGTGATTCCCCACAAGCTCAGGTTACACTCAGGTCTGAACTCATGCAATCCTAAGCCCTAAAAACCAAGGACCCAGATAAGATGACCTTGGTGAAGTTCTAGGGATGCTGGGAAGGGAGATCCCGCCCCAGTTCCCTGTCCTCATGCACTGACACTCAGTAACGGCGGCCGCAGCAGCTATGAGGGTACAGGTGCAGAGACTCAGGTATCAGGATATGACAGAATCACCTTCTGCAATCCTGAAAAAAATGAGGAGGGGGCTACTATGCCCATTTTGTAGCAGGGAAATTGAGGCATGGGACAGGGAATCCACATAAAGCCACGTCACCTCTCATGGCAGAGTGCAGATCACACCCTGTCTCTCCAGCTCCTCATTAATCTCCTGGTTCCACTCCTGTACCCCAGACCTAGGGGCTCTCCCCTAGGCACTGGACCCAGATTGTTCTTGCTCCGGGGCACTCTGGGCACTGCAGGGTGAGGGGCAGCATCTCTGGCAACCACCTGACCCAAGCCAGGAGCACCTCCCAGTTGGGCCAACCACAGTGTCCCTTAAGGAGTCACAATCTCCACAGCTAGGAACCAGGGCCCCATGGACAATCTTTACTCAGTGGACAAAGAAACTGTTTTTTAAATTTTTTCATCAATTTTCATTTGACTTGAAAAGCACAAAGAGAGGCGGAGCTCTCATTGGTGGCAGGGACCCAAGTGCTCGAGCCACTGCCTGTGCCCCCCCAGAGACACGTCAGTGGGAAGCTGGATTGGAAGCAGAATACTGGCAGCCAAACCCAGCACCCTCATGGGGGATACAGGCATCCAAGCTGGCAATTTGACCTCCTGGGCCACAAACCCTCCTGCAACAAAGCTTTTAAAAACAAATCCAACAGCCTGCACCACTGCCTGCAGTGCCACCATCCCTTATGGGCACCGGTTCAAGTCCCAGCTGTTCCACTCTGATCCAGCTCTCTGGGAAAGCAGATGATGGCTCAAGTCCTTGTGCCCCTGCACCTGCATGGGAGACACAGAGGAAGCTCCTGGTTCCTGGCTTCCAATCGACCCAGCTCCAGCTGTTGGAGCTATCTGAGGACTGAACCAGTGGTTGGAAGACTTCTCTCTCTCTCTGCCTCTGCCTCTCTGTAACTCTACCTTTCAAATAAATAAATAAATCTTTAAAAAAAAAAAAAAAAAAAAAAAAAAAAACAAAGACCTAACACTCAGAAAAAAAAATCCAGGAGCCAATGTTGTGACATGGCAGGTAAAGCCACCACCTGCCTGGCAAGCATCCCAAATGGGCACAAGTTCAAGTCCCTAATGCTCCACTTCTGATCCAGCTCCTTGCTGATGTGTCTGGAGGCAGCAGAAAATGGCCCAAGTACTTGGAAGTCCCAGGTTCTCGCCACATCTGCAGGTCAGGAGCCTGAGTGCTACAGGCTCAAGGTCTCTCCTGAGGTTACATGGTGCCATCTGGTGTGCTGCCGTCTCAGTTCCTTGTGGCTGTAGGGCTGCATCCCTGTTTTATGCCTGGCCTGGGTGGTTTGCTCGAAAGCTCCTGTGGGGTGAGCTGATGTACGGTCAGGATCTTAATCAAGTCCAGGTGAATGTCAGGTCCCCTCAGGCCCTGGCTGCCTCACTCAGTGTCACACACATCGTCTCCCTTTACACTGACACAGTCGCTGATTCAGGGCCCTCCACCACAGCTGCAGAGTCTGTCCCACAATGGGATACCACAGGAGAATGACACTGTGGGTTGAGACCCAGGATCAGGTGTCACCCGTGGGGCATGGGAAGGTATCCTGGGGTAGGGGGCTGGGCAGTAAGAGCCAGGAGGAGAGCAGGTCAGGCTGTCCAGGGAGAAGCAGAAGGGGGCCCCCAGCAGGTAGGTTGTGCTGCCAAGGAGCAGGGAGCCTGGACGGAGATGCCTCCCAGGATGCAAAATAGCTCAGCCCCTCTCAGGCTGCCATCAAGAAGATCCAAAGGTGTGCCCTCCAGTCAGGGAGCCACAACGTGAGACATCAAGGCTCAGTAAGCAGAGAAATGAGGCTGGAGCAGAAGTGACAGTGGCGAAAGATCCACAGACCCAAGGCCTGGACAGGAGTCTCCAGGATGCACGGCAGACCCATGCCAGTGCGGAGATGTCCCCAGATGTCACTATCCCAGCACCTGCGGGCCAGACCTGATACAACACCTGTTTGCTTCCTTTAATCGAGCAGAGTCCACAAAACACAGAATTTTAGAGCATGCAGCTCAGCTACGTTAACAACATTCCCATGGCTGGACAACCCTCACCATCCTGTCTCAATCAGGGTCCCAGACTGCCTTCCTTGGCCTGTGCACTACTCAGCCTGCTGTCCGCTCCCACTGATCCCAATGAGCCGTACAGGCTGAGGGAGGACACAGGCAGCTGGGCCCGGGTGTCAGGGCATTCATATGTCAACAGGACAGCACGGAGCCCACTCGCAACCCTATCTGCCACTCTGGGTGTCCGGTACACTCAGGCGCTGCTGAATGGAGACTCCGCCTTTCAGTTTGGTTTGCCTTCATCTTTTTCTTAATAAAACTGCAAACCTCCAAATAATAAGATAAAATACAGTCAAAGAAATGTCTACTTATTTTCACCTACTTGAAAGGTAGAGAGAGAGACACACAGAGAGAAGTCTCCCATTAACTGGTGCACTTCCCAAATGCACACAACCACCAAGACAGGACCAGGTGAAGCCAGGAGCCAGAAACTCCATCTGCGTCTCCCATGTGGGTATCAGAGGCCCAGGGACTCAAGTCACCGAATGCTCCCTCTCAGTGCATCCAAGAGGAGCTGGATCAGAAGCAGGGCAGCCAGGTCTTCACCTGGCACCCAGATAAGAAATGGGGTTGCCCCAAGGGGAGGCTTAACCATCTGTACCTTGACATCCTCAATTTACTTTGTATTCTGACCAAGAATGCGAAATTATTAGGTGCACTGGTGAAATGAGCTTCCACTTTACTTTTTTCCTATGGGTAATATTTTTTTAAAGATTTATTTGGTTTATTTGATAGAGTTATGAAGAGATGCAGAGGCAAAGAGAGAGAGGTCATCCCACTAGGTCGCTCCCTAAATGACTGCAAAAGCCAGAGCTGAGCCAACATGAAGCCAGGAGCCAGGAGCTCCTTCCAGGTTTCCCACATGGGTGCAGGGGCCCAACGACTTCTGCCATCCTCGGCTGCCTGTCCCAGGCACATTAGCAGGGAGCTGGACTCGAAGTGCAGCACCCATATGGGATGCAGGCACTGCAGGCCAGGGATTTAACCCACTGAGCCACAGTGCACGCCCCATCTATGAGAATGTTAACCATATAAATTGCAACAGATATATTCTAAATATTAACTGCATACAAATACACAATGCTTAACTTGGGCACTTTCAAATCTGTTTCTATAAAAATACATGTCCCCTTTATAAACAGGTTCCCCATTACAGAGATGAAAACTCACTTCATTTCTATATATGTAAGCAGTTTAAGAATACTGCTGAGGATCAGGTCAATTTTTTTCCCCAAAAACATTCTAAAGATGGCCACAGGACAAAAGAGGATTCACTACAGCCTGCTGACTTAAACCTTGGTTCACTACCCTCCTTCACAGGTATGAGATCACCCTGGATAATCTTCCCAGGGAATCAAAAATGCAATCTGTCCTCTCGTGCTGTCAGAACAACCGCGGAAAGCACACTGGGGACACTCAACCAACACCAGTGCTCACGTGACTGAGGCAGTCATCTTGGACAACAAAGAAAGACTTCCATCCAGGATCCAGAAAAAGCAGGAGGCGGGGAGATGAAGAAGTTCTGGAAACGGGGCCCGTGTTGTGGTGCACTGGATAAAGCCACAGCCTGCAAACCCTCACATCCCATGTGGGCACCGGTTCCTGTCCTGGCTACTCCAATTCCAATCCAGCTCCCTGCAAGTGGTCTGCAAAAAGCAGAGGAAGATGGCCCAAGTACCTGTACCCCTGCAACACACACAGGGCACTGAGCAGAAGTACCTGGCTTCAGCTTGGACCAGGGAAGCCACTGCCACCATCTTGGGAGTGAACCAACAGATGGAAGATAGCTCTCTCTGTCTCTCCTTTTTCTGGAACTGTGACTTTCAAAATAAGAAATAAATCTTTTTTTTTTTTAAGATTTAGAAATTCTAGAGATGCAGATGAGCCTCAGATGGCAGATTTCCCATGCAGGGTTCTCAGCACAACAAAAGGATATGGAAGAATCACAGAGCACAAGGGCAGCGCAGCCATGTTCTTGTCAGCCCTTCAGGGAGAACCCTATGAGAGGAAGTCACGCATCGCCAACAGGATGCACACCCAGCACTCACCCCCTGCCCCTCCTATACACCCAGCCCTGCTCCTCAGCCAGCTCCCTCCATGGCCTAGCTCCTCCAAGTGCACCCTGTACTTTGGTTAATATCGACACTTGTCCTTCCCTAAGTAATACAGCAGGTGGACGAAGACCAAAAACTTGAGTCTGTTCCTCCCGTCATTCTCTCCACAAACCCTGCACATTCAGGTCATTCTCATGCCTCCACGTCCAGACTACAGATGCCAAATGGCCCACAGGACAACAGCAAGAGACTCAGGAGGCAGCAGCCCTGAGTGTCCACACATGAGACACAGCTCCTGATCTGCTGGGGGCTTGCTTCCTACAGGAACTGAGCCTGGTGACCCAGGGCCCACAAGTTATTCGGTAGTGACCCCCAAATCTCCTGCTGTGGACTGCAGACACAGACCACAGTGGAGACTGGGGAGTGACTGTCCTGGTGAGACTGGAAAGAGTCTGAGGTCTGAAGGAGGAAGATTCTGAGCCAAGGCTCCCAAGTGAAGCCCTGCTCCCCACTCACACACACCTGACCAGCATCCTACTGCACTCAATGGCAGCTGACCCCTGCTCAGACTCCCAGCATGCTGGGTGCACTCCCTTCAGCTCAGCTCCCAAGACCACCACTCTCCAGCCCAGTGTTCCTACCCAGCCTGACTGCTTCCCCCATGAGTGCTCCCACCCTTCAGCAGAGATCCCTCCTCTTCCTCTCCCCAACACCGGGCTTGCTGTCCCCAGAGGCCCTGCCACCTCCTCTGCCTCACTCGGGCAAAACACCCACAGCAAACACCAGCACAGCCCTTAGCACGGCTTGGCCCTGAGGTAAGCACTCACCCAGAAATGCAACAGACTCTAATGAAGTGCTATGGATACCACTGAGGAGAATCCCACAGGACTCCCAAAAATGAGTCACAGATCACTGCCCACCCAATGAATAAAAGGCTCTGGACTGTGGAGAAAGCCACTGGTAGCCCAAAAAAGAGTTATAGCTTACTGCTGCCCACAAACAAGCAAAAATAGGAAATAAAAATGGAGTCACTTATGCTAAGCCAGAAGCTGATGACATCACTTATGTCAAGCTCAGCACTTGCCAGAAAGATGCTCCTCATCAGACTGAACAGACATCCCTGGGCAGTCTGATAACCTGTACGCTACAGACGACAACCTCAAGTTACCTTCCTACTCACACAGGGATTGGCTGCACCCCAGGAATACTGCAGATACACCCTGTCCTAAACAACAGATTGGTGGCACCCCGGGAAACTCCCAGAGGGAGCACAACTGATTGGTGACACCCTACCGCTCCTGGAGACTCTCCCTTCATAATGACAAGGATAAAAGGATCATGGTCCCGGTGACTGTGAACCTCTGGATCTTCACACATTCAGAGCTGAATAGGCAGCCCGTTACACATGGATCCGTAATGGCACAAGATGACAACCGATCAAGGGCCCAGTACATGTGAACCTCTGGATCTCCTTACACATGGAGCTTAAGAGCCAGCTCACTAGCCCCCTTGCTAAGCAACACACGGAGACTACAGGACCAAACTCCAGTGGAGCCACCGCCTCGCCTGGACCCCTTATCAGCCTGCTGCCTGACCTGACCACACAGCTGGACCAGACCTCTCAGCAGGGGACCTCTCCAACTCCTTACCTTGTCATTCCCCTGGGAACTCCGGGCTTCTGCTCAGAGTGACAGCCATCCCACTACTGCATGCCTGTAAGTGACTGTTCTGAGATCCATCTCTCCGAGTGGTAATGAGACTCTGGACTCTGGATTTTGAACTTTCACTTTTTGGGAATGTGATAGGAACCTTAAGAACGCAGCATTTATAATGATATTGGCCATATGTAATAGGAAGGAATGTGCCTCGACCCTATGATTAAGAATGTCTTCTGCTTCGCTGTACTTATATTATTACAGTTGGACTGCCTTTGAGATTGCTTTGATGCCAGGTGTGTGTTATGATGTGTGGAGTAATGAACATAACTACAGAGATTGGTTTGCAGTGGGAAAGCCCTAGTGTGAATTGGAGTGAGCAATAAAAAGCCTTTCATTGGGAAGACAGTGTCGTGTCCGTGTGTTCCTTCTTCCCTATGCTCCGGCAATTCACCCTTGAGCCCTGTTGAAATGCGTGACAGCAAACACTCACAACATACCACCACTACTGCTAAACTCGGGAGACACCCACACTGTACATTCACTCCATTACAATTAGTAACACCTCTACAGCACACCCTACCCCACAGGTCCCACAACTCTCAGGTGGACACGGCTCCCCCACTACTGCAAAAACCGTCTCCACAAGCCACTGCCACTTCTACAGATTCCTCCAAGTAATTCTAAGAGTAAGGCAGTGCTATCCAACTCTACCAGACCACTCTTCCAACTCCTGGACCCTCAGCTCCAGGGCGATCTCTAGGAATTCACCCCACTCAGATACCCTTTTTTATCCTCTGTTCACATCTCTCGCTTCAAAGCACTGTACCGCGATGCTATCTTTTGTTGTGATATTAGCCATAGACTTTGTCAGAAACCAGCCAAACCGAATGGACCCATAGCAGAAGACTTCTCTCAGCACTCTCTCTCTTCTGGGTTGCATGCTTTACTACGGTGTGCTGCTTCTAACCTGCTGCCCTTTTTGTGGTCCCCAATTCTATATATCTCTCACATCCTCCCAAAGCCTCTACACAGCTCTCATCAATGCTTCCTCTCGTCTCTTCTTTGAACATAACCCCACCATCACTTCATGCGGGATCTGTACATACTCTTCCCACTTCCCAGCCAGTCTGGACAAAGGACACAGGACTGAAGGGATACCCTGTACTTTCCCCAAAACAGGAAGAATTCAACCAACCTTATTTACCTATCAAAGGCATGTTCTGTGCTTTGCTGACAGGTCAAGCCCTTAAATGCATCCTACGTGTTCCCTTCCCTTTTTCCATGAAGTAGGATCACTGTCCCACAAACTCTATAACTGGACGATTACTCTCCCAGCCTCCCCTGTTTCCTCCATTTCCTTCCCCTACTCCCACAGGTTAGCGAAATTAGCCACAAAGGCAAATACTCCCACTCTAACTGAACCATCACTGTCAGGACCCAGCCCAAGGATGCATTGGTGAACATGCGGGGGACCATAAATAGAAGCATTCTTGCTCTGTGGCATCCAGCTGTACAACTGTCTTCCCATGAACTGGACAGGCATGTGTCCTCTTACGTTCCTATTTCACCCTTTCTCCTATACTCTCAACCAGACTTGATGTCCCATACCTCAAACACCCCATGTCAAGAGTGACTTGGACTTAGCAACCCTTCTTTCTTGTTGGGTGTTTTTTGCCAGGGATTGGGCCAGGAGCAGCCAGACTGGCAATTTCAGGAGACAAGACAAAGAAATACAAAGAATTATGTCTCACTCTCAAAGAAAACATAAATGACCCAGCACCACACCTGTCTCACTTCCAAGACCAGGTAGAGTCCTGTCAGCAGTGGTCCTGCAAAATCACTGAGGATTTAGACGTCCTCAGCTCCATAAAAGGAGGACTTTGCCTCTGGGTAAAGAGTGTGGCTTGTGGTCAGTGCCGCCATAGCTCAATAGGATAATCCTCCACCTGCTCGCCGGCACACCAGGTTCTGGTCCCGGTTGGGGCGCCGGATTCTGTCCCAGTTGCTCCCCTTCATTCCAGCTCTCTGCTGTGGCCCAGAAGTGCAGTGGAGGATGGCTCTAGTGCTTTGGCCCTGCACCCGCATGGGAGACCAGGAGGAACCACCTGGCTCCGGGCTTCGGATCAGCGTAGTGCGCCGGCCCCAGCGGCCATTGGGGGGTGAACCAATAGAAAAGGAAGACCTTTCTCTTTGTGTTTCTCTCTCTCTCTCACTGTCCACTCCATAAAAAAAAAAAAAAAAAAAAAAAAAAAAAAAAAAAAGAGTGTGGCTTGTACACCAGTCAGTCAGGTGCTGTGAGAGATGCTATTGAGCACATTGAAAAGCATGCTAATGAAATGTAAGAATGCATTACAATACCCTTGCCACATCTTAGCCATCTTTGCCACTCTGAGTAACTTTTCTACTACTTTCTTTTTCCCTCATAATCACGGTGCTTTATTCTTATGATATATAATTACACATTTCAAAAGTGCTCACAGGAACCAGTGACTGCTAGATCCCAAGACATCCCGCAGGAACATCACAAGACTGATCTTCTTCTCCAGTCACTCTGGACTACAGCCCTGCATCAGCAGGAAGTGGCCAATAGGACACCAGCACCCATCTCTCTCTCTGTCCTGGGAGTAGCAATACAGGACCTTGAGCAACATCATGGGCAGAAGAGATGCCGTGTTACAGCCACATCACTGCCTCAAGAGTTCAACCATTATCCCCAGCACTCTGGAAGGTTGAAAAAGCCAAGGCAAACCATCTCAGCTCTGTCTAATCCCTGCCCAGCCCGAACCAAAAGTACCCAGGCTAGATAAGCCCCAGTCTCTACCAGAACGTGTCCCGACCCTCGCTAGTAGTGGGCCCTCAGGTCTGTCTCTAAATAAACAGGCTCTAGCTACTGAGTGTCGCTCCTCCTCTTCATGGAGGAACGACACTAAACCCTGCCTAGGCTTCATATCCGAGTCACGGCACCATTATGTCGCTCCCCGTCTTCGTGGAGGAACGACACAGGACCCTGCGCTGTTCTTTCGTCTGCTCGGCCCTCCCCGGGTTTGCTGCTGGTTCTTCCCGGGTTGGCTGCTGGTCCTTCCCGGGTTGGCTACCATCCCTTCCACCTCCGTGGAAGGGCGGTTCCCCCTGCCACATTCCCCACTTCCGCAGGGGAGCGGCACACCACCAGCCGGTTCTCTCGGGGGCTGCACAGGTGTTCCCCTTAGATGTTCCCCTTAGATGTTCCTGGTGCATGCCGTCTCTCTCCTCCTTTAT
This sequence comes from Oryctolagus cuniculus, assembly GCF_051225735.1. NCBI lineage: Eukaryota > Metazoa > Chordata > Mammalia > Lagomorpha > Leporidae > Oryctolagus > Oryctolagus cuniculus. The sequence continues at coordinate 46,032,124 of NC_142882.1, forward strand.
AGTCCTCCTCTGCCAATCCCAACACTGCTACCCACACGCCGAGTACGCTGCTCTCCTCCAATCAGGAGCAGGTCCCACAGTTTATTGGTTGAACTGGAGGCAGCTGTGTAGAAGCTGTTTTCTCCTCTCCCAGCGCCATATTGTGGGAGAGCAGATGCATAAAATAAGTCTTAATTCCAGTAACTTAGTCTAGTCCGAGTTGCTCCCCACAACTGAGTTCGTAGTTTCTAGTCCATCTTCCCTGTGTCTTGTGCATATTGTCTAAAACACACCATTAGGGAAATGAGCAAGCCAGACAACACCAGCATTCAGTCCTCGGTCAGGGGAAACCATTAGATGGATTCCCGGCAAAGGAACATTCCGTGTGTTTGAGTTCAGTTGCTTATTCATCCACTGATCCACTCCCCACACACATGCAATGGCACCAGGGGTGAGCCAAGAACCAGGAAGTCACCCCAGATCTCCCTGACAGGTGGCAGTAACCCAAGCATTTGAGCTTTAACCCCCCAGGATCTCTTTAGCAGGAAGGTGATACACATGAAACCCAGGCACTCTGATACTCTGATGTCCCAACCACAAAACACAATGCTCACACCCCACTTTTATTCCCAAATAAAAGACCACTCACCTGCACAGATAGTAAAATGTCCTGCCAACAACACCTCAGCCAGCACACGTCTGGGCCAAGACTTCAACTCAGATGAGACTGAAACCACAAGTTGTAACCGGGAACCTATAGGAGGAAAACACCCTCGTGTTTCAACAGGCCTTGGAGAACCTAAGAACCAATTCACACCTACCAGATGACAAAGAGAAAGATGTCTGCTGCTAGCAACACAAACTTTGGGATTCTCTACTGAGTCCACCGTGACCTCAGCCATAAGATCAAAAGGGCCTCACTTAGAAATGAAAGCTTGAAAGGGCTGGGCCCTGTTGGCAACCAGTCCTCTGCCTGTCACGAGCTGTTCAACCACAGCCCTGACACAGACAATAAAGATGCTTCCTGCTCCCCCTCTTCCATGGCTTATAAAGGAAAGGGGACCCCTAAAGTGAAAGTAGGGCAATGCCAGGGCTGAGAAAAGATCAGCAAGGGGGCTCCAAAGTCAAGTCCACTTGCTGTGCTGTGGCACACTGTCCCCTAAACTGCTCCAGACTACTTGGAAAAAAAAAATAAGGGTTCCTTTTTGTATGTAGGATCCAAACTGAGGAGGCCCTCCCTTAGTACCATAATGGGGAGGTGGAGGGCTCAATCTAAGGCGCTGGGGAAGAGGTAGCTGTGATCCAGACACGCACCCTTGAGGGGCAGCCAGGGCCTCCACCAAGCCCACCATCAACACCATGACCTCCCCCGGGAGTCAGGAGCCACCAAGGGAATGAAATGGCCTGACCCCAGATCAGGGCAGTCAGCTCACCCTGTCAGTGCTCATCACCAATTTCATAGTGTCCCATGTCTACAGGGAAATACACTTCATTGTGTCTCTTCATTCAAAGTAGGCCCAGCACTCAATGTCCAGTCTACCACTGCTTTAAGAAAAACAAAGAGCCAACTGCAGTCCCCTCCCCTCGTCCCCACCCTCCCAGGGAGCAGCCCCAGAGCAGGTGGGCCTCAGAGGCTCTAATTCAGCCCCTTCCCAAGAAGAGCTCACTGCCCAGAGAGGAGGAGAGTGAGGCCTTCCAACCAGGCTCTGCTGGGGGGGGGGGGTGTTTATCCAGACGCCCACCAGGTGCAGGCCTCTTTCTGCTCTCACCCAGACAGAGCACCTCCATCCCACAGCCTTGCTTTACCCTCTGTAATATGGAAGGTCTGATGGAGACCACGCATTGGCCTCCTTGCCACTCTAAACGTCTGTGCCCATTTTGCTTGCATGTCCCCACATCTCTGGGAACAGCAGATCCTCCCTTAAAGTAGGCAACGCCCACCCAATCCAGCTTGCTGCTGAGAGGGGCCAGAGCTTTTCTGGAATCCCGGCTGAGCCCTTGCCCCACCCTCTCCCAGGGCCTCATTCTAGACCCAGCCCCCTCCTCAGACAGCCAGCCTCTCATTTAATCCTCCCTGCACACCTGGCCACAGGAGAGACAGGCCTCCAGTCAGCACCTGAAAACCCCACCTCTCTCCCAGCCAGCAGGGGTCTATACCTGCCTGCAGAGAGGAAGGCCCTGCAATCCCTGAAGGGAAGTGACTGCCGGCCCGGCCCCACGGCAACTGTGCAGGAAGAGCCCAGCAGGTCGGCCAGCACTTACCAGTGGTCCGGGGGTGGCGCAGGCCGGGGACAGGTGCCAGGCGTGGGCACTGCAGACACAAAGGCGCTATGGCGGTTTCGGCGTCTGGGATGCCAAAAGAGGCTTCCAGCGCCCAGGAGCACAGGAGAGAGCAACCCCATGCTCCCTGGGCACACAACATGAAGGTCCTGAGCCCAGAGTCCGCCACCAGCTTTCGACCGCCAGGGGGCGTCTGCTTCAGCATCGGTGCAGGCCACTGGCAACTGACATTTCCAGGGACCCCGCAAGGCAGCAGCAGTTTCAGGAATCCAGAACCGTGACCTCAGTCCCCAAAGCCGGGTTGGGGTGTAAAGGCCCCCATCGACCGCGGTGCTGAGGGTAAAGCAATGCAAGCAGCAGCCGCGGGACTCGGCCCAGGAAGCCACCTGGAGCTGCCATCCCAGCCCCTCATCTGCGGGCGCCATGCGGGGAGGGGTGCGGGGAGTGCCCCAGCTTGGGGGCCTGCGTGTGGGCTGTAAATGCCAACTACTCTGTTAGAAACTTCTAATAAAGTATTTAGGGGGAAAGCTTCGGATACCTCCAAGGACGCCTGATGAAGAAAATGTTTCCAAAATGGCGCCCGGGGGGGAGGAGAGGACGCCATCGTCATGGCGGCCTCCTCTTTCCGTTACCCGCTGCTGTGGACCATTCGGGACTCGCCAGGGACGCTGGGAGGCAGCACATTCGGGGTCCGCAGTCAGGGTCCACTGGCTTCAGGCGTCCCCACATAACCTAGTGAAACGTAGGCCATGGGAAGAAGGGTTCCCCCAGCGAAACTACCCCCATCATCTGCCTGGGCTTCTGCAGCAGGGGGAAGGGCATGGCCAAGGCCAGCCACAGACCAGAGGGCCCCTCCTGCTTCCGCCCGGGCCAATCTTCATACTTCCTCAGTTCAGCAAATGGCGGCCGTCTCCTCCCCTGGCGGAGAACTGCACCGCGCTGTGAGGAAAGCCTAGCTCAGGTCTGCAAGATCTGACTCAAACTGGCTTCTTGCTGCTTCGGTGGTGGTTTGTGGCGGTCCAGCCACTCTGAGTTCAGTGTAAAAAATTCTGCTCCCCGGGCACATCAGGAAAACAAGCTCTAGGCAGTTTACAATCCCTGCCCCTGTTCCACATCTCCCCTCCCCACTTCGCCCAAATCCTACACATTAGGCTACAAGGTGCCCCCTGGGACATTTCACTCCCACTCTGGGGGGAAAGCACAAAGTCATGCTTTTGTAACTACTTCTTGTTGATCCTGGACATGGCCCAGGCTGGTGGAGAGACACTCTCCTACTCAACATCAACAAAGGACTTCAGACACCGGGTGTAGCCCCCAGAAGCTGTGGGCAACAGGGTAGGCGTCTAGAGGCATCCTCACCTGACATTCAATGTGGCGCCCTGTAGAGCAGCAGTCTGAGGTCTGACAGGGGCTCTCCAAGGAGCCATCCGGGGTGCAGGAGAGACAAGGAACTTCCCTGCTCTCAGCTGTGGTGACTGCAAGGAGTCCCATGGAGAAGTTTAGGAGAACAATCAGTGGTAAACAGCGCCAAGTGTGGTCCTGCCCAGAAGGAGTTAAACTGCTCCTGAAGAGAGCTCAGTTTACAATCAAGGGGGTGGGCTGCCTACCTGTGTAGGTGAGACTAGGTCTGAGGTGCACATCAGATGAGAGCAGCCACTACCTGTCCTCATTGTGTTGTCTTGTTCTCATTTCCCACCTTTGGCAGGTCAAGGGGCCAGCCCAATTGGGAAAGGGCCTTCCATAGATAATTCAAAGGGGCTGAATCCTAATTCCTTTTTGAGGCTGCTCTAACACAGGCTAAGGCACTTGGAACAGACCTTTAAGCACTTCTCATGAATTTCTTGGCAAAGGCTAACTGATTTATATGTAGGGTCTCACTGGATGGTTTCCAGACAATTGGGGTCTCCAGGCAGCAAGTCATTTGTACCTTATGCCTAAAACCTAGCAACTCCAGCCATCTTGGAAACCAAAACCTATCCATTACCACTTTGTCAATGATATGCAGCCCACATCTCAAATTTCCCTCTACAGACTTTTATACAATATTATTTCTGGGAAATAGACACAGATATCACACATGTGCTGATTCACCCCTGAAATGCCACTACTGGGGCTGGGCACTCAATTGAGGTCTGACACATGGGTGGCAGGGACCCAACCAGTTGAGACAGCATGTGCTGCCTCCCCAGGACTACATACACAAGAAGCTAGACTCAGAGTGGAGGTAGGCCTGGAACCTTAGCATCACCATGTGGGATGTGTGTAACCCCACAGTGTCCAACCTCCTGCTTCAAATCCCACCCTGAGAAGCTTTCAATGCCTTAGACATGCACTGCTGCTCCATCCTGACTTAGACACAGAAACGTCTGATTTCATAGCCAGTCTCTTCCCAGGTGGGATGCAGAGCTCAGGAAATGTGGGAGTCAGAACTTTTAAACCAGGCCACAGGGTAGAGGTTCCACTCCTCTCTCTGCTCTCACTGAAACTCCTTTAACAGCTCATTTTGTGACTCCAGTGTCCATCCTCTATCTCTCCAACTTGTCCTATCTCTAGGGTAGCCAAGGGCTTCACACGGGATTTGGATTTTATCCAGAGGCCGTCTGCAGAGCCAGTAACCCATTGGACTTCTTCTGTTGAGGGGAGCTGAGCCCTTCCCATCTGGGGACACCTGGGCCACTCCTCACCAGTGTCCTTCCTGCTTGCTGTAGGCACATGGGCGAGGCTGTAACTTAGCCGCTAACGTATGGATGGGCGCTTTGTGGTTTCAGGCTCACCCCCATGTCAGTGTCCCTCATCCTACTGGGGTGCCTGGAATAGACAGGAGAGCCAGCAGCAAGCCAGCAGCCTGCCTCCACATCTTTCTGTACCCATGCTGATGATCTCCATGTTATGGCTCACGAAACACAGTAGGTAGTGTCCACCAATAAAGAGGAATAGCCTTAGGACTGATAGTGTTTAGTTTTTCGGGACACTCTGAGATAGGAAGCACCTGTTAGAACCACCTGACTTCTCGGGGCATCAGGGACCCAGGAAGCCTGCTTTCTATCCTATCCTCTATGGGATGTCAAGTTACAAGAGTCAGTTGGGGGATGGCTTAAGTCCAGATTCCAGCTTGGAAAAGAGTCTACCTCCCCCTCCCCCTATGGACAGGTGCACAAAACTGGTGAAACATGAAAGTCTCTAGGGATGGGGGAGCAAGAAGAATAAAATCCCAGATGTACCTCAAGTGCTGGGAAGGCAAAGCCAACATCACAGTCATCCATTGAGAAGCATGAAATTCCCTCTCCATGTCTACCTATAGAAGGCAGAGGTCTCTAACCCTGAATAAAGTGGCCCCATGCTGTGAAGCAGGGAAGGTCAGACCCAGCAACCCACAGACCAGGCTCGGGGTTTCTCAGACCTCTCCCTTTGCACTCCTCTGTCTCCCAGGGGAGAACCTGACACCAGCATTCTGGCTTCCTGGCAAAGGCTGTCCCTTTCTCCTCCACAATTCTGAACTGATGCTGAACTTCCAGTCCTGGCAATCCTGTCTACGATAATTAAGACACTTATCAAACTGCCCAAATGACTCAGCCCTGATTCCCGTGAGATGCTGGACAAACAGGAGTGCAGGTGAACGTGCACCTCTCAGCTCTCTGCATCAGCAGCTCAGCATGGCCAGGTCCCAAGCCACACCTGAGTGCCATAAGGTGGAGTAAGTGTCCCCAAGAGTAAGTGCTCCTGGATGTGCTGCTGCCACCATTGCTCAGATCTTGGAGATGGACAACTTGACCCAGGATGCAGCAAGTGTTACCCACAAGCTGCCGGGCACTCTTCAATCTGACAATACCAACTGCTTAACTCCCAGTTCCCAGAAACCCCTACCCCAGGTTAGGAACCATCTCACATCTAGAGTGTTTGTGCATCAGTACAGGTGATGCCAGGCCTAGGGGTTCCTTGGCACTACACAACTGATGGCATCCATTGCAAGCACATGCTAGAATGATCCCCAGAAACCACAAGAGAGACTGAGAATGTCCAGAGAGGGACGATGAACTGTGCAGGCTCAAACTTGTACAAGGACATGAGAGCAGGTCCGAGCCCAGCTGTGGCACTGTCTGGGCCCACCAGCCCTATGGCAGGTGCTGCCTGAATTGTTGCAACTGTGGACAGCAGGCACATGGCATAGGGGTAGAAATAGAATAGGAAGTGCCCAAGTAGAATCTGAGGATATCTTGTGTGAGGAGGGGGCTCAGCTTAGGAGCCACAGGAAGTGACCTCACCATGTTGGTGATGACCTAGAGAACTGGGTGCCCCAGCAACCACCCCAACACTCCAGAGTTGAGTCTAAGCCAGCTCACCTGGACAGAGTCTCCCAGGAAGATGTTCCTGAGTTGTATCCCGCGATGCCCAAGCCCAGGCCCCAAGAAACCCTGCTGTGGGCGCCTCGCACAGTGGTGGGGACGCTGGGCCAGCCCTCACCCCCGACGCACCTGGAGCTTCAAGCAGAAAAAGGCCAAGGTGAGTCTGGCAGCCAGGGCAGCTCTCTGCTGACCAGGACACCACTGAGACCGCACTGGGAGCCCATAGGCCTCTGTGGGGGGGACATGGTCTACTTCACCCTTGGAGGAGGGAGGCTGGAGTTCAGAGGCAAGGGCAGCCTGAGACCCAGAGCTGCTGGCTGCGGAGGGATCCAGGGACTGCCTCTTACCTGCCATTCTCTGCTCTTGTCTCCCAGGTCCAGGACAGGGCAGCCTCGCACCTGGCACAGCACAGCAGGCTGGGGATCGCAAGCAGCCCGGACAACCGTAGGCCAACTAAAACTGATGACCTGTGTGTAGTGGGGGAGTGGTCAAACTCACCCACAACTCCAAAGCTCATGTATCGGGCATTCCCCCAGGCGCACAAGCCACCTGAGGCCCCCCTCAGTCACTTAATCTTGGTAAAGGCCCAGATAGAGCCCAGGGGGTCTGCAAATGCCCATCTCACAGTGGAGGCACTGGGGCTCGATGACTTCGCCTGTTCCAGATGGGAAGCAAGGTCAGGGCTGGGCCTGGAACCTGACCTGACAGCTGGGGTGGAGCAGAGCCATGACCTTCAAGCAACACCCCCACTGCAGCAGTCATGGCCCTCCAAAGATGAGTGGGGGACAGCTGTGTCCCCAGCTGCAGCTAAGGAAGCTGCAGGAGCACCAGACACAGCACTGGCCCAGGCCTCAGCCCCAGCTCTGCAAGTCCCTTCTGCTTCAGCCCCAGTGCCACACCTGCCCTTCCCCACCCCGGTGTTCCTGTATTTCTCTTTAATCCTCCCCATTGTGTTCCTTGTCTCCACCTTATTGTCGCTTTACCAAAATAAAATTTAATTGATTACCCACTGCGAAATGTGCAATTTGCACCATGCGAACTTCCCACACTGTGCCCTCCACACCCCACTCTCCCTGCACCATGGCCCCAATGCCAGGGACCTGGATCCCCTGCAGAGGACACTGGCACCTCCCCAGGGGCAGAGCCAGGGTTCCCCGCTTGGACAAAGAACACCAAGTTCTGGGACGGCCAAGCAAAGCAAAGAACAGGGAGATGCTTGCAGGGCTGTGGCAGCGCCTCCTCATGCTCAGGGACGCGGGCTCTGAGGTCACAAATCTGACCTGCAGTGGGTGTTCTCCCTGCAGCCTCAGTGTCCTCATCTGTGAGATGGGATGGCAGCCCTGCCACAGCCATCACCGCATCACAGAATGCGATGCTCTGCACCTCCCTGCACACATTGGGCCCCCTGCTTCCAGTATGAGGAGTACACAAGAAAGGGGAAGGGTTCTTACACTGAAGGCACAGTTTGGGTCCTGGGGCCACACACACACACAGAAGCCGTCACAGTCTCTGTCCCTGCACTCAACAATGGGTCACTGGCAGAAGGATCCGAGCAGGGATTTGCTCACTGCTCAGGAGACAGGGGGGCCTTGTCTGGGACCCCATGTGCCCCAGACTGCCTGGTGTGCAGGTGACATGGGTGGGTCTTGGCTGGGAACATGGAGACACAGAGGATGTCCCCAAGCACAGTGACTGCTCTTTCCCCGAGCTCCTGGGATTTCCCAGCCCCTGGCCAGGCACACGGGTGACCACGTCTCAGCCATGGGGAGGCACTGCTGTCACTCCCCATTTGCAGATGAGGAACCCCCAGAGAGCGAGGCCCCACCCAGGTCACGGCTGTGCTCATCCCACATGAGGACTCCCCTCCCCACCATAAGCCCAGACTGTCGGGCACCGATGACCCTGTGGGCAAACAAGAGGGCAGTACAGCAGGCCAGGAAGGAGTGGGAAGGGTAGGACTGTCTCCTAGAGATCATAGCCACAGGGATTTACTTAACGGGCTTCTCAGCTGATCCACTAGGGCTGAGGGATGCCTGTAGAGGAGGAAGCTGGGGCACTGGAATGCTGACCTGTGTGTGTTCCTGGGAATGGCCTGGATCACACCCACTGACAGCACTGGCCCCATGACTGTCCCTCTGGATAATGTCCCAGATCACCTGCTGCCTGTGCACCCTGCACACCTGGAACCTGGAACCCAGGTCAGGCCAACTGGAGGGAATGGGTGGCACTGGGTGCATCTGTCCTGCAGGGTACCCGGCAGCTCGGTTTGGCTGCCTTGGCAGGGAGGACCCCAGGGATTCTGTGCTCCCCAGCACTGGGAGGGCACAGAGTGGAGTGTCCACCACTCAGGACAGACGATGTCCCCATCTCAAGGTCATGAGCTCATGGTCATGTCTAGTTCTAGGTCCTGGGGTCTAATGGCTGGAGCCCACCCCCAGGAAGCTGAACTGAGGGTATTCTCACCATGTCTAGTGGTGCAGCCTGATGCCCTGATGAACTGTACGGTCCTAGAGAGGCAGGCTGCCCCAGGACAGGGGACAGAGAGGGCAGAGGAAAGAGATGCAAGCCCTGGGCTGTTGTGGGGAGATGTGAGTATGAACAGCTGAGGGGTGAGCCCCTGCAGGCCTCTGTCTTTTGCATGGGTCTCTCACTGTATCCTGACCACTCAGTGAAATGGGCATGTGAGATCCCCACTGAGGCTAGAGGCCCTGCTCTCTGCAGTCTACTCAGCAGCAGAGCCAGGTTTAACAGAAGGAGAAGCCAGAAACCCTGGGACTCCCTTGAAAATGAGGCTGCACCCAGATGCCTCTGGGGACCAGCTGCCCTGCCTACAGGTAAACTTAAGTAGGCCCAACAGACATGTGTGCACCAGAAAGCGCTCTGCCACCCAGGATTGCGCCCTCCCCAGTGTGCTAGCCTCAAGTTCACATGGCAGGACAAGCAGACAGACGTCCGGACCTGGAAAGTCTTCTGTATTTCCCTGGAGGGAACATCCTGGGCAGACGACAAACACAGCAAATGATGCTCTAAACATCCAATGGCCATGACAGAAAATGAGCCTCCACGCCTCTCATTTAGTTTTGCACCTCATGAATTCTAAGCTGAAACCTAAAATAAAGCATCAAAAACATAAATGTTGAGTCAAAATATAAATCACGTGGAAAACAATTTACAAAATGTTTCTAACTTGGAGTGACTCGCAGATTATGAGTACATCACAACTATGAGAGATAATAAAAAGATATAAGGTAATTTCTCCAAATTTCAAACATTTGTGATTAAAAAAATACATTTTCTTTTTTTTTCTGACATGCACACTGGACAGTGAGAGTGAGAGAGACAGAGAGAAAGGTCTTCCTTTACCATTGGTTCACCCTCCAATGGCCGCCACGGCCGGCGTGCTGCGGCCGGTGTAACGTGCTGATCCGAAGCCAGGAGCCAGGTGTTTCTCCTGGTCTCCCATGTGGCTGCAGGGACCAAGCACTTTGGCCATCCTCCACTGCACTCCCGGGCCACAGCAGAAAACTGGACTGGAAGAGGGGCAACCGGGACAGAATCCGGCACCCCGACTGGGACTAGAACCCGGGGTGCCGACGCAGCAGATGGAGGATTAGCCTATTACGCTGCAGCACTGGCCAAAACACATTTTCAATGTGAAAAAACATCACACAGATTCAGACAAAATATTTTAAAATCATGTATCTGTCCAAAAAATATAAGGAACACTTACAACTGAATAATAGGAAAATGAACAACTCAACCAACCAGGAGTCAAATATTCAAATGTGCATCTCTTCTTTTTTTTTCTTTTTTTTTTAACTTTTATTTAATGAATATAAATTTCCAAAGTACAGAATATTGATTACAATGACTTCCCCCCCATAACGTCCCCCCAACCCGCAACCCTCCCCTTATCCACTCCCTCTCCCCTTCCATTCATGTCTAGATTCATTTTCGATTCTCTTTATATACAAAAGATCAGTTTAGCATACATTAAGTAAAGATTTCAACAGTTTGCTCCCACACAGAAACATAAAGTGAAAAATACTGTTTGAGTACTAGTTATAGCATTAAATCTCAATGTACAGCACACTAAGGACAAAGATCCTACATGAGGAGTAAGTGCACAGTGACTCCTGTTGTTGAATTAACAAATTGACACTCTTGTTTATGGCATCAGTAATCACCCTAGGCTCTTGTCAAGAGCTGCCAAGGCTATGGAAGCCCCCTGAGTTCACTGACTCTGATAATTTTTAGACAACGCCATGGTCAAAGTGGAAGTTCTCTCCTCCCTTCAGAGAAAGCTACCTCCTTCTTTGATGACCCATTCTTTCCACTGGGATCTCACTCATGGAGATCTTTCATTTAGGTTTTTTTTTCCCCAGAGTGTCTTGGCTTTCCATGCCTGAAATACTCTCATGGGCATTTCAGCTGGATCCGCATGCCTTAAGGGCTGATTATGAGGCCAGAGTGCTGTTAGGACATTTGCCATTCTATGGGTCTGCTGTGTATCTCACTTCCCATGTTGGATCATTCTCTCCCTTTTTTATTCTATCAGCTAGTATTTGCAGACACTGTTCTTGTTTATGTGATCCCTTTGGTTCTTAGTCCTATCATTATGAAAAATTGTGAACAGAAATTGATCACTGGGACTAGTGACATGGCATTGGTACATGCCACCTCGATGGGATTGAATTGGAATCCCCTGGTATGTTTCTAACTCTACCGTTTGAGGTAAGTCAGCTTGAGCATGTCCCGAATTGCACATCTCTTCCCTCTCTTGTTCCCACTCTTATATTTAACAGCAATCACTTTTCAGTTGTTTCAGCACTTAAGAAGAATTGTGTATTGATTACAGTATTCAACCAAAAGTATTAAGTAGAACAAACAAAAAAAATACTAAGAGGGATAACATATTAAGCTGCTCATAAACAGTCAGGGTGAGGGCTGATCAAGTCACCATTTCTCATAGTGTTCATTTCACTTTAACAGGTTTCCTTTTTGGTGCTCAGTTAGTTGTCACCTATCAAGGAGAACAAGTGGTATTTGTCCCTTTGGACACTCAACATAATGTTTTCCAAATTCCTAACAGGGATCACTTTTCAGTTAAAATTTAAACACCTAAGAATAATTGTGTGTTATTTACAGAGTTCAACCAATGGTACTAGAACAAAAAAAAAATACTAAAATGGATAAAGTATTACATTGTACATCAACCATCAGGACAAGAGCTGATCAAGTCACTGTTTCTCACAGTGTCCATTTCACTTCAACAAGTTTCCCCTTTGGTGCTCAGTTAGTTGTCACCAATCAGGGAGAACATATGATATTTGTCCCTTTGGGACTGGCTTAATTCACTCAGCATGATGTTTTCCAAATTCCTCCATCTTGTTGCAAATGACTGGATTTCGTTGTTTTTGACTGCTGTATAGTATTCTATAGAGTACATGTCCCATAATTTCTTTATCCAGTCTACTACTGTTGATGGGCATTTGGGTTGGTTCCAGGTCTTAGCTATTGTGAATTGAGCTGCAATAAACATTAATGTGCAGACAGCTTTTTTGTTTGCCAATTTCATTTCCTTTGGGTAAATTCCAGGGAGTGGGATGGCTGGGTTGAATGGTAGGGTTATATTCAGGTTTCTGAGCAATCTCCAGACTGACTTCCATAGTGGCTTAACCAGTTTGCATTCCCACCAACAGTGGGTTAGTGTCCCTTTTTCCCCACATCCTCTCCAGCATCTATTGTTGGTGGATTTCTGAATGTGAGCCATTCTAACTGGGGTGAGGTGGAACCTCATTGTGGTTTGGATTTGCATTTCCCTGATTGCTAGTGATCTTGAACATTTTTTCATGTGTCTGTTGGCCATTTGGATTTCCTCTTTTGAAAAATGTCTATTGAGGTCCTTGGCCCATCTCTTAAGTGGGTTGTTTGTTTTGATCTTGTGGAGTTTCTTGATTTCTTTGCAGATTCTGGTTATCAACCCTTTATCTGTTGCATAGTTTGCAAATATATTTTCCCATTCTGTCGGTTGTCTCTTCACTTTCCTGACTGTTTCTTTTGAAGTACAGAAACTTCTCAATTTGATGCAATCTCAAATGTTAATTTTGGCTTTGACTGCCTGTGCTTCTGGGGTGTTTTCCAAGAAGTCATTGCCGTTACCTATATCTTGCAGGGTTTTTCCAATGCTCTCTAATAATTTGATGGTGTCAGGTCATAGATTTAAGTCTTTAATCCATGTTGAGTGTATTTTTGTGTAAGGTGAAAGGTAGGGGTCTTGCTTCATGATTCTGCACGTGGAAATCCAATTTTCCCAGCACCATTTATTGAATAGACTGTCCTTACTCCAGGGATTGGTTTTGGCCCCTTGATCAAATATGAGTTGGCTGTAGATGTTTGGATTGATTTCTGGTGTTTCAATTCTGTTCCATTGGTCTATCCATCTGTTTCTGTACCAGTACCATGCTGTTTTGATTACAACTGCCCTGTAGTATGTCCTGAAATCTGGTATTGTGATGCCTCCGGCTATGTTTTTGTTGTACAAGATTGCTTTAGCTATTCGAGGTCTCCTGTGTCTCCATATAAATTTCAGCATCATTTTTTCCAGATCTGAGAAGAAGGTCTTCGGTATCTTGATTGGTATTGCATTGAATCTATAAATTGCTTTTGGGAGAATGGACATTTTGATGATGTTGATTCTTCCAATCCATGAGCCTGGAAGATTTTTCCATTTGTTGGGTATCCTCTTCTATTTCTTTCTTTAAGGTTTTGTAATTTTTATCGTAGAAATCTTTAACGTCCTTGGTTAAGTTTATTCCAAGGTATTTGATTGTTTTTGTAGCTGTTGTGAATGGGATTGATCTTAGAAGTTCTTCCTCAGCCATGGCATTGTCTGTGTATACAAAGGCTGTTGATTTTTGTGCATTGATTTTATACCCTGCTACTTTACCAAAATCTTCTATGAGTTCCAATAGTCTCTTAGTAGAGATCTTTGGGTCCCCTAAATAAAGAATCATATCATCTGCAAAGAGGGATAGTTTGAGTTCTTCCTTCCCAATTTGTATCCCTTTAATTTCTTTTTCTTGCCTAATAGCTCTGGCTAGAACCTCCAGAACTATATTGAATAGCAGTGGTGAGAGTGGGCATCCCTGTCTGGTACCAGATCTCAGTGGAAATGCTTCCAACTTTTCCCCATTCAATAGGATGTTGGCTGTGGGTTTTTCATAGATTGCTTTGATTGTATTGAGGAATGTTCCTTCCAAACCCAGTTTGCTTAGAGTTTTCATCATGAACAGGTGTTGAATTTTATCAAATGCTTTCTCGGCATCTACTGAGATAATCATATGGTTTTTCTTCTGCAGTCTGTTAATGTGGTGTATCACATTGATTGTCTTGCGCACATTAAACCATCCCTGCATACCAGGGATAAATCCCACTTGGTCTGGGTGGATGATCTTTCTGATGTGTTGTTGCATTCTATTGGCGAGAATTTTATTGAGGATTTTTGCATCTATGTTCATCAGGGATATTGGTCTGTAATTCTCTTTCAGTGCTGCATCTTTTTCCGGCTTAGGAATTAAGGTGATGCTGGCTTCATAGAAAGAATTTGGGAGGACTCCCTCTTCTTCGATTGTTCTGAATAGTTTGAGAAGAATTGGAGTTAGTTCTTCTTTAAATGTCTGGTAGAATTCAGCAGTGAATCCATCTGGTCCTGGGCTTTTCTTTGTTGGGAGGGCCTTTATTACTGTTTCAATTTCTGCCTCAGTTATGGGTCTGTTTAGGTTTTCGATGTCTTCCTGGTTCAATTTAGGTAGGTTGCCTGTGTCCAGGAATCTATCCATTTCTGATAGGTTTCCCTGTTTGCTGGCATACAAGTCCTTGTAGTAATTTCTGATGATTCTTTTTATTTCTGTGGTGTCTGTTGTTATGTTTCCTTTTTCATCTCTGATTTTATTGATTTGGGTCTTTTCTCTTCTTTTTTTAGTCAGTTGGGCCAATGGGGTGTCAATTTTGTTTATTTTTTCAAAAAACCAGCTCCTCGTTTGGCTGATTTTTTGTAGCGGTTTTTTTTTTTTTATTCAATCCTGTTGATTTCTTCTCTGATTTTAATTATTTCTCTTCTCCTACTAGATTTGGGTCTGGTTTGCTGCAGTTTTTCTAGATCCTTGAGATGCGTTGAAAGCTCATCTATTTGGTGCCTTTCCAATTCCTTGATGTAGGCACCTATTGATATAAACTTTCCTCTTAACACTGCTTTTGCTGCGTCCCATAAGTTTTGGTATGTTGTGCTGTTATCCTCATTTTCTTCCAGAAAATTTTTGATTTCTCGTTTAATTTCTTCTATGACCCATTGTTCATTCAGGAGCATGTTGTTCAATCTCCATGTGTTTTCGTATGCTCTAGGGATTCCTGAGTTGCTAATTTCCAACTTCATTCCTTTATGGTCTGAGAAGCTGCATGGTATGATTCTAATTCTTTTGAATTTGCTGAGACTTGCTTTATGGCCTAGAATGTGGTCAATCCTAGAGAAGGTTCCATGTACTGCTGAGAAGAATGTAAAATCTTTAGCTGTAGGATTGAAAGTTCTGTAGATATCTGTTAGATCCATTTGGGCTATAGTGTCATTTAAATCTACTGTATCCTTGTTGATCTTCTGTCCTGTTGATCTGTCTATTTCTGAGAGTGGAGTATTGAAGTCCCCCAGTACTATTGTATTGGGGTCTAAGTCTCCCTTTAAGACCACTAACAAATCTTTCAGATAAACCGGTGCCCTGTAGTTAGGTGCATATACATTGATAATTGTTATATCTTCTTGTTGAATTGATCCCTTAATCATTATATAGTGTCCCTCTTTGTCTCTCTTAACAGTTTTTGTGGTAAAGTTTATGTTGTCCAATATTAAGATGGCTACGCCTGCTCTTTTTTCATTTCTGTTGGCATGGTATATCTTTTTCCAGCCTTTCACTTTCAGTCTGTATGGATCTTTGTTGGAAAGATGTGTTTCTTGTAAGCAGCAAATAGATGGGTTTTGTTCCTTAACCCAATCAGCCAATCTGTGTCTTTTAACTGGACAGTTCAGGCCATTAACATTCAATGTGACTAATGATAAGTAGTAGTTTTGCCCTGCCATTTGCCAAAGATAAGTTCTAATATATGCTTTGAATTCCCTGTGATCTTTTGCTGTGAGGTTTCCTTCCTTTACCTTCTTTCATATTGATGACCGTGTTTCTGTGTTTCTGTGTGTAACACATCTTTAAGCATCTTTTGCAGGGCTGGATGAGTGGCGACAAATTCTTTCAATTTCTGTTTGCTATGAAAAGTCTTTATTTCACCTTCATTCACAAATGAGAGCTTTGCAGGATATAATATTCTGGGCTGGCAGTTTTTCTCTCTTAGTACCTGGGCTAATCTCACCATTCCCTCCTAGCTTGTAGGGTTTCTGATGAGAAGTCAGCTGTGAGTCTGATTGGAGATCCTCTGAGAGTAATCTGACGTTTCTCTCTTGCACATTTTAGGATCTGTTCTTTATGTTTCACTGTGGAGAGTTTAATTACAACGTGTCGTGGTGAGGATCTCTTTTGATCATGTTTATTAGGGGTTCTGTGAGCTTCCTGTACTAGGATTTCTCTGTCCTTCTCCAAACCTGGGAAATTTTCTGCTAATATCTCACTAAAAAGGCCTTCTAATCCTTTCTCCCTCTCCATGCCTTCAGGAACTCCTAGAACTCGAATGTTGGTTTTTTTAATAGTATCCTGTAGATTCCCGACAATATGTTTTAGATTTCTAATTTCCTCTTCTTTTCTTTGGTCTGACTGTATCCTTTCCTGTTCTCTGTCTTCTAAGTCCGAAATTCTCCCTTCTGCTTCACCCATTCTGTTCGTAAGGCTCTCTATTGTGTTTTTCATTTGATCTATTGAATTCTTCACTTCCTTATGATTTCTCGTCACTATCACAGTTTCCTGTTGTACTAGTTGTTTCGTTTCACTTTGATTCTTCCTGAATATTTCATTTTCACGAGAGAGATTTTCTACCTTGTCCATTAAGGATTTCTGTAGTTCAAGAATTTGTTTTTGAGAACTTCTTAATGTTCTTATCAATTTTTTGAGATCTGCTTCTTGCATTTCTTCTGTCATCATCTTCAGAATCTTGAATTTGGGTGTCTTTTTCATTTGGGGGTGTCATGGTGACTTCCTTGTTTTTATTACCTCGGTTTTTGCGTTTGTTATTTGGCATATTGGAGATATTTGGTTTCTTCACTGTGGTGCTTTTTCTTGTTATACTAAGACTCTAGATTAAGTGGACTGTCTGTTTTTGATGGAGCCTTAGAGGCTTGAGATGGGTGTGGCCTGAGAGCTCTGTTTGGTGTGCCAAAGGTGACACTCCCAGGTTAGGCGTGGTAGATCTCTCTCTCTCTCTGTCTCTTTCTTTTTTTGATTCAAAAGGGAAGTAATTCCACACAGCTGAACGAAGTTGGAGGTAGTTAGCAGGCAAATGATATACCCACAGGAGCCAGAGATCAGAAGCTCTTTCCCAAGGACCACACAGGGAATCTGTTCTGCCCTCAGGGTGGGCTCAGATTCTCCTTCAGTCTCCCACTGGGTTGCCAAAGTTACGGAATTGTAGCATCTCTGGAGAGTACTCACGTAAATTCTGTGATTTCTCTCCCCCACCGTCTCTTTTTTCACAGTCTCAGTTCAGTAGCACCACAAATTTACTAGGTCCTAATCTCCTGTTAATTCGCCCCGCCCAGAGTCAGGTTTTTCTGCTAGGCTCAGGGCCAGTGCAGACCTGAGGTCGCTCTGCTTATGACATATGTCCAAGATAGCGCCTGCTCTTTGTCTTGCTCGCCCTTGAGAGGTGAGCGGAGAGAGAGAAACCCGTGTCCGTAGCAGTCACCTTTTGTTTTTTTCTCTCTCTCTCTTCCAGTTAGCCTGGTGAACTTTTCCCCCCTGGGGGTCGTTCCCTCTAGTCTCCTCTCTCTGCTTGCCTGCCAGTGTCTCAGGCTATTGAGGTTCGGCTCACCTCGTGTTCCAGTGCTGGTGTGTTGAGTCTGCCACTGGTGTCCTGAACTGCGGGCTCCCACGCTTACCACGCAGGTCCACTGTGAATCACGCGCTCCAGAAGAGTTTCTTCTGCTGTTTCCTCCCCTACTCTTCCTTGAATCTGCAGTATCTCCACTTTTATTAAACTGTCTCTCCACGGACTGTGTGCTCCCTTCCTATTCCGCCATCTTGCCTCTCAATGTGCATCTCTTCTAAGATAAGCCCAGAAAGAGTTGCGCAACATCATCTGGACCCAGGGAAAAGCAAATGAAAGCCACAGTGTAAACCAACTCTCCCCTACTTGAGTGGCAAGAGTTTAAACAGTGGGGAGGAACCAGAGTTATAAAGGATATGGACAAACAGACCTCACCCATTGATGGTGAGAGTGTGAAATGGTGCAGCCACTGTAGTGTTCAAGCAGTTGTCCCCAAATGGAGATATGAAGAGTTACTGTCGGACTCAGCTACTCCATTCCTAGCTCATACTCAAGATGACTGAAAATACTTGTACCTAGAAAAAAGTACCCAGGTAGACATAAGTTGGTATCTGTTAATAAGAACTGAGGATATAAATGGGTTAAATTCTCCACTAAAGGATACCGACTGGCTGAGTGGATAAACACCAACACTCAAGATACTGCCTGGAAGAAACCCATTTCAGACACACATTACATCAGGATAAAAGAATCTGTCAGAAAGAGCATCTAACAACTGTCAATACATACATGCACCTGAAAACAACACCACCTAAGCATGTAATACAAACAATATTGGTTCTAAAGGGAGGTAGAGACCCCACAACAATAGGAGCTGGGGACTTCAACATCAGGTTATCTAGGCAGTCCAGAAGCACTAGACTTACGAAGTGCTACAAACCAAACGGACTCATCATTTGTGGAACGCTGCCTCTGGATCCTCAACTGCAAGACAGTGCTTAACCGCAGAACCTAACTCTATCACTTTTGGGAAGAACAAATTGATTAAATGAAAAGAACATGGAAGAAAACCTGGTCTTAACGAGCACACAACATACTCATCAATGCTGTGGGTGATTAATATTGGTATTAAAAAAGAAATCAAAACAGAAGAAAGACAGAAATCTAAGACCTGAGCCTTTGAAACAATTAGAAAAAAAAAACACAGGGGAACTGCTTCCGGACAGTGCTATGGGCAAGGATTTCTTAGATCAGATCCCAAGAGCACAGCATACCAAGCCAACTAGCAGACAAATGGGATTTCACCAAATTAAAGAGCTTCTGCACACCAAAGGAAACAATATGTGCCAACCAACATCTGACATAGCAGTTAGTAAAGTCAATATACAACAGAACTAACAGCAAAAGCAAAAAAACCAACAATAAGTAATTCGGATTAAAATGGCCATAGATAGAAATAGACGTTTCTTAAAAGAAGACATGTCAGTGGTTCTATTCCACGGCACAGGGGGAACTACAGATACTGTGAAATACTGGACAAAAGTGCTGATCACTAAACTCAGAGAGATACAAAGCAAAACCACAATGGGATACCAAGAGATGATGTGGAGGGGAGGGAACACTTGGCACTCTGTGGGTGGGAATGAAGATCTAGCAAAGCAGCAAGGAAGTTGCTCAATAAACAGAAACTACAGCCACCATCCAGTCAAGCAATCCCACTACCTGGTGTACATCGAAGGGAAAGGAAGTTAAGTCTGTGGAAGAAAGATCTGTGCCCCCAATTTTACTGCAGTCCTGTTCCCAGTAGCTAAGGAATGCAAACAACCTACACATCCATCCACCATGGATGGAAAAAGAAAAAAAGGGGTACGTGTACACATAGGAATACTACTCGGCTATAAAAAAGGTTGAAATCTTGTCATTTGTGGTACCATGGGAGGATCTGGAAATCACTGGGTTAAGTGAAATCAACCAGCACAGAAAGACAAACACCACATGACCTCACAAAAACACGGGAATCTACAAAGTGGTGATGCCCTCGAGGCTCAGGGCACAACGGCAGTTGTCAGAGGCCTGGAGGCAGGGACGAGGGCAGTGGGCAGGGACAGACTAGTGTGAGTCACAGCTGACAGAGCAGGAGTCTCTGTGCTTCTGCTCCATGGGAGAGGACAAGGCTGATGCCCTGTGTATCTCCCCAGGAATGCAGACACAGCCCTGCAGTGTGGCGTTTGCTTCCCCACAGGAACAAGCCCAGTGAACTCGGGGGACAGAGGAGGTGGAGGTGGGGAGCAAGGGCTTTCTGCCCCTCTGCTCACTTCTTGCAGGTCAACCTACGAAGGTGAAAGTCCAGGGCGATCAAACCATGGACGCACACAGTCCTGACCCTGTGATTCCCCACAAGCTGAGGTTACACTCAGGTCTGAACTCATGCAATCCTAAACCCTAAAAACCAAGAACCCAGATAAGATGATCTGGGTGAAGTTCCAGGGATGCTGGGAAGGGAGATCCTGCCCCACTTCCCTCTCCTCAAACAGTGACACACAGCAATGTCGGCCGCCGCAGCTGTAAGGGTGCAGGTGTAGAGGCTCAGGTTTCAGGGCTTTACAAGGAACGCCTTCTGCAATCCTGAAAACTCGTGGAGGGGACTACTTTGCCCATTTTGCAGCAGGGAAATTGAGGCACAGGACAGGGAATCCACATAAAGCCACGTCACCTCTCACAGCAGAGACCAGATCACACCCTGTCTCTCCAGCTCCTCATTAATCTCCTGGTTCCACTCCTGTACCCCTGACCCAGGAGCTCTCCTCTAGGCACCATGGACACCGGACACAGATCAGATCTATGTTGGCCCAGGGCACCCTGGGCACTGTAGGGTGTGGGGCAGCATCTCTGGCAACCACCTGACCCAAGCCAGGAGCACCTCCCAGAAGTACCAACCACAGTGCTCCTTAAGGAGGCACAATCTCCACAGCTAGGAAACAGGAGCCCATGGACAATCTTTACTCAGTGGACAAAGAAACTGTTTTTTAAATTTTTTCATCAATTTTCATTTGACTTGAAAAGCACAAAGAGAGGCGGAGCTCCCATCCAGTGGCAGAGACCCAAGTGCTCGAGCCACTGCCTGTGCCCCCCAGAGACACATCAGTGGGAAGCTGGATTGGAAGCAGAATACTGGCAGCCAAACCCAGCACCCTCATGGGGGATACAGGCATCCAAGCTGGCAAATTTGACCTCCTGTGCCACAAACCCTCCTGCAACAAAGCTTTTAAAAACAAATCCAGAGGCTGGCACCATTGCCTGCAGTGTCACCATCCCTTATGGGCACCGGTTCAAGTCCCGGCTGTTCCACTCTGATCCAGCTCTCTGGGAAAGCAGAAGATGGCTCAAGTCTTTGTGCCCCTGACCTGCATGGGAGACACAGAGGAAGCTCCTGGTTCCTGGCTTCAAAATGACCCAGCTCCAGCTCTTGGAGCTATCTGAGGACTGAACGAGATGATGGAAGACCTCTCTGCCTCTGCCTCTCTGTAACTCTGACTTTCAAATAAATAAATAAATCTTTTAAAAAAAAACTTTAAAAAACAAAAAGACCTAACACATGCACTTAAAAAATAAAAATCAAAGAACCAATGTTGTGACATGGCAGGTCAAGCCACCACCTGCCAGGCAAGCATCCTAAATGCGAAAAAGTTCAGGGCCCTAATGCCCCATTTCTGAGCTGGCTCCTTGCATATGTGTCTGTAGGCAGCAGAAAATGGCCCAAGTACTTGGATGTCCCAGCTTCTCACTTCAGCATAACCCAGCCCCAGCCATTCATGCCATCTGGGGAGTGAACCATTAAATGGAAGATTTCCCTCTGTATCTCCTCTCCGTCTCTCCTGGGGAGAAAAAATGTTTGCCGAGACCCACACTGGCTCTCCCTGGCTCCAGGTTAAAACCCAGAACCACTCCCTCTGAATAAGGCCTGGAGCTCCAGGTTGCCCCAAAGCTGCCAGGCACCTGTTCCCCCTATGCCCGCAATGTTACTCCCAAAGAACTCCCAGAGGCACAAGCTCCCAACCCCCCCCCCCACATCAGCTCCAGTCCTCTATCATCAAGTCCCCTGGAGCTCCCGTCACAGTCTGCCATGTGCATTTAAGGAGGGGTGGGAACAAGAGCTGCTGTGCCCATGTCTGCTGCTAAGAGCCTGGCTTCAGTTCTAACCATCTTGGGTTAGAGCCCTGGCCCTTAACTCATTGGGCAGGCACTGCAGAGCAAGCAGACCCTGCCGTGCTCTGAGCTGCCATTTCCTCACTTATCAAATGGGCTCACTCCACATCATCACACAGAGAATGGAAGGGTTACATAGTACTTGATGCGGCTGCCCGGGAGTTCAGATACTCAGCAGCCTCTTTGATCATTTGTTTTTCCAAAGATGGAAAAAAAAAAATGTCCCAGTTGGGTGACATCAGAATTGCCAAGAACATATCTGGGTGCCCGGCAGAGAGGGAACAGGTGATGCTTGCTCACCCCACTCCACGCTGCGTGAGGTGTGACTCTCCATCCTGAAGGTGCCTGCAGAGGTGCCTGCCCTGCACAGCTGGTTCTATGACACAGATGTATCATCTCACCACATCTGCAGGTCAAGATCCCAGGAGCTGCAGGCTCAAGGTCTCTCCTGAGGTTACATGGGGCCATCTGGTACCCTGCCGTCTCAGTTCCTTGTGGCTGTAGGGCTGCATCCCCGTTTTCTGCCTGGCCTGGGTGGTTAGCTCGGATGCTCATGTGGGCTGAGCTGATGTATGGTCAGGTTCTCGGTCAGGTCCAGGAAGACTCTTGGGTCCCCTCAGGCATTGGCTGACTCACGCAGTGCCACCCACATCATCTCTCTTTACACTGATGCAGTGGCTGATTCAGGGCCCTCCACCACAGCTGCAGAGTCTGTCCCAAGATGGGGCACCACAGGAGAACAACAATGTGGGGTGAGACCCAGGAGCAGGTGGCACCTGTGGGGCATGGGCAGACACCTGGGGTTGGAAGATAGGCAGTGAGAGCCAAACAAAGGGCAGGGCAGGCTGTCTAGGGAGCAGCAGCAGTGAGCACCCAGGCAGGCAGACAGTGCAGCCAGGGAGCAGGGAGCCTGGACGGAGATGTCTCCCAGGATGCAAGACAGCTCAGCCCCTCGCAGGCTGTCACCAGGAAGATGCAAAGCTGTGCCCTCCGGTCAGGGAACCACAATGTGACACAGCAAGGCTCCGGGGGCAGAGAAACAAGGCTGGAGCAGAAGTGACAGTGGCAAAGGATCCGCAAGGCCCAGGACCTGGCCAGGAGTCTCCCTGATGCTTGCCAGGCCTATGGCAGGTGCTGAGACAGCCCCAAATGTCACTATCCTAGCACCTGTGGGCCAGGCCTGGTACAGCACCTGCTGGCTTCCTTTAAGTGAGCAAAGTCCACAAAACATGGAAATTTGGAGCATGAACCACAGCTACATTTGGAACATTCCCATGGCTGGACAACCCTCTTCATCCTGTCTCAAGTCAGGGTCCCAGCCCGCCTTCCTTGGCCTGTGCACTACTCAGCCCGCTGTCTGCTCCCCCGATCCCAATGAGCCGTACAGCTGAGGGAGGACACAGGCAGATGGGCCTGGGCGTCACGGCGCTCATCTGCCCGCAGGACAGCACGGAGCCCACCCGCAACCCTACATGCCATTTAGGACGTCCAGCACACTCAGGCGCCACTGGAATGGAGAAGCCGCCTTTCTGCTTAGCTTGCCTCCTTCTTTTTCTTAATAATACTACAAACTTCCAAATAATAAGATAAAATACAGTCAAAGAAATGTCTACTTATTTTCACCTACTTGAAAGGTAGAGAGAGACAGAGAGAAGTCTCCCATTAACTGGTGCACTTCCCAAATGCACACAACCACCAAGATAGGACCAGGCAGAAGCCAGGAGCCAGAAACTCCATCTGCATCTCCCATGTGGGTATCAGAGGCCCAGGGACTCAGGTCACTGAATGCTTCCTCTCAGTGCATCCAAGGGGAACTGGATCAGAAGCAGGGCAGCCGGGTCTTCACCTGGCACCCAGATAAGAAATGGGGTTGCCCCAAGGGGAGGCTTAACCCTCTGTACCTTGAGACTCTCCAATTTACTTTGTAGGCTGACCAAGAATGCAAAACTACTAGGGCACTGGTGAAATGAGCTTCCACTTTTCTATTTTCCTATGGGTAATATTATTTTAAAGATTTCTTTATTTGAAAGAGTTACAAAGAGAGGCAGAGGCCAAGAGGGAGAGGTCTTCCCACTGGGTCACTCCCCAAATGGCAGCAACCGCCAGAGCTGAGCCAACATGAAGCCAGAAGCCAGGAGCTCCTTCCAGGTTTCCCACATGGATGCAGGGGCCCAAAGACTTCTGCCATCCTCTGCTGCCTGTCCCAGGCACGTTAGCAGGGAGCTGGACTCGAAGTGGAGCACTCATATGGGATGCAGGCACTGCAGGCTGGGGATTTAACCCTCTGCACCATTGTGCTGGCCTCATCTATGGATAATCTTAACCACATAAGTTGCAACAGATATATTGTAAATATTAATTGCATACAAATACACAATGCTTAACTTGGGCACCTTCAAATCTATTGATATTATTTATATAAAAATACATGTCCCCTTTATAAACGGTTTTATGAACAGGTATGAGATCACCCTGGATAATCTTCCCAGTGAATCAAAAATGCAATCTGTCCTCCTGTGCTGTCAGAACAACCGCGGAAAGCACACTGGGGACACTCAACCAACACCAGTGCTCACGTGACTGAGGCAGTCGTCTTGCACAACAAAGACTTCCTTCCAGGATCCAGTAAAAGCAGGAGGCTGGGAGATGAAGAAGTTCTAGAGAATAAAGCCACAGCCTGCAAACCCTCACATCCCATGTGGGCACTGGTTCCTGTCCTGGCTACTCCAATTCCAGTCCAGCTACTTGCAAATGATCTGAAAAAAAGTAGAGAAAGAGTGCCCAAGTCCCTTGGGCTGCTGCAACCCACAAGTTACTGGGCACAAGCTGTTGGCATAGGTCTGGCCCAGGGAGGCCACTGCCACCATCTGGGGAGTGAACCAATAGATGGAAGATATCTCTGTTTCTCTCCCTCTTTTTGTAACTGTGACTTTCAAAAAGAATAAATAAATCTTTTTTTAAAGAATTAGAAATTCTAGAGACACAGAGAAGCCTGAGGGCAGATCTCCCATGCGGGGTTCTCAGCACAACAAAAGGATATGGAAGAATCACAGAGTGCAGGGGCAGCGCAGCCATGTTCTTGTCAGCGCTTCAGGGAGAACCTACAGGAGGAAGTCATGCATCGCCAACAGGATGCACAACCAGCACTCACCCCTGCCCCTCCTACATGCCCAGCCCTGCCTCCTCAGCCAACTCCCTCCATGGCCTAGCTCCTCCAAGTGCACCCTGTACTTAGGTTAACATCAACACCTGTCCTTCCCTGAATAACGCAGCAGGTGGACAAAGAGCAAAAACTGGAGTCTGTTCCTCCAATCAACTCTCCACAAACCCTGCACATTCAGGTCATTCCTGTGTCTCCACGCCCAGGCCACAGACGCCAAATGGCCCACAGGACAATTGTACACTTGAGACGCAGCTCCTGATCTGCTGGGGGCTTGCTCTCTACAGGAACTGAGCCTGGTGACCCAGGGCACACAAGTTATTCAGTGGTGACCCCCAAATCTCCTGCTGTGGGCTGCAGACACACACCACAGTGTGACCCCTCCTCTTCCTCTCCCCAACACCGGGCCTGCTGTCTCACTTAGCCAAACCATCCACAGCAAACACCAGCACAGCCCTTAGCACGGCCTGGACATGGCCAAGCACTGCACACGGGAACTCCTGAACTGCCCACAGCAGCCCTTTGGGGGCCCCTTGTGAGACTCCTCACTGCAGCATGTAGTCAACTGATGCAGAGAGATGAAGGGGCTTCCTCGTGCCCTGCACCCAGAAGTGAGAGAACACACATTCAAACCCTACAATGAAGCGCTTTTGTCTGCAAGTTTGGTCTCAATACGAATCAGTCAACCACAACCACTGGCCAGAATTTGGCACCTTTGATCAGAACGTCCTTGTGGACCTATACAACTTCCTCAAATGAAATGGCAAGTGGTCTGAAGTACCTACTTGCAAGAACTCTTCACAACCAACAGTCTGTGTGTAAGGACTGTTCCTCCTATGATGTCCTTCTCTCTTCCCCTCTTTCCCTCCCAAGCCCACCACAGAATCTGAGGCCTCACCCTTTGATCCTCCTGTTTTCAATCCAGCTAATGAGCCCCTCCTTATTGACCCCCACTCTCTGCTCTGCCCAAACCACTCAACTCCCCCCTAACAACCCAGCCCCAGCCTTGACCTCCCAGCCCCTCTTGGAAACTCCCTCAAAAACGCTAACACTTCCACAATCATAGAGATCCCACAGGATCCCCAGAGCACCCCTCAGGTCAGGCAGACTCATCAATCTCCTCCCTCTCTTCTCATGCCTCCCCATACCAACCACATTGATTGGCTCCTTCCCCCACGCACCTGCATCACTAGAACCCATCCCCCAACTCAATCTCAGAGCACAGAGAAACATGTCGCCCACAATGGAGGTGGCAAGCCCAGAGTGTCCCACTGTGTTCATCTTCCCCTCTCTCTCTTTTTTTCCCCCACAAATTACCTTTTATTTAATGAGTACAAATTTCATAAGTACAACTTTAGGAATATAGTGATTCTGCCCACCATACCCGCCTTCCCACCCACCTCCTCCTCCATCTCCATTCTCAGTCACATTCTCCATTAAGGAAAAAAAAAAAAAAAACTGCTCCTCAACAGTCTAGACAAGCACTTTCCATTGCTTCTCAATTTCACCTCTACAGATTTCCTTTTAGGTGCTCTATTAGTTATCACAGATAGAGAGAACATATGGTATTTGTCCCTTTGGGTCATGTCCCCTTCTCATTGTCTGATATGAGACAGCCTGAGGAAAAATTGGGCTCCCTTTCAGAAAGCGCATCTAAACACAAAACGGAGTTCCTCTGCCTCACTTTTACCCTGGTGAGATGTCTAAAATACCTAACCTCCAGGCTCCCTGCTGATGAAAATGAGCGCATCTGGCACTCAGCCTGGACTCATACAGACTACCTGCATCAACAAGACCCCTCACACTATCAGGTGGCATGCACACTCTCCCGGGCACACAGCCAAACTGGACGTATCAGCCTGGAGATTTGGGTGCTCAGAGACTTCATCATATGTTAATCTGTCTCCTGGAAGGTGTGCACAACAATGCTCATACCTGTGTCAACTATGACAGCAAAATTACTCACGGCCCTGATGATGTGAGTACCCTGGCTGGGACTCTGTATCTTCAAGTCCAGTTCATTAGCCAATGACATTGATACCAGACTCATTTCTGACAGTTTCAGGTAAGGGACAAATATGGTATAATCCTAGAGGTCTACAACATCACAAAACCAGGTCCCTCCCCAGCTATTAGTTGGTTCAATATTTGTGAGGTTGCAAACAAAGGACAAATACAATGCAGGGGAATAGGCTGGGAATGGTCTTATACCCAGGAATACAAACACATGTGTTTCCAAGAAGGCAATCTAGCCAAGGATAGACAGAAATGGGGCTGCCTAACCACAGACTCTCCCCCTCCTCCCCAGTACTATTGCCCTTCATGGATATGCATGGATGACCCTTACCCTCTAGTGTTCCCCTAAAAGCTGAGGTCAAGATTTAAAACTTAAAACTGGGCCGGCGCCGTGGCTCACTAGGCTAATCCTCCGCCAAGCGGCGCCAGCACACCGGGTTCTAGTCCCGGTTGGGGTGCCGGATTCTGTCCCGGTTGCCCCTCTTCCAGGCCAGCTCTCTGCTGTGGCCAGGGAGTGCAGTGGAGGATGGCCCAGGTGCTTG
Source organism: Oryctolagus cuniculus (assembly GCF_051225735.1). Lineage (NCBI taxonomy): Eukaryota > Metazoa > Chordata > Mammalia > Lagomorpha > Leporidae > Oryctolagus > Oryctolagus cuniculus. The sequence goes on from NC_142882.1 coordinate 46,059,627, forward strand.
GGCCCTGCACCCCATGGGAGACCAGGATAAGCACCTGGCTCCTGGCTCCTGCCATCGGATCAGCGTGGTGCGCCGGCCGCAGCGCACCGGCCGCGGCGGCCATTGGAGGGTGAACCAACGGCAAAGGAAGACCTTTCTCTCTGTCTCTCTCTCTCACTGTCCACTCTGCCTGTCAAAAAAAAAAAAAAAAAAAAAAAAAAAACAAACAAACAAACAAACAAACAAAAACTTAAAAGTGGTCCCTGCTTCACCTCCTTGCATTCCTGGGGAACCCAACTCAGTAATATACACCATTACCAGTCCCAAAGATCCTAAGTGGGTTCGAGGACACAGGGCCAGTATTCATATCAATGCCAAAGGATCCTGGGGGCATAATTCACATAATACAAATCCTTGTAGAAAACCACAACCCCTGCAGGCAAGTCAGGACTCTGCCCCAATTCAATCCCTGGCCAAACAGGATTAGCCCAAGCAAACTCCATCATTCTTTTACCCCGACTCCATGCTCTACAACTAGCAAGTCTTACCCAGGCCATCCTCCAATCTTCGGGATCATCCTTGGGCCAGGACTGCCCACTCTGCCTGCCAATGAGAGAATGGGAATTTTCTGCACTGGGCCACATTGCCACACACCACTTAACACAGCACAGACACCAGTTCTGTACCCTATGACTACACTGCATCCCATGTTATAGGGCCCACCACCTGTATCACCTTCAACACTGCCTAAGCGGCCTTACCCTAGGACTGTAATAACACCATCACTATCAACCGAACCACAAAAGCCATAAGAGCTCCCCACAGCACCCATTTTTTTTTCTTTTATGTTAACACTTTATTTAAACCAGTACAGGCACCATGCTTAACAAAAGACTGTCCAAAATAAACATGCAATATGAACTAGCAGAGACTGGAAGGAACCACAGCTTAACAAGTTGTGCCAGTTGTTGGTTTTCTTAAACAATAACAGAGAACTGTTAAAATCCATAAGACTAAACCATTCTAGTTTCAAGCCTCCTGGATGAGATGATATTGGACCATATATATCAAGAGGAACTGGCCTGCCATGTCAGTGACCTTAAACAATACTCAAGTAAGCGTATGTGTATGAATCTTATTCCAAAGAGTGGGAAAACACAGTTTATATCACAAGCTTAATGGAGTTGTTTGAAACATGGCAGGAACACGATCACTGATTTGAAATGTCAAATGGTGTAAGAGGAAAACAAATGTCTCACCAATTTCCAACTTGGAACCATTGGTTTTTTTTTTTTTTTTTTTTTTTTTTGACAGGCAGAGTGGACAGTGAGTGAGAGAGACGGAGAGAAAGGTCTTCCTTTGCCGTTGGTTCACCCTCCAATGGCCGCCGCGGCCGGTGCGCTGTGGCCGGCGCACCACGCTGATCTGATGGCAGGAGCCAGGAGCCAGGTGCTTTTCCTGGTCTCCCATGGGATACAGGGCCCAAGCACCTGGGCCATCCTCCACTGCACTCCCTGGCCATAGCAGAGAGCTGGCCTGGAAGAGGGGCAACCGGGACAGAATCCGGCGCCCCGACCGGGACTAGAACCCAGTGTGCTGGTGCCGCTAGGCGGAGGATTAGCCTAGTGAGCCGCGGCGCCGGCCGGAACCATTGGTTTTAAAGTGGCTTAGAAGATTATTTACATATTTCCACAAATACAAAATAATATTTGACCTGAAGTGTTTGAAACACTTTTTCACATAAACTGTAAAGGCTCAAACTCTGTAGATTCCAGCATTATCAGTCTATTGAACAAACAGGGAAAGCAACCACTCTAAGAATGCTTCACTTGGTAGAATACAACTTACCCTCTACTCCCAAATATCAGCATTTAAATGCTGATGAAAATATTATTCATCACTAGTCCACATACGGATTAATGACATTACTTGGAGTTTAAAAGCAGTCCAACCATTTTTAAAGTACACCTTCCTTAATATCTATAATGGGTGGGGGGAAAACAGCCAAATTTAATGTGGCAATAAACTCCTCTAACCGTGAACTTTTCAAAGTGTCAGACCATGGTACAGTTTATGGCTACAACTGACTCCTAAAAATAGGAGCTAAAGCGAGGTGAAAGTGCTGATGTTTTTGCCACACAGATTATTTGATGATGGCAATACAAATTTTAGGAACACCCTCCTATTGGATGATGACCATACAAATTTTAGGAACACCTAGTGCAGTATGTATAACTGCACTAGGCATCTAGCGATCTTTTCAGAAAGAGAATTCAAACCTTTACTTTAGAAGATAAGCAATCAAACGTCAGTCAACCAACTTTTTTCCTAACATAATTGCTTCAGTACCAGAGCAAAGTGATTACTATTCAAAACTCAGACATTTTGGGATTTCAGCATAGTGACCTGAGAACAGTTTTCTTCATATGTCATTTATGTTGCCACAAAAACCACACTAAATGCATACTGGGATTACTGATTGGCTCTATTTTGACATTAGATGCTACACAGAACTTCAAGACCAACAATCTCAATACTAACACTGACTTCAAAGACCATGAAGGAGGTGCCCAGGGAAAAAGCTGCTGCGCAAAAGGAACGATTAGGATTTAGGGCTGAATGGCAATGGTTGTGCCAGAAAATATGGAATGTAAAAACTGGAATTAGGAAATCTGAAGTTACTCTCTGTCCTTAATGTGTTGTCCAATGTGGAAGGAATTTTACACTTTATGTTCTGTGTGGGTACAAACTGATGAAATCTTTACTTAATATATACTAAATCGATCTTCTGTATATAAAGATAATTGAAAATGAATCTTGATGTGAATGGAATGGGAGAGGGAGTGGGAGATGGGAGGGGTGTGGATGGGAGGGAAGTTATTGGGGGGGGCATTGTAATCCATCAACTGTACTTTGGAAAATTATATTTACTAAATTAAAGTTAAAAAAAATTCCTTCCAGAAAAAAAAAAAGAAATCTGAAGTTACTCCTGATTCAAGGGAAAAAATACTAAATAGCAAATTAACTTGAAAAGGATAATGTAAAATATACTTAGATACAAGGAAGTTTACATAAATGAGGATATTTTAGAGCACAGGATTTATAAACTCTTGCCATAGGACAAATGGAATAAAAAGCTATACTGATCCCCTAATCTCAATGTGACGTGTTGCAGAATACATGTCATTGATGAGAAGTCAAACAAGGCAAAAAAAAAAAAAAAAAAAAAAAAAGGCGGGGGGATTTCACACAGCTCTCTGCTCCTGTTGGACAACAGAAACCAAGAGTTGTGTGTGTGGCGGTCAATGTCATCTGACATCAAGGAGGGCTTCCAAATTGGAAAAACCAAATTAAAAACCTTAACACAAGACCAATGAAGGAACCTCATTTTAAAAATACATTCTTGCAGCATTAGTTTGTCTTATTGATGTGAACCAAATGAAACAAAGTCTCATTTCCTGTGGGGAGCAAACCGGACTAGACTGAGTTACTGGAATTAAGACTTATTCTATGCATCTGCTCTCCCACAATATGGCGCTGGGAGAGAAGTAAACAGCTTCCGCACAGCTGCCTCCAGTTCAACTAATAAACTGTAGGACTTGCTCCTGATTGGAGGAGAGCAGCGTACTCGGCGTGTGGGCAGCTGAGTTGGGATTGGCGGAGGAGGACTATAAAGGAGGAGAGAGACGGCATGCACCAGGAACATCTATGGGGAACATCTAAGGGAACCCGTGCAGCCCCCGAGAAAGCTGGCCGGCGGTGTGCCGCTCCCCTGCGGAAGTGGGGAATGTGGCCAGGGGGAACTGCCCTTCCACGGAGGTGGAAGGGATAGTAGCCAACCCGGGAAGAACCAGCAGCAAACCCGGGGAGGGCCGAGCAGATGAAAGAACAGCGCAGGGTCCTGTGTTGCTCCTCCACGAAGAGGGGGAGCGACATAATGGTGCCGTGACTCGGATAGGAAACCTAGGACGGATAGGAAACCTAGGAGGGAAAGACCGGGAAGAACTGGGAAATTACCGGAGAGAGAGACTAGCAAACAGCCTAGGGAAAAGCCGGACGATAAAGGTGCCGGAAGGAGCTATTGAAAGCCTAGGCATAGACTACTCAGATACGGACTATGGGGGGAAGCTGGGAGAAATCTCTAAGGTCGAAAGCGAAAGTGAAAGCTAGAACAAACAGACTCGGATGCGGACTGTGGGGAGAGGCCAGGAGAAATGAGGGAGGAGTATTGTTGGAGGAAAGCTTGGGGAAACATACCGGGTAGAGAAAAAATGTTAGGGAAATTGAAGCCGCGGGGGGCAGGCCGAGGCGGATACGAAAGCCACTTTGGGATTCTCAAGTTAGCCCGGGAATAGGGGGCGAAAAGTTGAAACCAGAAGCTGAAACGTAAGCCAGATTGGGATCCGTCTGATTAGCCCGGGGAGCAAAGGACGGGAAGCCAAATCGTGGGGCGGAGACGTATGCTGGGTTGAATTCGCCAGGCTAGCCCGGGGAACTTAGATTGAATGCTAGTGGCGGACACGTAAGCTACGCTGTGTTACCCACGGAAGCCGCCGCGTGCAGAGAGAGCACGGGGCGTGAATAGATAGGGAACGGGGCTGGCGCGAGGCCGTGGTGCAGACGCGAAGGGCGTGGAGACCGCGGAGCGCGCGAAGCCAAGCCGCGCAAAGCCGAGGCGCGGGCTGAAGCGGCTCAGAGCCGGCGGGGCGAGGTGCCGGGAAGCTGCGGGGATAAGAGAAACAGAAGTTTAGAAGTAAAGTGAGAGAAATAGGAATGCTGGAAGCTTGAAGTAAAATGGGAGAAATAGGAATGCCCGGAGATAGAGAAATAGAGAAATAGAAAGGCCTCCCTACAACACTGCAATGTGAGAGCTTGGATTCGGTCTGCCTGATTAAGTGAGGCGATGAGCACGATGAGCACCTGCGGGCAGCTAGCAGCTTATGCGCCGCAGGTCACCGAAGACAGGCACGAATTAACATCAGTAAGGCTTCCCCACAATGCAACAATTAGGAGGCTTGGATTCGGTCTGCCTGATTTAAGGCGGTAAGCACCAGCAAGCAGCTCGACCAAAGCATGAGCTGCAGGTCACCGAAGATAGGCACAAACCAACACTAATAAGTCTCCCCCACAATACGGCAATGAGAAGGCTTGGATTCGGTTTGCCTGATAGGTTTTGTAAGCACCTGCAGGCAGTTCTAGCAGAGTAGAGCATGCGCTGCAGGGCACCGAACACAGGCACGCATCAGCGCCTAAAAACCTCCTCACAACATGGCGAAGAGAGGACCCGGATTCGGTTTGCCTGATTGATAGGACTTGTAAGAGCCTGTGGCAACTCTAGCAAGTAGAGCAGAGTGTGTGCCGCGGGACACTGAAGACAGGCACGTATCAACGCCAAAAAATAAAAAGAAAGGGGGATCTGTGGGGAGCAAACCGGACTAGACTGAGTTACTGGAATTAAGACTTATTCTATGCATCTGCTCTCCCACAATATGGCGCTGGGAGAGAAGTAAACAGCTTCCGCACAGCTGCCTCCAGTTCAACTAATAAACTGTAGGACTTGCTCCTGATTGGAGGAGAGCAGCGTACTCGGCGTGTGGGCAGCTGAGTTGGGATTGGCGGAGGAGGACTATAAAGGAGGAGAGAGATGGCATGCACCGGGAACATCTATGGGGAACATCTAAGGGAACCCGTGCAGCCCCCGAGAAAGCTGGCCGGCGGTGTGCCGCTCCCCTGCGGAAGTGGGGAATGTGGCCAGGGGGAACTGCCCTTCCACGGAGGTGGAAGGGATAGTAGCCAACCCGGGAAGAACCAGCAGCAAACCCGGGGAGGGCCGAGCAGATGAAAGAACAGCGCAGGGTCCTGTGTTGCTCCTCCACGAAGAGGGGGAGCGACAATTTCCTTCCTTCAAAAACAAATACTCTCAGCTCAATTGGTTACATTTGCATTTCTGCAGAATGATAAGTTATTCTCCAACATCAAAATACCTCTTTCAAGAATTCTTCAACTTCCTGGGTGAAGATTTTTCTCTCTCAAAATTGGAATGAAGAATCCTTTCCATTCATTAACCAAATACCTACTCTAGCACTTCCTCATCTCCAACTGACCTGGATTGCTTCCTGAATCCCAGATTAGGGAAGCCAGCCTGTCCGGAAGAGAAGATGTTCTATTCAGTATCATCAAATTCTCTACTATCGTTACCATTTTATTAAAGTTTGTGCAGAAACCTCAAAATTGAAATGCAAAGAATATCTAAGTGGGAAATATGACAACATAAGAACGCCTTGGCTAGTTCTGAAATGACTAAGATAGTCTTAATATAAGAATTCACTCACCAAATATGGTTGGTCTCTAGCTCTCCAGATCTTGTATTAAGTTAGCATTAAACAATTACTTATAGGTTTGTTTTTAAAGTGTGCTATACAGGCTACACCGGCACCCCGGGTTCTAGTCCCGGTCAGGGTGCCAGATTCTGTCCCGGTTGCTCCTCTTCCAGTCCAGCTCTCTGCTATGGCCCAGGAGTGCAGTGGAGGATGGCCCAAGTCCTTGGGCCCTGCACCCACATGGGAGACCAGGAGGAAGCACCTGGCTCCTGGTTTCCTATCAGTGCGGTGCACCGGCCACAGCAGCCAGTGGGGGGTGAACCAATGGAAAAGGAAGACATTTCCCTCTGTCTCTCTCTCTTACTGTCCACTCTGCCTGTCAAAAATAAAAATAAAAATAAAAAATAAAGTGTGCTATACATTAGCATCCTTGCTTTATGCCAAGGATACCATCATCTAACAAGACTGGTTAGTTAACTACTCATGCATCCAGTTTAGATTATCTTCTGACATTCAGGATATAAGATGTGTTTTCTACTGATACGTTAATAACTTTACTCACTACAGCCAAAATTTTATAAGTATTCTTTTCTTATGGCACAAAACTAATCACAAATATACCCCAAATCGTAACTCTCAACAACTATATACTCACTAATGCAAGCAGATAGTTGGAATTTTAAAAATATGAAGTTGATGTTACTACAAATTTTAGATACACATATTAGAACATTGTTTTACTTGGACCCTTTAAAAACGTATTAATTTCAGCAAATTTGGAATAATGGCAGTGTAGAAGTCTTAAACTAACTTCAAAGCTAACAAATCAAAGGCACAGTATTAATACACTTAAAATCACTGGTGTTCACAGGACATTAGGAGACGCTTATAAATAAAGTGCTACGAACCTAGGTTTGAAACTTTCTAGAAGTAACATAGTCAGGAATGGAGCCCTTGATTAGTACAACCCACCAGTTGCTAAAACTAAGATCTATTTTATACAAGAAAACCCAATACTCATGTAATTCTATCATAAAATCTAACTTCCAAACCTTAAGAATGACTGATGAGGGGCTGGCACTGTGGTGCAGCAGGTTGACGTCCTCGCCTAAAGCATCGGCATCCCATATGGGCACCGGTTCGAGCCCCAGCTGCTCCTCTTCCCATCCAGCTCTCTGCTAGGGCCTGGGAAAGCAGTAGAAGATGGCCCAAGTCCTTGGGCCCCTGCATTCATGTGGGAGACCTGGAAGAAGCTCCTGGCTCATATATATCTGCCTCTTCTCTCTCTCTCTGTAACTCTGACTTTCAAATAAATAAATAAATCTAAAACAACAAAGGAATGACTGATGAACAGAGTTTCCAGAGCTGAGTGAAAACAAGCAGGAAACCAAAGGAGGTATGGAATTGAGAAAAAAGTGTCCTTGTAACACAGATTATGCTACAGGAAATTATTATTCATGGCTCAAAATTTGGGTCTCTCAAAGCTTTCACTCCAAATTAACAGAAATGATTTAACAAGTGATAATATGCTATTTTCACTTATAAACTGCTCATTTCCAGGATTTGTCAAAAGGAGGCAACTGTTGTCTATCACAGTCCAAGAACCTACTTTCCAATGCTCTCTGTAAATAGTAACAAATCCTAAACCATAAGTTATAGAAATTAATCACAAGAGTGTAAAAAGCCCCTGGAGGAAAGTAGTCCACCTAACAATTACAAATTGTTAAGGAACCGCTTTAGGAAGTTTCATTACGATGAAGATGATTTCCTCTTTGTTGTTCAAACTTCGCACACATGAAGACGTTTTCTTTACTGCAGGAAACATACTGTAAGTAACAATGCATTTTTAGGCATAAATAAGTATTTATGTCTGGTTCCAGTATGGTCAGGTTAATATATAAATACTTTGGAAACACAGAAGTTCACATTAGCGGAAAAATTCCAGCTTCTTGCGTAACCACTCTTCAGGTAGGTCTTCAGTATTTCTTATTTCAAATACCTTGGGCAGCTCAGCTGTCTGCACTAGCTTATTCCTACTTCCAGCATACATCACCTGCTGCTCAGGCTTACATCCAACAAGACCGGAGAAAATAAAGCACGGAGGATGCGACACTCTTCATCATCATGTTGATATTTGGAACTATACACAATGAAGCGAGGCTGTCGCTCAGGTAGCTCATCCTTAAGTTCATCCGGAGAAATGCCCTCAAGTTCCTCATCCAGTACCACCAAGCGTTTATCTTTCTCAATCTTCATTATAATGGCAGCATCAATTGTTTCTTTGTGAAAATGAAACTTCCTCAGCTTTTCCAGTAAATCTTCAGCCACATCACAAACCACCAAAGACTCACTCACTTTCCTTCCGGCCATCAGCAGCCCATAGCCTTCTCTAGGTCCCTTTAAGAATGGCACGGCCGCCGCCTCCCTTCCTGCCCCAGCACCAGACATTCCAATAGCACCCATTTTGTGTGCCACAACAGTCTTCTAAAAACCATCACCCCTGCCCATCCTCCCTGTGCCCAGTAATACTCATTCCTATTTTTATCTACACCCAGGAAACAGCACTTAGATCCCAAATAAACTCAACTCCAGTTTCAGCTTCAGGAAGGCCCCTGCTGTTGTCCTCACTCTCCTAGCCCTGTTGGGGGTGGGAAGTGCAGCCCTAGGCTCCATCTCCACACTCCCTAAACCAACTGGCCTAACAGACACTGACTTGGAAGCCTCCACCAGGCTGCATCCACCTTACAAGAACAAACTCCCTGGCATCCTAGTCCTGCAAAACACCAAAGCACTAGATCTCCTGACAGCACAATAGGTCAGAACCTGTCTTTTCCTGGGAGAAGAGCGCGGTTATTACGCTAATCAATCCAAAGTGGTAACCAACTCCCTAGATAAAATCAACAACAGGCTACTGCCTCCAGCAGAGGGCTGAAACCAATGAAACAAGAGCTGGACTGCACTGAGACAGGGTCATGGTTAGCTCCTTTTCTCTGGCCAGTCACAATCATTCTTATGGCCCTGCTATTGAGACCCATCCCTATTTAATTGGTTCCAAATTTTTTTACAGAATCACATCAAAGCCATCACTCAAGACCATTTTAAGAACATGATGCTACTCTACCACTTCAACCAAGGATACCAACCCCTTCGCCCAAAATTCAAAGCTGACACCAAACTCTGACTATGGAACCTGACGTCACGGCTGGGGCGCCACAGAGCCCTGATCTCCCAACAACACCCCCGCTGGAGCAGTGCTGGTCCTCCATCGATCAGCGCCACCACAAGGATGCGCGGGGGACAGCTGTGTCCCCGGGGGCCGAGCAGGGCTCAGGGGAGGCCCTGAGAGAAGAGGCTCTGGGGATGGAGGGTCTGGAGCCAGGACTGTACGCAGCAGCTGAAGCCGAGGACGCTGCAGGGGCACCAGACGCAGCACTGGCCCCGGCCTCAGCCCCAGCTCCGCAAGTCCCTTCTGCTGCAGCCCCAGTGCCACACCTGGCCTTCCCCGCCCCCGTCGTCCTGTATTTCTCTTTACTCCTCCCCACTCTCTTCCTTTTCTCCACCTTATTGTCCCTGAACCTCAATAAAATGTAAGTTGTTACCCACTGTGGAATGTACAATTTGCACCGTGCCAGCTCCCCAGGCCGTGCCCTCCCCACCCCACTCTCCCTGCACCATGGCTCCAATGCCCGGGACCTGCATCCTCTGCAGAGGACACGGGCACCTCCCCAGGGCCAGAGCCAACGTTCCCCGTTTGGACAAAGAGCACCACATGCTGGGAAGGCCAAGGGAAGCAAGGAACAGGGAGACGCTGGCATGGCTGGGGCAGCGCCTCCTCATGCTCAGGGACGCAGACTCTGAGGTCACAGAACGGACCTGCCGGGGGTGCTGTCCCCGCAGCCTCAGTGTCCTCATCTGTGCAATGGGAAGGCAGCCCTGCCACAGCCATCACCGCATCAGGGAATGCGATGCTCTGCACCTCCCTGCACACAATGGGAGCCCCCAGCTTCCAGGATGAGGGGTGCACAGGGAGTGGGTTGGGGGCTTCCACGGAGGGAACACAATCCGTCCAGGGACACACACAAATAACACCTGTCACAGGCTCTGGCCCTGTGCTCAACAACGGGTCACTGACAGACGGATCACAGCAGGGATGTGCTCACTGCACAGGAGACAGGGGGCCTTGTCCAGGACCCCACGTGACCCAGACTGCCCGCTGTGCAGGCCACATGGGTGGGTCTCGGCTGGGAAGATGGAGACACAGAGCATGTCCCCAAGGACGGGGGCTGCTCCTTCCCCGAGCTCCTGGGATTTCCGGGTCCCTGGCCACGTCCACCAGGCACCTTGTCTCAGCCATGGGGTGACACTGGCTTCACTCCCATTGGCAGATGAGGAACCCCCTGAGAGGGAGGCCCCGCCCAGGTCAGGGCTGTGCCGATCCCAGAAGAGGACTCCCCTCCCCACGTGAGCCCGGACTCTGGGACCCTATGGGCCTGTGGGCCAGCAAGAGGGCAGCACAGCAGGGAGCACAGGGGTCAGGAACGCTATGACTTTCTCCAACAGATCACACCCTGAAGATTTTCTGATCGAATGCCTCAGATGTTCTACTAGGGCTGAGGGGTGCCTGTGGAGGAGGAAGCCGGGGCCCTGGGGGGCTGACCTGTGTGTGTTCCTGGGAATGGCCTGCATCACACCCAGTGACATCACTGTCCCCCCACAGTCCTTCTGCAACATGTCAAGGTTCACCACCATGCTCCGCCCTGCACACCTGTCCAGTGGAACCCAGGCGCAGTCCACCTGCAGTTAGTGATGGTCTTAGGTGCACGTGACAGCAGCGTCCCTGGGCGTTCCATTGCACAGCTCTGGCATGGAGAAGACCAGAGATCTGTGCTCCCCACACTGGCCTGCCGCAGGGAGGGGGCCCATGGCAGGGCGCTGAGCTGAGACATCAACATTCAGAACCAGCAGAGGACATGAGGTCAGGCTCCTTGCAGGCCCACAGCCCAAGGCCAGATCACGACCACCCTTGGGGCTTTCGGGAATGCAGGAGGCTCTTCCTGCCAACGACCTGCCACACAGGACGTGACAGCACACGGCTAGCTTCCCGTCCCACTCTGTACGTCCTGGGTGTGCTAAGCCTAGGTTGACAGCGTCGCTTTTCCCAGGTACATTCATGTGCTCCTGGGTCAGCATGCAAAAGTGCTTTCCGAAAGTTCAGAGTCATCTCTCATCCTGAGCATTCTTGCCCTGTGCCCAGCTACTGCCCCACATGCTGACTAGGAGACCCGCTCAGGCCCCTGCCCTCTGGGTCATCTGCACTCTCAGGCTTCATGTTCTGCTGTATTCACCCGCCCCGCACTTCTAAATGCCCGCAAGACCTTCCCAGTGTCACATGCCAACCATGACACAGGACAGGCTTCTCCAGTACCAGCCTGGCTCGTTCCCATCATTCCTTGCTTCTGCCTGCTTTTCCCCATCGCCCGAGTCCTGCACATCCTCTCCTTCTGAGTGTCACCTCCCTACCTGCACGTGCCCTCAGGACAGCTCAATTCCACCTACAGCATGAAAAAGCCACCTCCAACAGGGATCCTGAGCTCTGATGGAGGTCGGGAAGGTAGACTCGGGCACCTGTTACAACGTGGATTCCCCCTTCTCTGATTCAGGGGTCCTGAGAGGCAGAACATCCTTTCACAGGAACCCCTGGAAGGTTTTCCGCCACCTAGGCCCATGGGGCTGGCGCTGTGGCCCACAGGCTAAAGCCCCACCTGCAGGGCTGGCATCCCACATCAGAACCCCGGTTCTGCTCCTGGAGCCCTGCTTTCATTCCAGCTCCCTGCTCACACACCTGGCAGAGCAGCACAAGTTGACCCAAGTGCCCCCGGCCCTGCCACCTGTGTGCCAGGCCCAGAAGGTGTTCCAGGCTCCTGGCTTCAGCCTGACTCAGCCTCAGCCAGCATGGGCTTCTGGGAGATTAAATCAGCAATTCAGAGTCATCTTTCTGGATCTCTCTCCCTGTCCCTTCCTCCAACTCTGCCTTTCAAGTCAACAACTGAAAAGAAGAAAAGAAGAGAAAAGAAGAGAAAAGAAGAGAAGAGAAGAGAAGAGAAGAGAAGAGAAGAGAAGAGAAGAGAAGAGAAGAGAAGAGAAGAGAAGAGAAGAGAAGAGAAGAGAAGAGAAGAGAGAGGGGAGGGGAGGGGAGGGGAAGGGAAGGGAAGGGAAGGGAAGGGAAGGGAAGGGAAGGGAAGGGAAGGGAAGGGAAGGGAGGGGAAGGGAAGGGAAGGGAAGGGAAGGGAAGGGAAGGGACAAGACGACATCCTGGGGCGGCGCTGTGGCATAGTAGGTTGAACATCTGCCTATGACATCGAGATACCATATGGGCACCGGTTGGAGTCCCAGCTGCTCCACTTCCAATGCAGCTCTCTGCTAAGACACGAGAAGGCAGTGGAACATGGGCCATGTACTTGGCCCCCTTATCCACGTGGTAGACCCAGAAGAAGCTCCTGGCTCCTGGCTTTGGATCAGCTCAGCACCGGCTGTTGTGGCCCTTTGGGGAGTGACCCATTGGATCAAAGACCTCTCTGTCTCTCTTTCTCCCTCTCTCTCTCCCTCTCTCTCTCTGTCTCTCTTGCCTCTTTCTCTCCTGTCACTCTGCCAGTGAAGTAAATAAATCAATCTTAACAACAACAACAAAAAACCCTGAGCCCAAACTTAGATGAAAGTGGCTGCACTCCTGGGTCGGCAGTGTAGAGCAGTAGGTTAAGCCTCCACCTGCGGCGCCAGCATCCCATATGGGCACTGGCTTGTGTGCTGGCTGCTCCACTTCCATCCAGCTCCCTGGTGATGGCCTGCGAAAGCAATGAAGATGGCCCAAGTCCTTGGACCCCTGCACCCATGCCGCCGGAGACCTGTAGACGCTCTCAGCTCCTGGCCTCCGATTAGCCCATTTGAGGACACTGTGGCCAGTAGCGGATTGAACCAGCACATGGAAGACCTCTCTGTCTCTCCCTCTCTGTGTCTCACTCTACTTCTCAGAGAAAGAAGGAAAAGAGTATTCAAAGCACAGCAGCAGCTTAACTCCTCCCAGAAACTTTTCACAGGAGGTCTTTACTATCGAGAGTACACCCAAATAGCATCTTTTCAGGCTCTGGTTGGGGGACAGGAGAGCTCCCCACAGGGAAGGGCCACGGGCCACTGCCATCTAAACCACTCGACATCGCCAGTGCTGCCACCGTCAGCACCAACCCCGGCACATGAGCCTGTCCCTCATCTTTCAGGGAAGGACATTCCCACAACAGGGAACTAGCCATTAGCTAACAGGAAGGACACGCACACTGTGTGTCCCCACCACGGCCATCTACTCCCCAGACATTCCTCACTGAACCACGCCCAACACCACTCCTGATCTCTCCCCACGCCCCTGTCCAAACCCAACACGGAACAGCCCCGGTGTCTAGGGTCTCCTCAGGACGCTGGATGGAAACACTCTCTCACACATGCCACCTATCCCGTCTGGCTCCTCACACTGACCTCCCTCAGGCTCATGGCAGGCCCAGACCCCAGAGATGCCTGGCACGATCCCTACCAGCCCTGGGGAACAATCAGCAAGTGCAGGGCCACGGTAGTCATCACCCTGGTCCTCAGAGAGCCGGCCCTGAGCCCAACCAACGCCCCTGGGAGTCTGAATGAGCTTCAAGAACCACTGTGCACTGCTAAAGCCCCAGATCCTGCAGGACCCAAAGGACCACCCCACGACTCCTCCGGGGTGCAGGCCAGAGCTAGGAGCACTCAGTTCTCCACTGACCATCAGCTCCCTAGAGCAGACAGCCCCAGGTGCACACGGGGCAACTGAGTCTGGGTGGTCGCAGCCTCGTTTTGGGCTTTGAGAGAGAAGAACCACCCTCCAGGTGCCTGTGGCTGGGAGGAGCCACACTTCAGGGGCTGGGACAGGGCTCCCAATGCACAGGGAGTGGCTCCCGGTCGGTCTCAGGGTGTGATGGGAGCTCTTGCTCCTCAGGGTCCACAGCTGGGCAGCTGAGGGCGCCAGCTTCACGGGGACACGATCCCCAGGGACCACACGGGAGGCTGGGGCGTCTTGACAGGGACAATGACCATGCAGGGTGAGAAGCCCTCAAGCAGGGGGGAACAGGTCTAGCCCAGCTGTGACAAAGGCTGGACCCACACCTGCTGTGGCAGGCGGAGGCTTCCCCCTGTTGGTGCGACGGGGGGCAGTGTGCACAGGGCATGGCTTAGAAGTGCAGCAGGCAGCGCCCGCTGGGATTCGGCAGCCATCTTGTGTGAGAGGAGGGGGCTCAGTTGAGGAGCCACAGGAAGTGACCTCACCTGGAGACCTGGGGGGCCCGGCAACAACCCCAACATTCCAGAGTTGAGTCTGAACCAGCTCACCTGGATAGAGTCTCGCAGGAAGATGTTCCTGAGTTGTATCCCGCGATGCCCAAGCCCAGCCCCCAAGAAACCCTGCGGTGGGTGCCTCGCCCAGTGGTGGGGACGCTGGGCCAGCCCTCACCCCCGACGCTCCTGGTGCTTCCAACAGAAAACGGCCATGGTGAGTCTGGAAGCAGGACAGGTCTCTGCGGGCCAGGACACCACTGGGAACCCACCCGAAGCCCATAGGCCCCTGGGGGTGGGTGTGGGTGTGGGTGTGGGGGACAAGGGGCCACTTCCCTCTCAGAGGAGGGAGGCTGGAAGTCCTAGGTGGAGGCAGCCTGAGGCCCTGAGCTCCTGGCCGCGGAGGGATCCAGGGACTGCCTCTTACCTGCCATTCTCTGCTCTTGTCTCCCAGGGCCAGGACAGGTCAGCCTCGCGCCTGGCAATGCACAGAAGGCTGCGGATTGCCAGCAGGCAGGACGTGTGTCAGGCCCCTTTCACTGATGACCTGTGTGTGGTGGGGGAGTGGTCAAACGAGCCCACAGCTCCGAAGCCCCCGTACCGGGCGTTCCCCGGCACACAGAAACCACTGGACGTCCCCCTCAGTCACACACTGTTGGTCAGAGCCCAGATAGAGCCCAGGGGCTCCGCAAATGCCCATCTCACAGCGGAGGAAGTAGGGCCCGTTGACTTCGCCTGTGTCAGTCGTGACCCAGGGTCAGGGCCGGGCCTGGCACCTGACCTCACGGCTGGGGCGGCACAGAGCCCTGATCTCACAACAACACCCCCGCTGGAGCAGTGCTGGTCCTCCAGCAATCAGCGCCACCACAAGGATGCGCGGGGGACAGCTGTGTCCCCGGGGGCCGAGCAGGGCTCAGGGGAGGCCCTGAGAGAAGAGGCTCTGGGGATGGAGGGTCTGGAGCCAGGACTGTACGCAGCAGCTGAAGCCGAGGACGCTGCAGGGGCACCAGACGCAGCGCTGGCCCCGGCCTCAGCCCCAGCTCCGCAAGTCCCTTCTGCTGCAGCCCCAGTGCCACACCTGGCCTTCCCCGCCCCCGTCGTCCTGTATTTCTCTTTACTCCTCCCCACTCTCTTCCTTTTCTCCACCTTATTGTCCCTGAACCTCAATAAAATGTAAGTTGTTACCCACTGTGGAATGTACAATTTGCACCGTGCCAGCTCCCCAGGCCGTGCCCTCCCCACCCCACTCTCCCTGCACCATGGCTCCAATGCCCGGGACCTGCATCCTCTGCAGAGGACACGGGCACCTCCCCAGGGCCAGAGCCAACGTTCCCCGTTTGGACAAAGAGCACCACATGCTGGGAAGGCCAAGGGAAGCAAGGAACAGGGAGACGCTGGCATGGCTGGGGCAGCGCCTCCTCATGCTCAGGGACGCAGACTCTGAGGTCACAGAACGGACCTGCCGGGGGTGCTGTCCCCGCAGCCTCAGTGTCCTCATCTGTGCAATGGGAAGGCAGCCCTGCCACAGCCATCACCGCATCAGGGAATGCGATGCTCTGCACCTCCCTGCACACAATGGGAGCCCCCAGCTTCCAGGATGAGGGGTGCACAGGGAGTGGGTTGGGGGCTTCCACGGAGGGAACACAATCCGTCCAGGGACACACACAAACAACACCTGTCACAGGCTCTGGCCCTGTGCTCAACAACGGGTCACTGACAGACGGATCACAGCAGGGATGTGCTCACTGCACAGGAGACAGGGGGGCCTTGTCCAGGACCCCACGTGACCCAGACTGCCCGCTGTGCAGGCCACATGGGTGGGTCTCGGCTGGGAAGATGGAGACACAGAGCATGTCCCCAAGGACGGGGGCTGCTCCTTCCCCGAGCTCCTGGGATTTCCGGGTCCCTGGCCACGTCCACCAGGCACCTTGTCTCAGCCATGGGGTGACACTGGCTTCACTCCCATTGGCAGATGAGGAACCCCCTGAGAGGGAGGCCCCGCCCAGGTCAGGGCTGTGCCGATCCCAGAAGAGGACTCCCCTCCCCACGGGAGCCCGGACTCTGGGACCCTATGGGCCTGTGGGCCAGCAAGAGGGCAGCACAGCAGGGAGCACAGGGGTCAGGAACGCTATGACTTTCTCCAACAGATCACACCCTGAAGATTTTCTGATCGAATGCCTCAGATGTTCTACTAGGGCTGAGGGGTGCCTGTGGAGGAGGAAGCCGGGGCCCTGGGGGGCTGACCTGTGTGTGTTCCTGGGAATGGCCTGCATCACACCCAGTGACATCACTGTCCCCCCACAGTCCTTCTGCAACATGTCAAGGTTCACCACCATGCTCCGCCCTGCACACCTGTCCAGTGGAACCCAGGCGCAGTCCACCTGCAGTTAGTGATGGTCTTAGGTGCACGTGACAGCAGCGTCCCTGGGCGTTCCATTGCACAGCTCTGGCATGGAGAAGACCAGAGATCTGTGCTCCCCACACTGGCCTGCCGCAGGGAGGGGGCCCATGGCAGGGCGCTGAGCTGAGACATCAACATTCAGAACCAGCAGAGGACATGAGGTCAGGCTCCTTGCAGGCCCACAGCCCAAGGCCAGATCACGACCACCCTTGGGGCTTTCGGGAATGCAGGAGGCTCTTCCTGCCAACGACCTGCCACACAGGACGTGACAGCACACGGCTAGCTTCCCGTCCCACTCTGTACGTCCTGGGTGTGCTAAGCCTAGGTTGACAGCGTCGCTTTTCCCAGGTACATTCATGTGCTCCTGGGTCAGCATGCAAAAGTGCTTTCCGAAAGTTCAGAGTCATCTCTCATCCTGAGCATTCTTGCCCTGTGCCCAGCTACTGCCCCACATGCTGACTAGGAGACCCGCTCAGGCCCCTCCCCTCCGGGTCATCTGCACTCTCAGGCTTCATGTTCTGCTGTATTCACCCGCCCCGCACTTCTAAATGCCCGCAAGACCTTCCCAGTGTCACATGCCAACCATGACACAGGACAGGCTTCTCCAGCCTGGCTCGTTCCCATCATTCCTTGCTTCTGCCTGCTTTTCCCCATCGCCCGAGTCCTGCACATCCTCTCCTTCTGAGTGTCACCTCCCTACCTGCACGTGCCCTCAGGACAGCTCAATTCCACCTACAGCATGAAAAAGCCACCTCCAACAGGGATCCTGAGCTCTGATGGAGGTCGGGAAGGTAGACTCGGGCACCTGTTACAACGTGGATTCCCCCTTCTCTGATTCAGGGGTCCTGAGAGGCAGAACATCCTTTCACAGGAACCCCTGGAAGGTTTTCCGCCACCTAGGCCCATGGGGCTGGCGCTGTGGCCCACAGGCTAAAGCCCCACCTGCAGGGCTGGCATCCCACATCAGAACCCCGGTTCTGCTCCTGGAGCCCTGCTTTCATTCCAGCTCCCTGCTCACACACCTGGCAGAGCAGCACAAGTTGACCCAAGTGCCCCCGGCCCTGCCACCTGTGTGCCAGACCCAGAAGGTGTTCCAGGCTCCTGGCTTCAGCCTGACTCAGCCTCAGCCAGCATGGGCTTCTGGGAGATTAAATCAGCAATTCAGAGTCATCTTTCTGGATCTCTCACCCTCTCCCTTATTCCAACTCTGCCTTTCAAGTCAACAACTGAAAAGAAGAAGAGAAGAGAAAAGAAGAGAAGAGAAGAGAAGAGAAGAGAAGAGAAGAGAAGAGAAGAGAAGAGAAGAGAAGAGAAGAGAAGAGAAGAGGGGAGGGGAGGGGAGGGGAGGGGAGGGGAGGGGAGGGGAGGGGAGGGGAGGGGAGGGGAGGGGAGGGGAAGGGAAGGGAAGGGAAGGGAAGGGAAGGGAAGGGAAGGGAAGGGAAGGGAAGGGAAGGGAAGGGAAGGGAAGGGACAAGACGACATCCTGGGGCGGCGCTGTGGCATAGTAGGTTGAACATCTGCCTATGACATCGAGATACCATATGGGCACCGGTTGGAGTCCCAGCTGCTCCACTTCCAATGCAGCTCTCTGCTAAGACACGAGAAGGCAGTGGAACATGGGCCATGTACTTGGCCCCCTTATCCACGTGGTAGACCCAGAAGAAGCTCCTGGCTCCTGGCTTTGGATCAGCTCAGCACCGGCTGTTGTGGCCCTTTGGGGAGTGACCCATTGGATCAAAGACCTCTCTGTCTCTCTTTCTCCCTCTCTCTCTCCCTCTCTCTCTCTGTCTCTCTTGCCTCTTTCTCTCCTGTCACTCTGCCAGTGAAGTAAATAAATCAATCTTAACAACAACAACAAAAAACCCTGAGCCCAAACTTAGATGAAAGTGGCTGCACTCCTGGGTCGGCAGTGTAGAGCAGTAGGTTAAGCCTCCACCTGCGGCGCCAGCATCCCATATGGGCACTGGCTTGTGTGCTGGCTGCTCCACTTCCATCCAGCTCCCTGGTGATGGCCTGCGAAAGCAATGAAGATGGCCCAAGTCCTTCGACCCCTGCACCCATGCCGCCGGAGACCTGTAGACGCTCTCAGCTCCTGGCCTCCGATTAGCCCATTTGAGGACACTGTGGCCAGTAGCGGATTGAACCAGCACATGGAAGACCTCTCTGTCTCTCCCTCTCTGTGTCTCACTCTACTTCTCAGAGAAAGAAGGAAAAGAGTATTCAAAGCACAGCAGCAGCTTAACTCCTCCCAGAAACTTTTCACAGGAGGTCTTTACTATCGAGAGTACACCCAAATAGCATCTTTTCAGGCTCTGGTTGGGGGACAGGAGAGCTCCCCACAGGGAAGGGCCACGGGCCACTGCCATCTAAACCACTCGACATCGCCAGTGCTGCCACCGTCAGCACCAACCCCAGCACATGAGCCTGTCCCTCATCTTTCAGGGAAGGACATTCCCACAACAGGGAACTAGCCATTAGCTAACAGGAAGGACACGCACACTGTGTGTCCCCACCACGGCCATCTACTCCCCAGACATTCCTCACTGAACCACGCCCAACACCACTCCTGATCTCTCCCCACGCCCCTGTCCAAACCCAACACGGAACAGCCCCGGTGTCTAGGGTCTCCTCAGGACGCTGGATGGAAACACTCTCTCACACATGCCACCTATCCCGTCTGGCTCCTCACACTGACCTCCCTCAGGCTCATGGCAGGCCCAGACCCCAGAGATGGCTGGCACGATCCCTACCAGCCCTGGGGAACAATCAGCAAGTGCAGGGCCACGGTAGTCATCACCCTGGTCCTCAGAGAGCCGGCCCTGAGCCCAACCAACGCCCCTGGGAGTCTGAATGAGCTTCAAGAACCACTGTGCACTGCTAAAGCCCCAGATCCTGCAGGACCCAAAGGACCACCCCACGACTCCTCCGGGGTGCAGGCCAGAGCTAGGAGCACTCAGTTCTCCACTGACCATCAGCTCCCTAGAGCAGACAGCCCCAGGTGCACACGGGGCAACTGAGTCTGGGTGGTCGCAGCCTCGTTTTGGGCTTTGAGAGAGAAGAACCACCCTCCAGGTGCCTGTGGCTGGGAGGAGCCACACTTCAGGGGCTGGGACAGGGCTCCCAATGCACAGGGAGCGGCTCCCGGTCGGTCTCAGGGTGTGATGGGAGCTCTTGCTCCTCAGGGTCCACAGCTGGGCAGCTGAGGGCGCCAGCTTCACGGGGACACGATCCCCAGGGACCACACAGGAGGCTGGGGCGTCTTGACAGGGACAATGACCATGCAGGGTGAGAAGCCCTCAAGCAGGGGGGAACAGGTCTAGCCCAGCTGTGACAAAGGCTGGACCCACACCTGCTGTGGCAGGCGGAGGCTTCCCCCTGTTGGTGCGACGGGGGGCAGTGTGCACAGGGCATGGCTTAGAAGTGCAGCAGGCAGCGCCCGCTGGGATTCGGCAGCCATCTTGTGTGAGAGGAGGGGGCTCAGTTGAGGAGCCACAGGAAGTGACCTCACCTGGAGACCTGGGGGGCCCGGCAACAACCCCAACATTCCAGAGTTGAGTCTGAACCAGCTCACCTGGATAGAGTCTCGCAGGAAGATGTTCCTGAGTTGTATCCCGCGATGCCCAAGCCCAGCCCCCAAGAAACCCTGCGGTGGGTGCCTCGCCCAGTGGTGGGGACGCTGGGCCAGCCCTCACCCCCGACGCTCCTGGTGCTTCCAACAGAAAACGGCCATGGTGAGTCTGGAAGCAGGACAGGTCTCTGCGGGCCAGGACACCACTGGGAACCCACCCGAAGCCCATAGGCCCCTGGGGGTGGGTGTGGGTGTGGGTGTGGGGGGCAAGGGGCCACTTCCCTCTCAGAGGAGGGAGGCTGGAAGTCCTAGGTGGAGGCAGCCTGAGGCCCTGAGCTCCTGGCCGCGGAGGGATCCAGGGACTGCCTCTTACCTGCCATTCTCTGCTCTTGTCTCCCAGGGCCAGGACAGGTCAGCCTCGCGCCTGGCAATGCACAGAAGGCTGCGGATCGCCAGCAGGCAGGACGTGTGTCAGGCCCCTTTCACTGATGACCTGTGTGTGGTGGGGGAGTGGTCAAACGAGCCCACAGCTCCGAAGCCCCCGTACCGGGCGTTCCCCGGCACACAGAAACCACTGGACGTCCCCCTCAGTCACACACTGTTGGTCAGAGCCCAGATAGAGCCCAGGGGCTCCGCAAATGCCCATCTCACAGCGGAGGAAGTAGGGCCCGTTGACTTCGCCTGTGTCAGTCGTGACCCAGGGTCAGGGCCGGGCCTGGCACCTGACCTCACGGCTGGGGCGGCACAGAGCCCTGATCTCACAACAACACCCCCGCTGGAGCAGTGCTGGTCCTCCAGCGATCAGCGCCACCACAAGGATGCGCGGGGGACAGCTGTGTCCCCGGGGGCCGAGCAGGGCTCAGGGGAGGCCCTGAGAGAAGAGGCTCTGGGGATGGAGGGTCTGGAGCCAGGACTGTACGCAGCAGCTGAAGCCGAGGACGCTGCAGGGGCACCAGACGCAGCACTGGCCCCGGCCTCAGCCCCAGCTCCGCAAGTCCCTTCTGCTGCAGCCCCAGTGCCACACCTGGCCTTCCCCGCCCCCGTCGTCCTGTATTTCTCTTTACTCCTCCCCACTCTCTTCCTTTTCTCCACCTTATTGTCCCTGAACCTCAATAAAATGTAAGTTGTTACCCACTGTGGAATGTACAATTTGCACCGTGCCAGCTCCCCAGGCCGTGCCCTCCCCACCCCACTCTCCCTGCACCATGGCTCCAATGCCCGGGACCTGCATCCTCTGCAGAGGACACGGGCACCTCCCCAGGGCCAGAGCCAACGTTCCCCGTTTGGACAAAGAGCACCACATGCTGGGAAGGCCAAGGGAAGCAAGGAACAGGGAGACGCTGGCATGGCTGGGGCAGCGCCTCCTCATGCTCAGGGACGCAGACTCTGAGGTCACAGAACGGACCTGCCGGGGGTGCTGTCCCCGCAGCCTCAGTGTCCTCATCTGTGCAATGGGAAGGCAGCCCTGCCACAGCCATCACCGCATCAGGGAATGCGATGCTCTGCACCTCCCTGCACACAATGGGAGCCCCCAGCTTCCAGGATGAGGGGTGCACAGGGAGTGGGTTGGGGGCTTCCACGGAGGGAACACAATCCGTCCAGGGACACACACAAACAACACCTGTCACAGGCTCTGGCCCTGTGCTCAACAACGGGTCACTGACAGACAGATCACAGCAGGGATGTGCTCACTGCACAGGAGACAGGGGGGCCTTGTCCAGGACCCCACGTGACCCAGACTGCCCGCTGTGCAGGCCACATGGGTGGGTCTCGGCTGGGAAGATGGAGACACAGAGCATGTCCCCAAGGACGGGGGCTGCTCCTTCCCCGAGCTCCTGGGATTTCCGGGTCCCTGGCCACGTCCACCAGGCACCTTGTCTCAGCCATGGGGTGACACTGGCTTCACTCCCATTGGCAGATGAGGAACCCCCTGAGAGGGAGGCCCCGCCCAGGTCAGGGCTGTGCCGATCCCAGAAGAGGACTCCCCTCCCCACGTGAGCCCGGACTCTGGGACCCTTTGGACCTGTGGGCCAGCAAGAGGGCAGCACAGCAGGGAGCACAGGGGTCAGGAACGCTATGACTTTCTCCAACAGATCACACCCTGAAGATTTTCTGATCGAATGCCTCGGATGTTCTACTAGGGCTGAGGGGTGCCTGTGGAGGAGGAAGCCGGGGCCCTGGGGGGCTGACCTGTGTGTGTTCCTGGGAATGGCCTGCATCACACCCAGTGACATCACTGTCCCCCCACAGTCCTTCTGCAACATGTCAAGGATCACCACCATGCTCCGCCCTGCACACCTGTCCAGTGGAACCCAGGCGCAGTCCACCTGCAGTTAGTGATGGTCTTAGGTGCACGTGACAGCAGCGTCCCTGGGCGTTCCATTGCACAGCTCTGGCATGGAGAAGACCAGAGATCTGTGCTCCCCACACTGGCCTGCCGCAGGGAGGGGGCCCATGGCAGGGCGCTGAGCTGAGACATCAACATTCAGAACCAGCAGAGGACATGAGGTCAGGCTCCTTGCAGGCCCACAGCCCAAGGCCAGATCACGACCACCCTTGGGGCTTTCGGGAATGCAGGAGGCTCTTCCTGCCAACGACCTGCCACACAGGACGTGACAGCACACGGCTAGCTTCCCGTCCCACTCTGTACGTCCTGGGTGTGCTAAGCCTAGGTTGACAGCGTCGCTTTTCCCAGGTACATTCATGTGCTCCTGGGTCAGCATGCAAAAGTGCTTTCCGAAAGTTCAGAGTCATCTCTCATCCTGAGCATTCTTGCCCTGTGCCCAGCTACTGCCCCACATGCTGACTAGGAGACCCGCTCAGGCCCCTCCCCTCCGGGTCATCTGCACTCTCAGGCTTCATGTTCTGCTGTATTCACCTGCCCCGCACTTCTAAATGCCCGCAAGACCTTCCCAGTGTCACATGCCAACCATGACACAGGACAGGCTTCTCCAGCCTGGCTCGTTCCCATCATTCCTTGTTTCTGCCTGCTTTTCCCCATCGCCCGAGTCCTGCACATCCTCTCCTTCTGAGTGTCACCTCCCTACCTGCACGTGCCCTCAGGACAGCTCAATTCCACCTACAGCATGAAAAAGCCACCTCCAACAGGGATCCTGAGCTCTGATGGAGGTCGGGAAGGTAGACTCGGGCACCTGTTACAACGTGGATTCCCCCTTCTCTGATTCAGGGGTCCTGAGAGGCAGAACATCCTTTCACAGGAACCCCTGGAAGGTTTTCCGCCACCTAGGCCCATGGGGCTGGCGCTGTGGCCCACAGGCTAAAGCCCCACCTGCAGGGCTGGCATCCCACATCAGAACCCCGGTTCTGCTCCTGGAGCCCTGCTTTCATTCCAGCTCCCTGCTCACACACCTGGCAGAGCAGCACAAGTTGACCCAAGTGCCCCCGGCCCTGCCACCTGTGTGCCAGGCCCAGAAGGTGTTCCAGGCTCCTGGCTTCAGCCTGACTCAGCCTCAGCCAGCATGGGCTTCTGGGAGATTAAATCAGCAATTCACAGTCATCCTTCTGGATCTCTCTCCCTGTCCCTTCCTCCAACTCTGCCTTTCAAGTCAACAACTGAAAAGAAGAAGACAAAAGAACAGAACAGAAGAGAAGAGAAGAGAAGAGAAGAGAAGAGAAGAGAAGAGAAGAGAAGAGAAGAGAAGAGAAGAGAAGAGAAAAGAGAGGGGAAGTGAGGGGAGGGGAGGGGAGGGGAGGGGAGGGGAAGGGAAGGGAAGGGAAGGGAAGGGAAGGGAAGGGAAGGGAAGGGAAGGGAAGGGAAGGGAAGGGAAGGGAAGGGAAGGGACAAGACGACATCCTGGGGCGGCGCTGTGGCATAGTAGGTTGAACATCTGCCTATGACATCGAGATACCATATGGGCACCGGTTGGAGTCCCAGCTGCTCCACTTCCAATGCAGCTCTCTGCTAAGACACGAGAAGGCAGTGGAACATGGGCCATGTACTTGGCCCCCTTATCCATGTGGTAGACCCAGAAGAAGCTCCTGGCTCCTGGCTTTGGATCAGCTCAGCACCGGCTGTTGTGGCCCTTTGGGGAGTGACCCATTGGATCAAAGACCTCTCTGTCTCTCTTTCTCCCTCTCTCTCTCCCTCTCTCTCTCTGTCTCTCTTGCCTCTTTCTCTCCTGTCACTCTGCCAGTGAAGTAAATAAATCAATCTTAACAACAACAACAAAAAACCCTGAGCCCAAACTTAGATGAAAGTGGCTGCACTCCTGGGTCGGCAGTGTAGAGCAGTAGGTTAAGCCTCCACCTGCGGCGCCAGCATCCCATATGGGCACTGGCTTGTGTGCTGGCTGCTCCACTTCCATCCAGCTCCCTGGTGATGGCCTGCGAAAGCAATGAAGATGGCCCAAGTCCTTGGACCCCTGCACCCATGCCGCCGGAGACCTGTAGACGCTCTCAGCTCCTGGCCTCCGATTAGCCCATTTGAGGACACTGTGGCCAGTAGCGGATTGAACCAGCACATGGAAGACCTCTCTGTCTCTCCCTCTCTGTGTCTCACTCTACTTCTCAGAGAAAGAAGGAAAAGAGTATTCAAAGCACAGCAGCAGCTTAACTCCTCCCAGAAACTTTTCACAGGAGGTCTTTACTATCGAGAGTACACCCAAATAGCATCTTTTCAGGCTCTGGTTGGGGGACAGGAGAGCTCCCCACAGGGAAGGGCCACGGGCCACTGCCATCTAAACCACTCGACATCGCCAGTGCTGCCACCGTCAGCACCAACCCCGGCACATGAGCCTGTCCCTCATCTTTCAGGGAAGGACATTCCCACAACAGGGAACTAGCCATTAGCTAACAGGAAGGACACGCACACTATGTGTCCCCACCACGGCCATCTACTCCCCAGACATTCCTCACTGAACCACGCCCAACACCACTCCTGATCTCTCCCCACGCCCCTGTCCAAACCCAACACGGAACAGCCCCGGTGTCTAGGGTCTCCTCAGGACGCTGGATGGAAACACTCTCTCACACATGCCACCTATCCCGTCTGGCTCCTCACACTGACCTCCCTCAGGCTCATGGCAGGCCCAGACCCCAGAGATGGCTGGCACGATCCCTACCAGCCCTGGGGAACAATCAGCAAGTGCAGGGCCACGGTAGTCATCACCCTGGTCCTCAGAGAGCCGGCCCTGAGCCCAACCAACGCCCCTGGGAGTCTGAATGAGCTTCAAGAACCACTGTGCACTGCTAAAGCCCCAGATCCTGCAGGACCCAAAGGACCACCCCACGACTCCTCCGGGGTGCAGGCCAGAGCTAGGAGCACTCAGTTCTCCACTGACCATCAGCTCCCTAGAGCAGACAGCCCCAGGTGCACACGGGGCAACTGAGTCTGGGTGGTCGCAGCCTCGTTTTGGGCTTTGAGAGAGAAGAACCACCCTCCAGGTGCCTGTGGCTGGGAGGAGCCACACTTCAGGGGCTGGGACAGGGCTCCCAATGCACAGGGAGCGGCTCCCGGTCGGTCTCAGGGTGTGATGGGAGCTCTTGCTCCTCAGGGTCCACAGCTGGGCAGCTGAGGGCGCCAGCTTCACTGGGACATGATCCCCAGGGACCACACGGGAGGCTGGGGCGTCTTGACAGGGACAATGACCATGCAGGGTGAGAAGCCCTCAAGCAGGGGGGAACAGGTCTAGCCCAGCTGTGACAAAGGCTGGACCCACACCTGCTGTGGCAGGCGGAGGCTTCCCCCTGTTGGTGCGACGGGGGGCAGTGTGCACAGGGCATGGCTTAGAAGTGCAGCAGGCAGCACCCGCTGGGACTCGGCAGCCATCTTGTGTGAGAGGAGGGGGCTCAGTTGAGGAGCCACAGGAAGTGACCTCACCTGGAGACCTGGGGGCCCGGCAACAACCCCAACATTCCAGAGTTGAGGCTGAACCAGCTCACCTGGATAGAGTCTCGCAGGAAGATGTTCCTGAGTTGTATCCCGCGATGCCCAAGCCCAGCCCCCAAGAAACCCTGCGGTGGGTGCCTCGCCCAGTGGTGGGGACGCTGGGCCAGCCCTCACCCCCGACGCTCCTGGTGCTTCCAACAGAAAACGGCCATGGTGAGTCTGGAAGCAGGACAGGTCTCTGCGGGCCAGGACACCACTGGGAACCCACCCGAAGCCCATAGGCCCCTGGGGGTGGGTGTGGGTGTGGGTGTGGGGGGCAAGGGGCCACTTCCCTCTCAGAGGAGGGAGGCTGGAAGTCCTAGGTGGAGGCAGCCTGAGGCCCTGAGCTCCTGGCCGCGGAGGGATCCAGGGACTGCCTCTTACCTGCCATTCTCTGCTCTTGTCTCCCAGGGCCAGGACAGGTCAGCCTCGCGCCTGGCAATGCACAGAAGGCTGCGGATCGCCAGCAGGCAGGACGTGTGTCAGGCCCCTTTCACTGATGACCTGTGTGTGGTGGGGGAGTGGTCAAACGAGCCCACAGCTCCGAAGCCCCCGTACCGGGCGTTCCCCGGCACACAGAAACCACTGGACGTCCCCCTCAGTCACACACTGTTGGTCAGAGCCCAGATAGAGCCCAGGGGCTCCGCAAATGCCCATCTCACAGCGGAGGAAGTAGGGCCCGTTGACTTCGCCTGTGTCAGTCGTGACCCAGGGTCAGGGCCGGGCCTGGCACCTGACCTCACGGCTGGGGCGGCACAGAGCCCTGATCTCACAACAACACCCCCGCTGGAGCAGTGCTGGTCCTCCAGCGATCAGCGCCACCACAAGGATGCGCGGGGGACAGCTGTGTCCCCGGGGGCCGAGCAGGGCTCAGGGGAGGCCCTGAGAGAAGAGGCTCTGGGGATGGAGGGTCTGGAGCCAGGACTGTACGCAGCAGCTGAAGCCGAGGACGCTGCAGGGGCACCAGACGCAGCACTGGCCCCGGCCTCAGCCCCAGCTCCGCAAGTCCCTTCTGCTGCAGCCCCAGTGCCACACCTGGCCTTCCCCGCCCCCGTCGTCCTGTATTTCTCTTTACTCCTCCCCACTCTCTTCCTTTTCTCCACCTTATTGTCCCTGAACCTCAATAAAATGTAAGTTGTTACCCACTGTGGAATGTACAATTTGCACCGTGCCAGCTCCCCAGGCCGTGCCCTCCCCACCCCACTCTCCCTGCACCATGGCTCCAATGCCCGGGACCTGCATCCTCTGCAGAGGACACGGGCACCTCCCCAGGGCCAGAGCCAACGTTCCCCGTTTGGACAAAGAGTACCACATGCTGGGAAGGCCAAGGGAAGCAAGGAACAGGGAGACGCTGGCATGGCTGGGGCAGCGCCTCCTCATGCTCAGGGACGCAGACTCTGAGGTCACAGAACGGACCTGCCGGGGGTGCTGTCCCCGCAGCCTCAGTGTCCTCATCTGTGCAATGGGAAGGCAGCCCTGCCACAGCCATCACCGCATCAGGGAATGCGATGCTCTGCACCTCCCTGCACACAATGGGAGCCCCCAGCTTCCAGGATGAGGGGTGCACAGGGAGTGGGTTGGGGGCTTCCACGGAGGAAACACAATCCGTCCAGGGACACACACAAACAACACCTGTCACAGGCTCTGGCCCTGTGCTCAACAACGGGTCACTGACAGACAGATCACAGCAGGGATGTGCTCACTGCACAGGAGACAGGGGGCCTTGTCCAGGACCCCACGTGACCCAGACTGCCCGCTGTGCAGGCCACATGGGTGGGTCTCGGCTGGGAAGATGGAGACACAGAGCATGTCCCCAAGGACGGGGGCTGCTCCTTCCCCGAGCTCCTGGGATTTCCGGGTCCCTGGCCACGTCCACCAGGCACCTTGTCTCAGCCATGGGGTGACACTGGCTTCACTCCCATTGGCAGATGAGGAACCCCCTGAGAGGGAGGCCCCGCCCAGGTCAGGGCTGTGCCGATCCCAGAAGAGGACTCCCCTCCCCACGTGAGCCCGGACTCTGGGACCCTTTGGACCTGTGGGCCAGCAAGAGGGCAGCACAGCAGGGAGCACAGGGGTCAGGAACGCTATGACTTTCTCCAACAGATCACACCCTGAAGATTATCTGATCGAATGCCTCGGATGTTCTACTAGGGCTGAGGGGTGCCTGTGGAGGAGGAAGCCGGGGCCCTGGGGGGCTGACCTGTGTGTGTTCCTGGGAATGGCCTGCATCACACCCAGTGACATCACTGTCCCCCCACAGTCCTTCTGCAACATGTCAAGGATCACCACCATGCTCCGCCCTGCACACCTGTCCAGTGGAACCCAGGCGCAGTCCACCTGCAGTTAGTGATGGTCTTAGGTGCACGTGACAGCAGCGTCCCTGGGCGTTCCATTGCACAGCTCTGGCATGGAGAAGACCAGAGATCTGTGCTCCCCACACTGGCCTGCCGCAGGGAGGGGGCCCATGGCAGGGCGCTGAGCTGAGACATCAACATTCAGAACCAGCAGAGGACATGAGGTCAGGCTCCTTGCAGGCCCACAGCCCAAGGCCAGATCACGACCACCCTTGGGGCTTTCGGGAATGCAGGAGGCTCTTCCTGCCAACGACCTGCCACACAGGACGTGACAGCACACGGCTAGCTTCCCGTCCCACTCTGTACGTCCTGGGTGTGCTAAGCCTAGGTTGACAGCGTCGCTTTTCCCAGGTACATTCATGTGCTCCTGGGTCAGCATGCAAAAGTGCTTTCCGAAAGTTCAGAGTCATCTCTCATCCTGAGCATTCTTGCCCTGTGCCCAGCTACTGCCCCACATGCTGACTAGGAGACCCGCTCAGGCCCCTCCCCTCCGGGTCATCTGCACTCTCAGGCTTCATGTTCTGCTGTATTCACCTGCCCCGCACTTCTAAATGCCCGCAAGACCTTCCCAGTGTCACATGCCAACCATGACACAGGACAGGCTTCTCCAGCCTGGCTCGTTCCCATCATTCCTTGTTTCTGCCTGCTTTTCCCCATCGCCCGAGTCCTGCACATCCTCTCCTTCTGAGTGTCACCTCCCTACCTGCACGTGCCCTCAGGACAGCTCAATTCCACCTACAGCATGAAAAAGCCACCTCCAACAGGGATCCTGAGCTCTGATGGAGGTCGGGAAGGTAGACTCGGGCACCTGTTACAACGTGGATTCCCCCTTCTCTGATTCAGGGGTCCTGAGAGGCAGAACATCCTTTCACAGGAACCCCTGGAAGGTTTTCCGCCACCTAGGCCCATGGGGCTGGCGCTGTGGCCCACAGGCTAAAGCCCCACCTGCAGGGCTGGCATCCCACATCAGAACCCCGGTTCTGCTCCTGGAGCCCTGCTTTCATTCCAGCTCCCTGCTCACACACCTGGCAGAGCAGCACAAGTTGACCCAAGTGCCCCCGGCCCTGCCACCTGTGTGCCAGGCCCAGAAGGTGTTCCAGGCTCCTGGCTTCAGCCTGACTCAGCCTCAGCCAGCATGGGCTTCTGGGAGATTAAATCAGCAATTCAGGGTCATCCTTATGGATCTCTCTCCCTGTCCCTTCCTCCAACTCTGCCTTTCAAGTCAACAACTGAAAAGAAGAAGACAAAAGAAGAGAAGACAAGACAAGACAAGACAAGACAAGAGAAGAGAAGAGAAGAGAAGAGAAGAGAAGAGAAGAGAAGAGAAGAGAAGAGAAGAGAAGAGAAGAGAAGAGAAGAGAAGAGAAGAGAAGAGAAAAGAGAGAGAAGGGAAGGGAAGGGAAGGGAAGGGAAGGGAAGGGAAGGGAAGGGAAGGGAAGGGAAGGGAAGGGAAGGGAAGGGAAGGGAAGGGAAGGGAAGGGAAGGGAAGGGAAGGGAAGGGAAGGGACAAGACGACATCCTGGGGCGGCCCTGTGGCATAGTAGGTTGAACATCTGCCTATGACATCGAGATACCATATGGGCACCGGTTGGAGTCCCAGCTGCTCCACTTCCAATGCAGCTCTCTGCTAAGACACGAGAAGGCAGTGGAACATGGGCCATGTACTTGGCCCCCTTATCCACGTGGTAGACCCAGAAGAAGCTCCTGGCTCCTGGCTTTGGATCAGCTCAGCACCGGCTGTTGTGGCCCTTTGGGGAGTGACCCATTGGATCAAAGACCTCTCTGTCTCTCTTTCTCCCTCTCTCTCTCCCTCTCTCTCTCTGTCTCTCTTGCCTCTTTCTCTCCTGTCACTCTGCCAGTGAAGTAAATAAATCAATCTTAACAACAACAACAAAAAACCCTGAGCCCAAACTTAGATGAAAGTGGCTGCACTCCTGGGTCGGCAGTGTAGAGCAGTAGGTTAAGCCTCCACCTGCGGCGCCAGCATCCCATATGGGCACTGGCTTGTGTGCTGGCTGCTCCACTTCCACCCAGCTCCCTGGTGATGGCCTGCGAAAGCAATGAAGATGGCCCAAGTCCTTCGACCCCTGCACCCATGCCGCCGGAGACCTGTAGACGCTCTCAGCTCCTGGCCTCCGATTAGCCCATTTGAGGACACTGTGGCCAGTAGCGGATTGAACCAGCACATGGAAGACCTCTCTGTCTCTCCCTCTCTGTGTCTCACTCTACTTCTCAGAGAAAGAAGGAAAAGAGTATTCAAAGCACAGCAGCAGCTTAACTCCTCCCAGAAACTTTTCACAGGAGGTCTTTACTATCGAGAGTACACCCAAATAGCATCTTTTCAGGCTCTGGTTGGGGGACAGGAGAGCTCCCCACAGGGAAGGGCCACGGGCCACTGCCATCTAAACCACTCCACATCGCCAGTGCTGCCACCGTCAGCACCAACCCCGGCACATGAGCCTGTCCCTCATCTTTCAGGGAAGGACATTCCCACAACAGGGAACTAGCCATTAGCTAACAGGAAGGACACGCACACTATGTGTCCCCACCACGGCCATCTACTCCCCAGACATTCCTCACTGAACCACGCCCAACACCACTCCTGATCTCTCCCCACGCCCCTGTCCAAACCCAACACAGAACAGCCCTGGTGTCTAGGGTCTCCTCAGGACGCTGGATGGAAACACTCTCTCACACATGCCACCTATCCCGTCTGGCTCCTCACACTGACCTCCCTCAGGCTCATGGCAGGCCCAGACCCCAGAGATGGCTGGCACGATCCCTACCAGCCCTGGGGAACAATCAGCAAGTGCAGGGCCACGGTAGTCATCACCCTGGTCCTCAGAGAGCCGGCCCTGAGCCCAACCAACTCCCCTGGGAGTCTGAATGAGCTTCAAGAACCACTGTGCACTGCTAAAGCCCCAGATCCTGCAGGACCCAAAGGACCACCCCACGACTCCTCCGGGGTGCAGGCCAGAGCTAGGAGCACTCAGTTCTCCACTGACCATCAGCTCCCTAGAGCAGACAGCCCCAGGTGCACACGGGGCAACTGAGTCTGGGTGGTCGCAGCCTCGTTTTGGGCTTTGAGAGAGAAGAACCACCCTCCAGGTGCCTGTGGCTGGGACAGGGCTCCCAATGCACAGGGAGCGGCTCCCGGTCGGTCTCAGGGTGTGATGGGAGCTCTTGCTCCTCAGGGTCCACAGCTGGGCAGCTGAGGGCGCCAGCTTCACTGGGACACGATCCCCAGGGACCACACGGGAGGCTGGGGCGTCTTGACAGGGACAATGACCATGCAGGGTGAGAAGCCCTCAAGCAGGGGGGAACAGGTCTAGCCCAGCTGTGACAAAGGCTGGACCCACACCTGCTGTGGCAGGCGGAGGCTTCCCCCTGTTGGTGCGACGGGGGGCAGTGTGCACAGGGCATGGCTTAGAAGTGCAGCAGGCAGCGCCCGCTGGGACTCGGCAGCCATCTTGTGTGAGAGGAGGGGGCTCAGTTGAGGAGCCACAGGAAGTGACCTCACCTGGAGACCTGGGGGGCCCGGCAACAACCCCAACATTCCAGAGTTGAGTCTGAACCAGCTCACCTGGATAGAGTCTCGCAGGAAGATGTTCCTGAGTTGTATCCCGCGATGCCCAAGCCCAGCCCCCAAGAAACCCTGCGGTGGGTGCCTCGCCCAGTGGTGGGGACGCTGGGCCAGCCCTCACCCCCGACGCTCCTGGTGCTTCCAACAGAAAACGGCCATGGTGAGTCTGGAAGCAGGACAGGTCTCTGCAGGCCAGGACACCACTGGGAACCCACCCGAAGCCCATAGGCCCCTGGGGGTGGGTGTGGGTGTGGGTGTGGGGGGCAAGGGGCCACTTCCCTCTCAGAGGAGGGAGGCTGGAAGTCCTAGGTGGAGGCAGCCTGAGGCCCAGAGCTCCTGGCCGCGGAGGGATCCAGGGACTGCCTCTTACCTGCCATTCTCTGCTCTTGTCTCCCAGGGCCAGGACAGGTCAGCCTCGCGCCTGGCAATGCACAGAAGGCTGCGGATCGCCAGCAGGCAGGACGTGTGTCAGGCCCCTTTCACTGATGACCTGTGTGTGGTGGGGGAGTGGTCAAACGAGCCCACAGCTCCGAAGCCCCCGTACCGGGCGTTCCCCGGCACACAGAAACCACTGGACGTCCCCCTCAGTCACACACTGTTGGTCAGAGCCCAGATAGAGCCCAGGGGCTCCGCAAATGCCCATCTCACAGCGGAGGAAGTAGGGCCCGTTGACTTCGCCTGTGTCAGTCGTGACCCAGGGTCAGGGCCGGGCCTGGCACCTGACCTCACGGCTGGGGCGGCACAGAGCCCTGATCTCCCAACAACACCCCCGCTGGAGCAGTGCTGGTCCTCCAGCGATCAGCGCCACCACAAGGATGCGCGGGGGACAGCTGTGTCCCCGGGGGCCGAGCAGGGCTCAGGGGAGGCCCTGAGAGAAGAGGCTCTGGGGATGGAGGGTCTGGAGCCAGGACTGTACGCAGCAGCTGAAGCCGAGGACGCTGCAGGGGCACCAGACGCAGCACTGGCCCCGGCCTCAGCCCCAGCTCCGCAAGTCCCTTCTGCTGCAGCCCCAGTGCCACACCTGGCCTTCCCCGCCCCCGTCGTCCTGTATTTCTCTTTACTCCTCCCCACTCTCTTCCTTTTCTCCACCTTATTGTCCCTGAACCTCAATAAAATGTAAGTTGTTACCCACTGTGGAATGTACAATTTGCACCGTGCCAGCTCCCCAGGCCGTGCCCTCCCCACCCCACTCTCCCTGCACCATGGCTCCAATGCCCGGGACCTGCATCCTCTGCAGAGGACACGGGCACCTCCCCAGGGCCAGAGCCAACGTTCCCCGTTTGGACAGAGAGCACCACATGCTGGGAAGGCCAAGGGAAGCAAGGAACAGGGAGACGCTGGCATGGCTGGGGCAGCGCCTCCTCATGCTCAGGGACGCAGACTCTGAGGTCACAGAACGGACCTGCCGGGGGTGCTGTCCCCGCAGCCTCAGTGTCCTCATCTGTGCAATGGGAAGGCAGCCCTGCCACAGCCATCACCGCATCAGGGAATGCGATGCTCTGCACCTCCCTGCTCACAATGGGAGCCCCCAGCTTCCAGGATGAGGGGTGCACAAGGAGTGGGTTGGGGGCTTCCACGGAGGGAACACAATCCGTCCAGGGACACACACAAACAACACCTGTCACAGGCTCTGGCCCTGTGCTCAACAACGGGTCACTGACAGACGGATCACAGCAGGGATGTGCTCACTGCACAGGAGACAGGGGGTCCTTGTCCAGGACCCCACGTGACCCAGACTGCCCGCTGTGCAGGCCACATGGGTGGGTCTCGGCTGGGAAGATGGAGACACAGAGGATGTCCCCAAGGACGGGGGCTGCTCCTTCCCCGAGCTCCTGGGATTTCCGGGCCCCTGGCCACGTCCACCAGGCACCTTGTCTCAGCCATGGGGTGACACTGGCTTCACTCCCATTGGCAGATGAGGAACCCCCTGAGAGGGAGGCCCCGCCCAGGTCAGGGCTGTGCCGATCCCAGAAGAGGACTCCCCTCCCCACGTGAGCCCGGACTCTGGGACCCTATGGGCCTGTGGGCCAGCAAGAGGGCAGCACAGCAGGGAGCACAGGGGTCAGGAACGCTATGACTTTCTCCAACAGATCACACCCTGAAGATTTTCTGATCGAATGCCTCAGATGTTCTACTAGGGCTGAGGGGTGCCTGTGGAGGAGGAAGCCGGGGCCCTGGGGGGCTGACCTGTGTGTGTTCCTGGGAATGGCCTGCATCACACCCAGTGACATCACTGTCCCCCCACAGTCCTTCTGCAACATGTCAAGGATCACCACCATGCTCCGCCCTGCACACCTGTCCAGTGGAACCCAGGCGCAGTCCACCTGCAGTTAGTGATGGTCTTAGGTGCACGTGACAGCAGCGTCCCTGGGCGTTCCATTGCACAGCTCTGGCATGGAGAAGACCAGAGATCTGTGCTCCCCACACTGGCCTGCCGCAGGGAGGGGGCCCATGGCAGGGCGCTGAGCTGAGACATCAACATTCAGAACCAGCAGAGGACATGAGGTCAGGCTCCTTGCAGGCCCACAGCCCAAGGCCAGATCACGACCACCCTTGGGGCTTTCGGGAATGCAGGAGGCTCTTCCTGCCAACGACCTGCCACACAGGACGTGACAGCACACGGCTAGCTTCCCGTCCCACTCTGTACGTCCTGGGTGTGCTAAGCCTAGGTTGACAGCGTCGCTTTTCCCAGGTACATTCATGTGCTCCTGGGTCAGCATGCAAAAGTGCTTTCCAAAAGTTCAGAGTCATCTCTCATCCTGAGCATTCTTGCCCTGTGCCCAGCTACTGCCCCACATGCTGACTAGGAGACCCGCTCAGGCCCCTCCCCTCCGGGTCATCTGCACTCTCAGGCTTCATGTTCTGCTGTATTCACCCGCCCCGCACTTCTAAATGCCCGCAAGACCTTCCCAGTGTCACATGCCAACCATGACACAGGACAGGCTTCTCCAGTACCAGCCTGGCTCGTTCCCATCATTCCTTGTTTCTGCCTGCTTTTCCCCATCGCCCGAGTCCTGCACATCCTCTCCTTCTGAGTGTCACCTCCCTACCTGCACGTGCCCTCAGGACAGCTCAATTCCACCTACAGCATGAAAAAGCCACCTCCAACAGGGATCCTGAGCTCTGATGGAGGTCAGGAAGGTAGACTCGGGCACCTGTTACAACGTGGATTCCCCCTTCTCTGATTCAGGGGTCCTGAGAGGCAGAACATCCTTTCACAGGAACCCCTGGAAGGTTTTCCGCCACCTAGGCCCATGGGGCTGGCGCTGTGGCCCACAGGCTAAAGCCCCACCTGCAGGGCTGGCATCCCACATCAGAACCCCGGTTCTGCTCCTGGAGCCCTGCTTTCATTCCAGCTCCCTGCTCACACACCTGGCAGAGCAGCACAAGTTGACCCAAGTGCCCCCGGCCCTGCCACCTGTGTGCCAGGCCCAGAAGGTGTTCCAGGCTCCTGGCTTCAGCCTGACTCAGCCTCAGCCAGCATGGGCTTCTGGGAGATTAAATCAGCAATTCAGAGTCATCCTTCTGGATCTCTCTCCCTGTCCCTTCCTCCAACTCTGCCTTTCAAGTCAACAACTGAAAAGAAGAAGAGAAAAGAAGAGAAGAGAAGAGAAGAGAAGAGAAGAGAAGAGAAGAGAAGAGAAGAGAAGAGAAGAGAAGAGAAGAGAAGAGAAGAGAAGAGAGAGAAGAGAGGAGAGGAGAGGAGGGGAGGGGAGGGGAGGGGAGTGGAGGGGAGGGGAGGGGAGGGGAGGGGAGGGGAGGGGAGGGGAAGGGAAGGGAAGGGAAGGGAAGGGAAGGGAAGGGAAGGGAAGGGAAGGGAAGGGAAGGGACAAGACGACATCCTGGGGCGGCGCTGTGGCATAGTAGGTTGAACATCTGCCTATGACATCGAGATACCATATGGGCACCGGTTGGAGTCCCAGCTGCTCCACTTCCAATGCAGCTCTCTGCTAAGACACGAGAAGGCAGTGGAACATGGGCCATGTACTTGGCCCCCTTATCCACGTGGTAGACCCAGAAGAAGCTCCTGGCTCCTGGCTTTGGATCAGCTCAGCACCGGCTGTTGTGGCCCTTTGGGGAGTGACCCATTGGATCAAAGACCTCTCTGTCTCTCTTTCTCCCTCTCTCTCTCCCTCTCTCTCTCTGTCTCTCTTGCCTCTTTCTCTCCTGTCACTCTGCCAGTGAAGTAAATAAATCAATCTTAACAACAACAACAAAAAACCCTGAGCCCAAACTTAGATGAAAGTGGCTGCACTCCTGGGTCGGCAGTGTAGAGCAGTAGGTTAAGCCTCCACCTGCGGCGCCAGCATCCCATATGGGCACTGGCTTGTGTGCTGGCTGCTCCACTTCCATCCAGCTCCCTGGTGATGGCCTGCGAAAGCAATGAAGATGGCCCAAGTCCTTCGACCCCTGCACCCATGCCGCCGGAGACCTGTAGACGCTCTCAGCTCCTGGCCTCCGATTAGCCCATTTGAGGACACTGTGGCCAGTAGCGGATTGAACCAGCACATGGAAGACCTCTCTGTGTCTCACTCTACTTCTCAGAGAAAGAAGGAAAAGAGTATTCAAAGCACAGCAGCAGCTTAACTCCTCCCAGAAACTTTTCACAGGAGGTCTTTACTATCGAGAGTACACCCAAATAGCATCTTTTCAGGCTCTGGTTGGGGGACAGGAGAGCTCCCCACAGGGAAGGGCCACGGGCCACTGCCATCTAAACCACTCGACATCGCCAGTGCTGCCACCGTCAGCACCAACCCCGGCACATGAGCCTGTCCCTCATCTTTCAGGGAAGGACATTCCCACAACAGGGAACTAGCCATTAGCTAACAGGAAGGACACGCACACTGTGTGTCCCCACCACGGCCATCTACTCCCCAGACATTCCTCACTGAACCACGCCCAACACCACTCCTGATCTCTCCCCACGCCCCTGTCCAAACCCAACACGGAACAGCCCCGGTGTCTAGGGTCTCCTCAGGACGCTGGATGGAAACACTCTCTCACACATGCCACCTATCCCGTCTGGCTCCTCACACTGACCTCCCTCAGGCTCATGGCAGGCCCAGACCCCAGAGATGCCTGGCACGATCCCTACCAGCCCTGGGGAACAATCAGCAAGTGCAGGGCCACGGTAGTCATCACCCTGGTCCTCAGAGAGCCGGCCCTGAGCCCAACCAACTCCCCTGGGAGTCTGAATGAGCTTCAAGAACCACTGTGCACTGCTAAAGCCCCAGATCCTGCAGGACCCAAAGGACCACCCCACGACTCCTCCGGGGTGCAGGCCAGAGCTAGGAGCACTCAGTTCTCCACTGACCATCAGCTCCCTAGAGCAGACAGCCCCAGGTGCACACGGGGCAACTGAGTCTGGGTGGTCGCAGCCTCGTTTTGGGCTTTGAGAGAGAAGAACCACCCTCCAGGTGCCTGTGGCTGGGAGGAGCCACACTTCAGGGGCTGGGACAGGGCTCCCAATGCACAGGGAGCGGCTCCCGGTTGGTCTCAGGGTGTGATCTCAGGGTCCACAGCTGGGCAGCTGAGGGCGCCAGCTTCACTGGGACACGATCCCCAGGGACCACACGGGAGGCTGGGGCGTCTTGACAGGGACAATGACCATGCAGGGTGAGAAGCCCTCAAGCAGGGGGGAACAGGTCTAGCCCAGCTGTGACAAAGGCTGGACCCACACCTGCTGTGGCAGGCGGAGGCTTCCCCCTGTTGGTGCGACGGGGGGCAGTGTGCACAGGGCATGGCTCAGAAGTGCAGCAGGCAGCACCCGCTGGGACTCGGCAGCCATCTTGTGTGAGAGGAGGGGGCTCAGTTGAGGAGCCACAGGAAGTGACCTCACCTGGAGACCTGGGGGGCCCGGCAACAACCCCAACATTCCAGAGTTGAGGCTGAACCAGCTCACCTGGATAGAGTCTCGCAGGAAGATGTTCCTGAGTTGTATCCCGCGATGCCCAAGCCCAGCCCCCAAGAAACCCTGCGGTGGGTGCCTCGCCCAGTGGTGGGGACGCTGGGCCAGCCCTCACCCCCGACGCTCCTGGTGCTTCCAACAGAAAACGGCCATGGTGAGTCTGGAAGCAGGACAGGTCTCTGCGGGCCAGGACACCACTGGGAACCCACCCGAAGCCCATAGGCCCCTGGGGGTGGGTGTGGGTGTGGGTGTGGGGGGCAAGGGGCCACTTCCCTCTCAGAGGAGGGAGGCTGGAAGTCCTAGGTGGAGGCAGCCTGAGGCCCAGAGCTCCTGGCTGCGGAGGGATCCAGGGACTGCCTCTTACCTGCCATTCTCTGCTCTTGTCTCCCAGGGCCAGGACAGGTCAGCCTCGCGCCTGGCAATGCACAGAAGGCTGCGGATCGCCAGCAGGCAGGACGTGTGTCAGGCCCCTTTCACTGATGACCTGTGTGTGGTGGGGGAGTGGTCAAACGAGCCCACAGCTCCGAAGCCCCCGTACCGGGCGTTCCCCGGCACACAGAAACCACTGGACGTCCCCCTCAGTCACACACTGTTGGTCAGAGCCCAGATAGAGCCCAGGGGCTCCGCAAATGCCCATCTCACAGCGGAGGAAGTAGGGCCCGTTGACTTCGCCTGTGTCAGTCGTGACCCAGGGTCAGGGCCGGGCCTGGCACCTGACCTCACGGCTGGGGCGGCACAGAGCCCTGATCTCACAACAACACCCCCGCTGGAGCAGTGCTGGTCCTCCAGCGATCAGCGCCACCACAAGGATGCGCGGGGGACAGCTGTGTCCCCGGGGGCCGAGCAGGGCTCAGGGGAGGCCCTGAGAGAAGAGGCTCTGGGGATGGAGGGTCTGGAGCCAGGACTGTACGCAGCAGCTGAAGCCGAGGACGCTGCAGGGGCACCAGACGCAGCACTGGCCCCGGCCTCAGCCCCAGCTCCGCAAGTCCCTTCTGCTGCAGCCCCAGTGCCACACCTGGCCTTCCCCGCCCCCGTCGTCCTGTATTTCTCTTTACTCCTCCCCACTCTCTTCCTTTTCTCCACCTTATTGTCCCTGAACCTCAATAAAATGTAAGTTGTTACCCACTGTGGAATGTACAATTTGCACCGTGCCAGCTCCCCAGGCCGTGCCCTCCCCACCCCACTCTCCCTGCACCATGGCTCCAATGCCCGGGACCTGCATCCTCTGCAGAGGACACGGGCACCTCCCCAGGGCCAGAGCCAACGTTCCCCGTTTGGACAAAGAGCACCACATGCTGGGAAGGCCAAGGGAAGCAAGGAACAGGGAGACGCTGGCATGGCTGGGGCAGCGCCTCCTCATGCTCAGGGACGCAGACTCTGAGGTCACAGAACGGACCTGCCGGGGGTGCTGTCCCCGCAGCCTCAGTGTCCTCATCTGTGCAATGGGAAGGCAGCCCTGCCACAGCCATCACCGCATCAGGGAATGCGATGCTCTGCACCTCCCTGCACACAATGGGAGCCCCCAGCTTCCAGGATGAGGGGTGCACAGGGAGTGGGTTGGGGGCTTCCACGGAGGGAACACAATCCGTCCAGGGACACACACAAACAACACCTGTCACAGGCTCTGGCCCTGTGCTCAACAACGGGTCACTGACAGACGGATCACAGCAGGGATGTGCTCACTGCACAGGAGACAGGGGGGCCTTGTCCAGGACCCCACGTGACCCAGACTGCCCGCTGTGCAGGCCACATGGGTGGGTCTCGGCTGGGAAGATGGAGACACAGAGCATGTCCCCAAGGACGGGGGCTGCTCCTTCCCCGAGCTCCTGGGATTTCCGGGTCCCTGGCCACATCCACCAGGCACCTTGTCTCAGCCATGGGGTGACACTGGCTTCACTCCCATTGGCAGATGAGGAACCCCCTGAGAGGGAGGCCCCGCCCAGGTCAGGGCTGTGCCGATCCCAGAAGAGGACTCCCCTCCCCACGGGAGCCCGGACTCTGGGACCCTATGGGCGTGTGGGCCAGCAAGAGGGCAGCACAGCAGGGAGCACAGGGGTCAGGAACGCTATGACTTTCTCCAACAGATCACACCCTGAAGATTTTCTGATCGAATGCCTCAGATGTTCTACTAGGGCTGAGGGGTGCCTGTGGAGGAGGAAGCCAGGAGGAAGCCGGGGCCCTGGGGGGCTGACCTGTGTGTGTTCCTGGGAATGGCCTGCATCACACCCAGTGACATCACTGTCCCCCCACAGTCCTTCTGCAACATGTCAAGGATCACCACCATGCTCCGCCCTGCACACCTGTCCAGTGGAACCCAGGCGCAGTCCACCTGCAGTTAGTGATGGTCTTAGGTGCACGTGACAGCAGCGTCCCTGGGCGTTCCATTGCACAGCTCTGGCATGGAGAAGACCAGAGATCTGTGCTCCCCACACTGGCCTGCCGCAGGGAGGGGGCCCATGGCAGGGCGCTGAGCTGAGACATCAACATTCAGAACCAGCAGAGGACATGAGGTCAGGCTCCTTGCAGGCCCACAGCCCAAGGCCAGATCACGACCACCCTTGGGGCTTTCGGGAATGCAGGAGGCTCTTCCTGCCAACGACCTGCCACACAGGACGTGACAGCACACGGCTAGCTTCCCGTCCCACTCTGTACGTCCTGGGTGTGCTAAGCCTAGGTTGACAGCGTCGCTTTTCCCAGGTACATTCATGTGCTCCTGGGTCAGCATGCAAAAGTGCTTTCCGAAAGTTCAGAGTCATCTCTCATCCTGAGCATTCTTGCCCTGTGCCCAGCTACTGCCCCACATGCTGACTAGGAGACCCGCTCAGGCCTCTCCCCTCCGGGTCATCTGCACTCTCAGGCTTCATGTTCTGCTGTATTCACCCGCCCCGCACTTCTAAATGCCCGCAAGACCTTCCCAGTGTCACATGCCAACCATGACACAGGACAGGCTTCTCCAGTACCAGCCTGGCTCGTTCCCATCATTCCTTGCTTCTGCCTGCTTTTCCCCATCGCCCGAGTCCTGCACATCCTCTCCTTCTGAGTGTCACCTCCCTACCTGCACGTGCCCTCAGGACAGCTCAATTCCACCTACAGCATGAAAAAGCCACCTCCAACAGGGATCCTGAGCTCTGATGGAGGTCGGGAAGGTAGACTCGGGCACCTGTTACAACGTGGATTCCCCCTTCTCTGATTCAGGGGTCCTGAGAGGCAGAACATCCTTTCACAGGAACCCCTGGAAGGTTTTCCGCCACCTAGGCCCATGGGGCTGGCGCTGTGGCCCACAGGTTAAAGCCCCACCTGCAGGGCTGGCATCCCACATCAGAACCCCGGTTCTGCTCCTGGAGCCCTGCTTTCATTCCAGCTCCCTGCTCACACACCTGGCAGAGCAGCACAAGTTGACCCAAGTGCCCCCGGCCCTGCCACCTGTGTGCCAGGCCCAGAAGGTGTTCCAGGCTCCTGGCTTCAGCCTGACTCAGCCTCAGCCAGCATGGGCTTGTGAGAGATTAAATCAGCAATTCAGAGTCATCCTTCTGGATCTCTCTCCCTGTCCCTTCCTCCAACTCTGCCTTTCAAGTCAACAACTGAAAAGAAGAAGAGAAAAGAAGAGAAGAGAAGAGAAGAGAAGAGAAGAGAAGAGAAGAGAAGAGAAGAGAAGAGAAGAGAAGAGAAGAGAAGAGAAGAGAAGAGAAGAGAAGAGAAGAGAAGAGAAGAGAAGAGAAGAGAAGAGAAGAGAAGAGAAAAGAGAGGGGAGGGGAGGGGAGGGGAGGGGAGGGGAGGGGAGGGGAGGGGAGGGGAGGGGAGGGACAAGACAACATCCTGGGGTGGCGCTGTGGCATAGTAGGTTGAACATCTGCCTATGACATCGAGATACCATATGGGCACCGGTTGGAGTCCCAGCTGCTCCACTTCCAATGCAGCTCTCTGCTAAGACACGAGAAGGCAGTGGAACATGGGCCATGTACTTGGCCCCCTTATCCACGTGGTAGACCCAGAAGAAGCTCCTGGCTCCTGGCTTTGGATCAGCTCAGCACCGGCTGTTGTGGCCCTTTGGGGAGTGACCCATTGGATCAAAGACCTCTCTGTCTCTCTTTCTCCCTCTCTCTCTCCCTCTCTCTGTCTCTCTTGCCTCTTTCTCTCCTGTCACTCTGCCAGTGAAGTAAATAAATCAATCTTAACAACAACAACAAAAAACCCTGAGCCCAAACTTAGATGAAAGTGGCTGCACTCCTGGGTCGGCAGTGTAGAGCAGTAGGTTAAGCCTCCACCTGCGGCGCCAGCATCCCATATGGGCACTGGCTTGTGTGCTGGCTGCTCCACTTCCATCCAGCTCCCTGGTGATGGCCTGCGAAAGCAATGAAGATGGCCCAAGTCCTTGGACCCCTGCACCCATGCCGCCGGAGACCTGTAGACGCTCTCAGCTCCTGGCCTCCGATTAGCCCATTTGAGGACACTGTGGCCAGTAGCGGATTGAACCAGCACATGGAAGACCTCTCTGTCTCTCCCTCTCTGTGTCTCACTCTACTTCTCAGAGAAAGAAGGAAAAGAGTATTCAAAGCACAGCAGCAGCTTAACTCCTCCCAGAAACTTTTCACAGGAGGTCTTTACTATCGAGAGTACACCCAAATAGCATCTTTTCAGGCTCTGGTTGGGGGACAGGAGAGCTCCCCACAGGGAAGGGCCACGGGCCACTGCCATCTAAACCACTCGACATCGCCAGTGCTGCCACCGTCAGCACCAACCCCGGCACATGAGCCTGTCCCTTTTCAGGGAAGGACATTCCCACAACAGGGAACTAGCCATTAGCTAACAGGAAGGACACGCACACTATGTGTCCCCACCACGGCCATCTACTCCCCAGACATTCCTCACTGAACCACGCCCAACACCACTCCTGATCTCTCCCCACGCCCCTGTCCAAACCCAACACGGAACAGCCCCGGTGTCTAGGGTCTCCTCAGGACGCTGGATGGAAACACTCTCTCACACATGCCACCTATCCCGTCTGGCTCCTCACACTGACCTCCCTCAGGCTCATGGCAGGCCCAGACCCCAGAGATGGCTGGCACGATCCCTACCAGCCCTGGGGAACAATCAGCAAGTGCAGGGCCACGGTAGTCATCACCCTGGTCCTCAGAGAGCCGGCCCTGAGCCCAACCAACGCCCCTGGGAGTCTGAATGAGCTTCAAGAACCACTGTGCACTGCTAAAGCCCCAGATCCTGCAGGACCCAAAGGACCACCCCACGACTCCTCCGGGGTGCAGGCCAGAGCTAGGAGCACTCAGTTCTCCACTGACCATCAGCTCCCTAGAGCAGACAGCCCCAGGTGCACACGGGGCAACTGAGTCTGGG
The DNA here is from genome assembly GCF_051225735.1 of Oryctolagus cuniculus. Lineage (NCBI taxonomy): Eukaryota > Metazoa > Chordata > Mammalia > Lagomorpha > Leporidae > Oryctolagus > Oryctolagus cuniculus. The sequence goes on from NC_142882.1 coordinate 46,103,319, forward strand.
TGGTCGCAGCCTCGTTTTGGGCTTTGAGAGAGAAGAACCACCCTCCAGGTGCCTGTGGCTGGGAGGAGCCACACTTCAGGGGCTGGGACAGGGCTCCCAATGCACAGGGAGCGGCTCCCGGTCGGTCTCAGGGTGTGATGGGAGCTCTTGCTCCTCAGGGTCCACAGCTGGGCAGCTGAGGGCGCCAGCTTCACTGGGACACGATCCCCAGGGACCACACGGGAGGCTGGGGCGTCTTGACAGGGACAATGACCATGCAGGGTGAGAAGCCCTCAAGCAGGGGGGAACAGGTCTAGCCCAGCTGTGACAAAGGCTGGACCCACACCTGCTGTGGCAGGCGGAGGCTTCCCCCTGTTGGTGCGACGGGGGGCAGTGTGCACAGGGCATGGCTTAGAAGTGCAGCAGGCAGCGCCCGCTGGGACTCGGCAGCCATCTTGTGTGAGAGGAGGGGGCTCAGTTGAGGAGCCACAGGAAGTGACCTCACCTGGAGACCTGGGGGGCCCGGCAACAACCCCAACATTCCAGAGTTGAGGCTGAACCAGCTCACCTGGATAGAGTCTCGCAGGAAGATGTTCCTGAGTTGTATCCCGCGATGCCCAAGCCCAGCCCCCAAGAAACCCTGCGGTGGGTGCCTCGCCCAGTGGTGGGGACGCTGGGCCAGCCCTCACCCCCGACGCTCCTGGTGCTTCCAACAGAAAACGGCCATGGTGAGTCTGGAAGCAGGACAGGTCTCTGCGGGCCAGGACACCACTGGGAACCCACCCGAAGCCCATAGGCCCCTGGGGGTGGGTGTGGGTGTGGGTGTGGGGGGCAAGGGGCCACTTCCCTCTCAGAGGAGGGAGGCTGGAAGTCCTAGGTGGAGGCAGCCTGAGGCCCAGAGCTCCTGGCTGCGGAGGGATCCAGGGACTGCCTCTTACCTGCCATTCTCTGCTCTTGTCTCCCAGGGCCAGGACAGGTCAGCCTCGCGCCTGGCAATGCACAGAAGGCTGCGGATCGCCAGCAGGCAGGACGTGTGTCAGGCCCCTTTCACTGATGACCTGTGTGTGGTGGGGGAGTGGTCAAACGAGCCCACAGCTCCGAAGCCCCCGTACCGGGCGTTCCCCGGCACACAGAAACCACTGGACGTCCCCCTCAGTCACACACTGTTGGTCAGAGCCCAGATAGAGCCCAGGGGCTCTGCAAATGCCCATCTCACAGCGGAGGAAGTAGGGCCCGTTGACTTCGCCTGTGTCAGTCGTGACCCAGGGTCAGGGCCGGGCCTGGCACCTGACCTCACGGCTGGGGCGGCACAGAGCCCTGATCTCACAACAACACCCCCGCTGGAGCAGTGCTGGTCCTCCAGCGATCAGCGCCACCACAAGGATGCGCGGGGGACAGCTGTGTCCCCGGGGGCCGAGCAGGGCTCAGGGGAGGCCCTGAGAGAAGAGGCTCTGGGGATGGAGGGTCTGGAGCCAGGACTGTACGCAGCAGCTGAAGCCGAGGACGCTGCAGGGGCACCAGACGCAGCACTGGCCCCGGCCTCAGCCCCAGCTCCGCAAGTCCCTTCTGCTGCAGCCCCAGTGCCACACCTGGCCTTCCCCGCCCCCGTCGTCCTGTATTTCTCTTTACTCCTCCCCACTCTCTTCCTTTTCTCCACCTTATTGTCCCTGAACCTCAATAAAATGTAAGTTGTTACCCACTGTGGAATGTACAATTTGCACCGTGCCAGCTCCCCAGGCCGTGCCCTCCCCACCCCACTCTCCCTGCACCATGGCTCCAATGCCCGGGACCTGCATCCTCTGCAGAGGACACGGGCACCTCCCCAGGGCCAGAGCCAACGTTCCCCGTTTGGACAAAGAGCACCACATGCTGGGAAGGCCAAGGGAAGCAAGGAACAGGGAGACGCTGGCATGGCTGGGGCAGCGCCTCCTCATGCTCAGGGACGCAGACTCTGAGGTCACAGAACGGACCTGCCGGGGGTGCTGTCCCCGCAGCCTCAGTGTCCTCATCTGTGCAATGGGAAGGCAGCCCTGCCACAGCCATCACCGCATCAGGGAATGCGATGCTCTGCACCTCCCTGCACACAATGGGAGCCCCCAGCTTCCAGGATGAGGGGTGCACAGGGAGTGGGTTGGGGGCTTCCACGGAGGGAACACAATCCGTCCAGGGACACACACAAACAACACCTGTCACAGGCTCTGGCCCTGTGCTCAACAACGGGTCACTGACAGACGGATCACAGCAGGGATGTGCTCACTGCACAGGAGACAGGGGGGCCTTGTCCAGGACCCCACGTGACCCAGACTGCCCGCTGTGCAGGCCACATGGGTGGGTCTCGGCTGGGAAGATGGAGACACAGAGGATGTCCCCAAGGACGGGGGCTGCTCCTTCCCCGAGCTCCTGGGATTTCCGGGCCCCTGGCCACGTCCACCAGGCACCTTGTCTCAGCCATGGGGTGACACTGGCTTCACTCCCATTGGCAGATGAGGAACCCCCTGAGAGGGAGGCCCCGCCCAGGTCAGGGCTGTGCCGATCCCAGAAGAGGACTCCCCTCCCCACGTGAGCCCGGACTCTGGGACCCTATGGGCCTGTGGGCCAGCAAGAGGGCAGCACAGCAGGGAGCACAGGGGTCAGGAACGCTATGACTTTCTCCAACAGATCACACCCTGAAGATTTTCTGATCGAATGCCTCAGATGTTCTACTAGGGCTGAGGGGTGCCTGTGGAGGAGGAAGCCGGGGCCCTGGGGGGCTGACCTGTGTGTGTTCCTGGGAATGGCCTGCATCACACCCAGTGACATCACTGTCCCCCCACAGTCCTTCTGCAACATGTCAAGGATCACCACCATGCTCCGCCCTGCACACCTGTCCAGTGGAACCCAGGCGCAGTCCACCTGCAGTTAGTGATGGTCTTAGGTGCACGTGACAGCAGCGTCCCTGGGCGTTCCATTGCACAGCTCTGGCATGGAGAAGACCAGAGATCTGTGCTCCCCACACTGGCCTGCCGCAGGGAGGGGGCCCATGGCAGGGCGCTGAGCTGAGACATCAACATTCAGAACCAGCAGAGGACATGAGGTCAGGCTCCTTGCAGGCCCACAGCCCAAGGCCAGATCACGACCACCCTTGGGGCTTTCGGGAATGCAGGAGGCTCTTCCTGCCAACGACCTGCCACACAGGACGTGACAGCACACGGCTAGCTTCCCGTCCCACTCTGTACGTCCTGGGTGTGCTAAGCCTAGGTTGACAGCGTCGCTTTTCCCAGGTACATTCATGTGCTCCTGGGTCAGCATGCAAAAGTGCTTTCCAAAAGTTCAGAGTCATCTCTCATCCTGAGCATTCTTGCCCTGTGCCCAGCTACTGCCCCACATGCTGACTAGGAGACCCGCTCAGGCCCCTCCCCTCCGGGTCATCTGCACTCTCAGGCTTCATGTTCTGCTGTATTCACCCGCCCCGCACTTCTAAATGCCCGCAAGACCTTCCCAGTGTCACATGCCAACCATGACACAGGACAGGCTTCTCCAGTACCAGCCTGGCTCGTTCCCATCATTCCTTGTTTCTGCCTGCTTTTCCCCATCGCCCGAGTCCTGCACATCCTCTCCTTCTGAGTGTCACCTCCCTACCTGCACGTGCCCTCAGGACAGCTCAATTCCACCTACAGCATGAAAAAGCCACCTCCAACAGGGATCCTGAGCTCTGATGGAGGTCAGGAAGGTAGACTCGGGCACCTGTTACAACGTGGATTCCCCCTTCTCTGATTCAGGGGTCCTGAGAGGCAGAACATCCTTTCACAGGAACCCCTGGAAGGTTTTCCGCCACCTAGGCCCATGGGGCTGGCGCTGTGGCCCACAGGCTAAAGCCCCACCTGCAGGGCTGGCATCCCACATCAGAACCCCGGTTCTGCTCCTGGAGCCCTGCTTTCATTCCAGCTCCCTGCTCACACACCTGGCAGAGCAGCACAAGTTGACCCAAGTGCCCCCGGCCCTGCCACCTGTGTGCCAGGCCCAGAAGGTGTTCCAGGCTCCTGGCTTCAGCCTGACTCAGCCTCAGCCAGCATGGGCTTCTGGGAGATTAAATCAGCAATTCAGAGTCATCCTTCTGGATCTCTCTCCCTGTCCCTTCCTCCAACTCTGCCTTTCAAGTCAACAACTGAAAAGAAGAAGAGAAAAGAAGAGAAGAGAAGAGAAGAGAAGAGAAGAGAAGAGAAGAGAAGAGAAGAGAAGAGAAGAGAAGAGAAGAGAAGAGAAGAGAGGAGAGGAGGGGAGGGGAGGGGAGGGGAGGGGAGGGGAGTGGAGGGGAGGGGAGGGGAGGGGAGGGGAGGGGAGGGGAGGGGAAGGGAAGGGAAGGGAAGGGAAGGGAAGGGAAGGGAAGGGAAGGGAAGGGAAGGGAAGGGACAAGACGACATCCTGGGGCGGCGCTGTGGCATAGTAGGTTGAACATCTGCCTATGACATCGAGATACCATATGGGCACCGGTTGGAGTCCCAGCTGCTCCACTTCCAATGCAGCTCTCTGCTAAGACACGAGAAGGCAGTGGAACATGGGCCATGTACTTGGCCCCCTTATCCACGTGGTAGACCCAGAAGAAGCTCCTGGCTCCTGGCTTTGGATCAGCTCAGCACCGGCTGTTGTGGCCCTTTGGGGAGTGACCCATTGGATCAAAGACCTCTCTGTCTCTCTTTCTCCCTCTCTCTCTCCCTCTCTCTCTCTGTCTCTCTTGCCTCTTTCTCTCCTGTCACTCTGCCAGTGAAGTAAATAAATCAATCTTAACAACAACAACAAAAAACCCTGAGCCCAAACTTAGATGAAAGTGGCTGCACTCCTGGGTCGGCAGTGTAGAGCAGTAGGTTAAGCCTCCACCTGCGGCGCCAGCATCCCATATGGGCACTGGCTTGTGTGCTGGCTGCTCCACTTCCATCCAGCTCCCTGGTGATGGCCTGCGAAAGCAATGAAGATGGCCCAAGTCCTTCGACCCCTGCACCCATGCCGCCGGAGACCTGTAGACGCTCTCAGCTCCTGGCCTCCGATTAGCCCATTTGAGGACACTGTGGCCAGTAGCGGATTGAACCAGCACATGGAAGACCTCTCTGTGTCTCACTCTACTTCTCAGAGAAAGAAGGAAAAGAGTATTCAAAGCACAGCAGCAGCTTAACTCCTCCCAGAAACTTTTCACAGGAGGTCTTTACTATCGAGAGTACACCCAAATAGCATCTTTTCAGGCTCTGGTTGGGGGACAGGAGAGCTCCCCACAGGGAAGGGCCACGGGCCACTGCCATCTAAACCACTCGACATCGCCAGTGCTGCCACCGTCAGCACCAACCCCGGCACATGAGCCTGTCCCTCATCTTTCAGGGAAGGACATTCCCACAACAGGGAACTAGCCATTAGCTAACAGGAAGGACACGCACACTGTGTGTCCCCACCACGGCCATCTACTCCCCAGACATTCCTCACTGAACCACGCCCAACACCACTCCTGATCTCTCCCCACGCCCCTGTCCAAACCCAACACGGAACAGCCCCGGTGTCTAGGGTCTCCTCAGGACGCTGGATGGAAACACTCTCTCACACATGCCACCTATCCCGTCTGGCTCCTCACACTGACCTCCCTCAGGCTCATGGCAGGCCCAGACCCCAGAGATGCCTGGCACGATCCCTACCAGCCCTGGGGAACAATCAGCAAGTGCAGGGCCACGGTAGTCATCACCCTGGTCCTCAGAGAGCCGGCCCTGAGCCCAACCAACTCCCCTGGGAGTCTGAATGAGCTTCAAGAACCACTGTGCACTGCTAAAGCCCCAGATCCTGCAGGACCCAAAGGACCACCCCACGACTCCTCCGGGGTGCAGGCCAGAGCTAGGAGCACTCAGTTCTCCACTGACCATCAGCTCCCTAGAGCAGACAGCCCCAGGTGCACACGGGGCAACTGAGTCTGGGTGGTCGCAGCCTCGTTTTGGGCTTTGAGAGAGAAGAACCACCCTCCAGGTGCCTGTGGCTGGGAGGAGCCACACTTCAGGGGCTGGGACAGGGCTCCCAATGCACAGGGAGCGGCTCCCGGTTGGTCTCAGGGTGTGATGGGAGCTCTTGCTCCTCAGGGTCCACAGCTGGGCAGCTGAGGGCGCCAGCTTCACTGGGACACGATCCCCAGGGACCACACGGGAGGCTGGGGCGTCTTGACAGGGACAATGACCATGCAGGGTGAGAAGCCCTCAAGCAGGGGGGAACAGGTCTAGCCCAGCTGTGACAAAGGCTGGACCCACACCTGCTGTGGCAGGCGGAGGCTTCCCCCTGTTGGTGCGACGGGGGGCAGTGTGCACAGGGCATGGCTTAGAAGTGCAGCAGGCAGCGCCCGCTGGGACTCGGCAGCCATCTTGTGTGAGAGGAGGGGGCTCAGTTGAGGAGCCACAGGAAGTGACCTCACCTGGAGACCTGGGGGGCCCGGCAACAACCCCAACATTCCAGAGTTGAGGCTGAACCAGCTCACCTGGATAGAGTCTCGCAGGAAGATGTTCCTGAGTTGTATCCCGCGATGCCCAAGCCCAGCCCCCAAGAAACCCTGCGGTGGGTGCCTCGCCCAGTGGTGGGGACGCTGGGCCAGCCCTCACCCCCGACGCTCCTGGTGCTTCCAACAGAAAACGGCCATGGTGAGTCTGGAAGCAGGACAGGTCTCTGCGGGCCAGGACACCACTGGGAACCCACCCGAAGCCCATAGGCCCCTGGGGGTGGGTGTGGGTGTGGGTGTGGGGGGCAAGGGGCCACTTCCCTCTCAGAGGAGGGAGGCTGGAAGTCCTAGGTGGAGGCAGCCTGAGGCCCAGAGCTCCTGGCTGCGGAGGGATCCAGGGACTGCCTCTTACCTGCCATTCTCTGCTCTTGTCTCCCAGGGCCAGGACAGGTCAGCCTCGCGCCTGGCAATGCACAGAAGGCTGCGGATCGCCAGCAGGCAGGACGTGTGTCAGGCCCCTTTCACTGATGACCTGTGTGTGGTGGGGGAGTGGTCAAACGAGCCCACAGCTCCGAAGCCCCCGTACCGGGCGTTCCCCGGCACACAGAAACCACTGGACGTCCCCCTCAGTCACACACTGTTGGTCAGAGCCCAGATAGAGCCCAGGGGCTCCGCAAATGCCCATCTCACAGCGGAGGAAGTAGGGCCCGTTGACTTCGCCTGTGTCAGTCGTGACCCAGGGTCAGGGCCGGGCCTGGCACCTGACCTCACGGCTGGGGCGGCACAGAGCCCTGATCTCCCAACAACACCCCCGCTGGAGCAGTGCTGGTCCTCCAGCGATCAGCGCCACCACAAGGATGCGCGGGGGACAGCTGTGTCCCCGGGGGCCGAGCAGGGCTCAGGGGAGGCCCTGAGAGAAGAGGCTCTGGGGATGGAGGGTCTGGAGCCAGGACTGTACGCAGCAGCTGAAGCCGAGGACGCTGCAGGGGCACCAGACGCAGCACTGGCCCCGGCCTCAGCCCCAGCTCCGCAAGTCCCTTCTGCTGCAGCCCCAGTGCCACACCTGGCCTTCCCCGCCCCCGTCGTCCTGTATTTCTCTTTACTCCTCCCCACTCTCTTCCTTTTCTCCACCTTATTGTCCCTGAACCTCAATAAAATGTAAGTTGTTACCCACTGTGGAATGTACAATTTGCACCGTGCCAGCTCCCCAGGCCGTGCCCTCCCCACCCCACTCTCCCTGCACCATGGCTCCAATGCCCGGGACCTGCATCCTCTGCAGAGGACACGGGCACCTCCCCAGGGCCAGAGCCAACGTTCCCCGTTTGGACAGAGAGCACCACATGCTGGGAAGGCCAAGGGAAGCAAGGAACAGGGAGACGCTGGCATGGCTGGGGCAGCGCCTCCTCATGCTCAGGGACGCAGACTCTGAGGTCACAGAACGGACCTGCCGGGGGTGCTGTCCCCGCAGCCTCAGTGTCCTCATCTGTGCAATGGGAAGGCAGCCCTGCCACAGCCATCACCGCATCAGGGAATGCGATGCTCTGCACCTCCCTGCACACAATGGGAGCCCCCAGCTTCCAGGATGAGGGGTGCACAGGGAGTGGGTTGGGGGCTTCCACGGAGGGAACACAATCCGTCCAGGGACACACACAAACAACACCTGTCACAGGCTCTGGCCCTGTGCTCAACAACGGGTCACTGACAGACGGATCACAGCAGGGATGTGCTCACTGCACAGGAGACAGGGGGGCCTTGTCCAGGACCCCACGTGACCCAGACTGCCCGCTGTGCAGGCCACATGGGTGGGTCTCGGCTGGGAAGATGGAGACACAGAGCATGTCCCCAAGGACGGGGGCTGCTCCTTCCCCGAGCTCCTGGGATTTCCGGGCCCCTGGCCACGTCCACCAGGCACCTTGTCTCAGCCATGGGGTGACACTGGCTTCACTCCCATTGGCAGATGAGGAACCCCCTGAGAGGGAGGCCCCGCCCAGGTCAGGGCTGTGCCGATCCCAGAAGAGGACTCCCCTCCCCACGTGAGCCCGGACTCTGGGACCCTATGGGCCTGTGGGCCAGCAAGAGGGCAGCACAGCAGGGAGCACAGGGGTCAGGAACGCTATGACTTTCTCCAACAGATCACACCCTGAAGATTTTCTGATCGAATGCCTCAGATGTTCTACTAGGGCTGAGGGGTGCCTGTGGAGGAGGAAGCCGGGGCCCTGGGGGGCTGACCTGTGTGTGTTCCTGGGAATGGCCTGCATCACACCCAGTGACATCACTGTCCCCCCACAGTCCTTCTGCAACATGTCAAGGATCACCACCATGCTCCGCCCTGCACACCTGTCCAGTGGAACCCAGGCGCAGTCCACCTGCAGTTAGTGATGGTCTTAGGTGCACGTGACAGCAGCGTCCCTGGGCGTTCCATTGCACAGCTCTGGCATGGAGAAGACCAGAGATCTGTGCTCCCCACACTGGCCTGCCGCAGGGAGGGGGCCCATGGCAGGGCGCTGAGCTGAGACATCAACATTCAGAACCAGCAGAGGACATGAGGTCAGGCTCCTTGCAGGCCCACAGCCCAAGGCCAGATCACGACCACCCTTGGGGCTTTCGGGAATGCAGGAGGCTCTTCCTGCCAACGACCTGCCACACAGGACGTGACAGCACACGGCTAGCTTCCCGTCCCACTCTGTACGTCCTGGGTGTGCTAAGCCTAGGTTGACAGCGTCGCTTTTCCCAGGTACATTCATGTGCTCCTGGGTCAGCATGCAAAAGTGCTTTCCAAAAGTTCAGAGTCATCTCTCATCCTGAGCATTCTTGCCCTGTGCCCAGCTACTGCCCCACATGCTGACTAGGAGACCCGCTCAGGCCCCTCCCCTCCGGGTCATCTGCACTCTCAGGCTTCATGTTCTGCTGTATTCACCCGCCCCGCACTTCTAAATGCCCGCAAGACCTTCCCAGTGTCACATGCCAACCATGACACAGGACAGGCTTCTCCAGTACCAGCCTGGCTCGTTCCCATCATTCCTTGTTTCTGCCTGCTTTTCCCCATCGCCCGAGTCCTGCACATCCTCTCCTTCTGAGTGTCACCTCCCTACCTGCACGTGCCCTCAGGACAGCTCAATTCCACCTACAGCATGAAAAAGCCACCTCCAACAGGGATCCTGAGCTCTGATGGAGGTCAGGAAGGTAGACTCGGGCACCTGTTACAACGTGGATTCCCCCTTCTCTGATTCAGGGGTCCTGAGAGGCAGAACATCCTTTCACAGGAACCCCTGGAAGGTTTTCCGCCACCTAGGCCCATGGGGCTGGCGCTGTGGCCCACAGGCTAAAGCCCCACCTGCAGGGCTGGCATCCCACATCAGAACCCCGGTTCTGCTCCTGGAGCCCTGCTTTCATTCCAGCTCCCTGCTCACACACCTGGCAGAGCAGCACAAGTTGACCCAAGTGCCCCCGGCCCTGCCACCTGTGTGCCAGGCCCAGAAGGTGTTCCAGGCTCCTGGCTTCAGCCTGACTCAGCCTCAGCCAGCATGGGCTTCTGGGAGATTAAATCAGCAATTCAGAGTCATCCTTCTGGATCTCTCTCCCTGTCCCTTCCTCCAACTCTGCCTTTCAAGTCAACAACTGAAAAGAAGAAGAGAAAAGAAGAGAAGAGAAGAGAAGAGAAGAGAAGAGAAGAGAAGAGAAGAGAAGAGAAGAGAAGAGAGGAGAGGAGAGGAGAGGAGAGGAGGAGGAGAGGAGGGGAGGGGAGGGGAGGGGAGGGGAGGGGAGGGGAGGGGAGGGGAGGGGAGGGGAGGGGAGGGGAGGGGAGGGGAGGGGAGGGGAGGGGAAGGGAAGGGAAGGGAAGGGAAGGGAAGGGAAGGGAAGGGAAGGGAAGGGAAGGGAAGGGAAGGGAAGGGAAGGGAAGGGAAGGGACAAGACGACATCCTGGGGCGGCGCTGTGGCATAGTAGGTTGAACATCTGCCTATGACATCGAGATACCATATGGGCACCGGTTGGAGTCCCAGCTGCTCCACTTCCAATGCAGCTCTCTGCTAAGACACGAGAAGGCAGTGGAACATGGGCCATGTACTTGGCCCCCTTATCCACGTGGTAGACCCAGAAGAAGCTCCTGGCTCCTGGCTTTGGATCAGCTCAGCACCGGCTGTTGTGGCCCTTTGGGGAGTGACCCATTGGATCAAAGACCTCTCTGTCTCTCTTTCTCCCTCTCTCTCTCCCTCTCTCTCTCTGTCTCTCTTGCCTCTTTCTCTCCTGTCACTCTGCCAGTGAAGTAAATAAATCAATCTTAACAACAACAACAAAAAACCCTGAGCCCAAACTTAGATGAAAGTGGCTGCACTCCTGGGTCGGCAGTGTAGAGCAGTAGGTTAAGCCTCCACCTGCGGCGCCAGCATCCCATATGGGCACTGGCTTGTGTGCTGGCTGCTCCACTTCCATCCAGCTCCCTGGTGATGGCCTGCGAAAGCAATGAAGATGGCCCAAGTCCTTCGACCCCTGCACCCATGCCGCCGGAGACCTGTAGACGCTCTCAGCTCCTGGCCTCCGATTAGCCCATTTGAGGACACTGTGGCCAGTAGCGGATTGAACCAGCACATGGAAGACCTCTCTGTGTCTCACTCTACTTCTCAGAGAAAGAAGGAAAAGAGTATTCAAAGCACAGCAGCAGCTTAACTCCTCCCAGAAACTTTTCACAGGAGGTCTTTACTATCGAGAGTACACCCAAATAGCATCTTTTCAGGCTCTGGTTGGGGGACAGGAGAGCTCCCCACAGGGAAGGGCCACGGGCCACTGCCATCTAAACCACTCGACATCGCCAGTGCTGCCACCGTCAGCACCAACCCCGGCACATGAGCCTGTCCCTCATCTTTCAGGGAAGGACATTCCCACAACAGGGAACTAGCCATTAGCTAACAGGAAGGACACGCACACTGTGTGTCCCCACCACGGCCATCTACTCCCCAGACATTCCTCACTGAACCACGCCCAACACCACTCCTGATCTCTCCCCACGCCCCTGTCCAAACCCAACACGGAACAGCCCCGGTGTCTAGGGTCTCCTCAGGACGCTGGATGGAAACACTCTCTCACACATGCCACCTATCCCGTCTGGCTCCTCACACTGACCTCCCTCAGGCTCATGGCAGGCCCAGACCCCAGAGATGCCTGGCACGATCCCTACCAGCCCTGGGGAACAATCAGCAAGTGCAGGGCCACGGTAGTCATCACCCTGGTCCTCAGAGAGCCGGCCCTGAGCCCAACCAACTCCCCTGGGAGTCTGAATGAGCTTCAAGAACCACTGTGCACTGCTAAAGCCCCAGATCCTGCAGGACCCAAAGGACCACCCCACGACTCCTCCGGGGTGCAGGCCAGAGCTAGGAGCACTCAGTTCTCCACTGACCATCAGCTCCCTAGAGCAGACAGCCCCAGGTGCACACGGGGCAACTGAGTCTGGGTGGTCGCAGCCTCGTTTTGGGCTTTGAGAGAGAAGAACCACCCTCCAGGTGCCTGTGGCTGGGAGGAGCCACACTTCAGGGGCTGGGACAGGGCTCCCAATGCACAGGGAGCGGCTCCCGGTTGGTCTCAGGGTGTGATGGGAGCTCTTGCTCCTCAGGGTCCACAGCTGGGCAGCTGAGGGCGCCAGCTTCACTGGGACACGATCCCCAGGGACCACACGGGAGGCTGGGGCGTCTTGACAGGGACAATGACCATGCAGGGTGAGAAGCCCTCAAGCAGGGGGGAACAGGTCTAGCCCAGCTGTGACAAAGGCTGGACCCACACCTGCTGTGGCAGGCGGAGGCTTCCCCCTGTTGGTGCGACGGGGGGCAGTGTGCACAGGGCATGGCTTAGAAGTGCAGCAGGCAGCGCCCGCTGGGACTCGGCAGCCATCTTGTGTGAGAGGAGGGGGCTCAGTTGAGGAGCCACAGGAAGTGACCTCACCTGGAGACCTGGGGGGCCCGGCAACAACCCCAACATTCCAGAGTTGAGGCTGAACCAGCTCACCTGGATAGAGTCTCGCAGGAAGATGTTCCTGAGTTGTATCCCGCGATGCCCAAGCCCAGCCCCCAAGAAACCCTGCGGTGGGTGCCTCGCCCAGTGGTGGGGACGCTGGGCCAGCCCTCACCCCCGACGCTCCTGGTGCTTCCAACAGAAAACGGCCATGGTGAGTCTGGAAGCAGGACAGGTCTCTGCGGGCCAGGACACCACTGGGAACCCACCCGAAGCCCATAGGCCCCTGGGGGTGGGTGTGGGTGTGGGTGTGGGGGGCAAGGGGCCACTTCCCTCTCAGAGGAGGGAGGCTGGAAGTCCTAGGTGGAGGCAGCCTGAGGCCCAGAGCTCCTGGCTGCGGAGGGATCCAGGGACTGCCTCTTACCTGCCATTCTCTGCTCTTGTCTCCCAGGGCCAGGACAGGTCAGCCTCGCGCCTGGCAATGCACAGAAGGCTGCGGATCGCCAGCAGGCAGGACGTGTGTCAGGCCCCTTTCACTGATGACCTGTGTGTGGTGGGGGAGTGGTCAAACGAGCCCACAGCTCCGAAGCCCCCGTACCGGGCGTTCCCCGGCACACAGAAACCACTGGACGTCCCCCTCAGTCACACACTGTTGGTCAGAGCCCAGATAGAGCCCAGGGGCTCCGCAAATGCCCATCTCACAGCGGAGGAAGTAGGGCCCGTTGACTTCGCCTGTGTCAGTCGTGACCCAGGGTCAGGGCCGGGCCTGGCACCTGACCTCACGGCTGGGGCGGCACAGAGCCCTGATCTCCCAACAACACCCCCGCTGGAGCAGTGCTGGTCCTCCAGCGATCAGCGCCACCACAAGGATGCGCGGGGGACAGCTGTGTCCCCGGGGGCCGAGCAGGGCTCAGGGGAGGCCCTGAGAGAAGAGGCTCTGGGGATGGAGGGTCTGGAGCCAGGACTGTACGCAGCAGCTGAAGCCGAGGACGCTGCAGGGGCACCAGACGCAGCACTGGCCCCGGCCTCAGCCCCAGCTCCGCAAGTCCCTTCTGCTGCAGCCCCAGTGCCACACCTGGCCTTCCCCGCCCCCGTCGTCCTGTATTTCTCTTTACTCCTCCCCACTCTCTTCCTTTTCTCCACCTTATTGTCCCTGAACCTCAATAAAATGTAAGTTGTTACCCACTGTGGAATGTACAATTTGCACCGTGCCAGCTCCCCAGGCCGTGCCCTCCCCACCCCACTCTCCCTGCACCATGGCTCCAATGCCCGGGACCTGCATCCTCTGCAGAGGACACGGGCACCTCCCCAGGGCCAGAGCCAACGTTCCCCGTTTGGACAAAGAGCACCACATGCTGGGAAGGCCAAGGGAAGCAAGGAACAGGGAGACGCTGGCATGGCTGGGGCAGCGCCTCCTCATGCTCAGGGACGCAGACTCTGAGGTCACAGAACGGACCTGCCGGGGGTGCTGTCCCCGCAGCCTCAGTGTCCTCATCTGTGCAATGGGAAGGCAGCCCTGCCACAGCCATCACCGCATCAGGGAATGCGATGCTCTGCACCTCCCTGCACACAATGGGAGCCCCCAGCTTCCAGGATGAGGGGTGCACAGGGAGTGGGTTGGGGGCTTCCACGGAGGGAACACAATCCGTCCAGGGACACACACAAACAACACCTGTCACAGGCTCTGGCCCTGTGCTCAACAACGGGTCACTGACAGACGGATCACAGCAGGGATGTGCTCACTGCACAGGAGACAGGGGGGCCTTGTCCAGGACCCCACGTGACCCAGACTGCCCGCTGTGCAGGCCACATGGGTGGGTCTCGGCTGGGAAGATGGAGACACAGAGCATGTCCCCAAGGACGGGGGCTGCTCCTTCCCCGAGCTCCTGGGATTTCCGGGTCCCTGGCCACGTCCACCAGGCACCTTGTCTCAGCCATGGGGTGACACTGGCTTCACTCCCATTGGCAGATGAGGAACCCCCTGAGAGGGAGGCCCCGCCCAGGTCAGGGCTGTGCCGATCCCAGAAGAGGACTCCCCTCCCCACGGGAGCCCGGACTCTGGGACCCTATGGGCGTGTGGGCCAGCAAGAGGGCAGCACAGCAGGGAGCACAGGGGTCAGGAACGCTATGACTTTCTCCAACAGATCACACCCTGAAGATTTTCTGATCGAATGCCTCAGATGTTCTACTAGGGCTGAGGGGTGCCTGTGGAGGAGGAAGCCGGGGCCCTGGGGGGCTGACCTGTGTGTGTTCCTGGGAATGGCCTGCATCACACCCAGTGACATCACTGTCCCCCCACAGTCCTTCTGCAACATGTCAAGGATCACCACCATGCTCCGCCCTGCACACCTGTCCAGTGGAACCCAGGCGCAGTCCACCTGCAGTTAGTGATGGTCTTAGGTGCACGTGACAGCAGCGTCCCTGGGCGTTCCATTGCACAGCTCTGGCATGGAGAAGACCAGAGATCTGTGCTCCCCACACTGGCCTGCCGCAGGGAGGGGGCCCATGGCAGGGCACTGAGCTGAGACATCAACATTCAGAACCAGCAGAGGACATGAGGTCAGGCTCCTTGCAGGCCCACAGCCCAAGGCCAGATCACGACCACCCTTGGGGCTTTCGGGAATGCAGGAGGCTCTTCCTGCCAACGACCTGCCACACAGGACGTGACAGCACACGGCTAGCTTCCCGTCCCACTCTGTACGTCCTGGGTGTGCTAAGCCTAGGTTGACAGCGTCGCTTTTCCCAGGTACATTCATGTGCTCCTGGGTCAGCATGCAAAAGTGCTTTCCGAAAGTTCAGAGTCATCTCTCATCCTGAGCATTCTTGCCCTGTGCCCAGCTACTGCCCCACATGCTGACTAGGAGACCCGCTCAGGCCCCTCCCCTCCGGGTCATCTGCACTCTCAGGCTTCATGTTCTGCTGTATTCACCTGCCCCGCACTTCTAAATGCCCGCAAGACCTTCCCAGTGTCACATGCCAACCATGACACAGGACAGGCTTCTCAAGTACCAGCCTGGCTCGTTCCCATCATTCCTTGCTTCTGCCTGCTTTTCCCCATCGCCCGAGTCCTGCACATCCTCTCCTTCTGAGTGTCACCTCCCTACCTGCACGTGCCCTCAGGACAGCTCAATTCCACCTACAGCATGAAAAAGCCACCTCCAACAGGGATCCTGAGCTCTGATGGAGGTCGGGAAGGTAGACTCGGGCACCTGTTACAACGTGGATTCCCCCTTCTCTGATTCAGGGGTCCTGAGAGGCAGAACATCCTTTCACAGGAACCCCTGGAAGGTTTTCCGCCACCTAGGCCCATGGGGCTGGCGCTGTGGCCCACAGGTTAAAGCCCCACCTGCAGGGCTGGCATCCCACATCAGAACCCCGGTTCTGCTCCTGGAGCCCTGCTTTCATTCCAGCTCCCTGCTCACACACCTGGCAGAGCAGCACAAGTTGACCCAAGTGCCCCCGGCCCTGCCACCTGTGTGCCAGGCCCAGAAGGTGTTCCAGGCTCCTGGCTTCAGCCTGACTCAGCCTCAGCCAGCATGGGCTTGTGAGAGATTAAATCAGCAATTCAGAGTCATCCTTCTGGATCTCTCTCCCTGTCCCTTCCTCCAACTCTGCCTTTCAAGTCAACAACTGAAAAGAAGAAGAGAAAAGAAGAGAAGAGAAGAGAAGAGAAGAGAAGAGAAGAGAAGAGAAGAGAAGAGAAGAGAAGAGAAGAGAAGAGAAGAGAAGAGAAAAGAGAGGGGAGGGGAGGGGAGGGGAGGGGAGGGGAGGGGAGGGGAGGGGAGGGGAGGGGATGGAAGGGACAAGACAACATCCTGGGGTGGCGCTGTGGCATAGTAGGTTGAACATCTGCCTATGACATCGAGATACCATATGGGCACCGGTTGGAGTCCCAGCTGCTCCACTTCCAATGCAGCTCTCTGCTAAGACACGAGAAGGCAGTGGAACATGGGCCATGTACTTGGCCCCCTTATCCACGTGGTAGACCCAGAAGAAGCTCCTGGCTCCTGGCTTTGGATCAGCTCAGCACCGGCTGTTGTGGCCCTTTGGGGAGTGACCCATTGGATCAAAGACCTCTCTGTCTCTCTTTCTCCCTCTCTCTCTCCCTCTCTCTGTCTCTCTTGCCACTTTCTCTCCTGTCACTCTGCCAGTGAAGTAAATAAATCAATCTTAACAACAACAACAAAAAACCCTGAGCCCAAACTTAGATGAAAGTGGCTGCACTCCTGGGTCGGCAGTGTAGAGCAGTAGGTTAAGCCTCCACCTGCGGCGCCAGCATCCCATATGGGCACTGGCTTGTGTGCTGGCTGCTCCACTTCCATCCAGCTCCCTGGTGATGGCCTGCGAAAGCAATGAAGATGGCCCAAGTCCTTGGACCCCTGCACCCATGCCGCCGGAGACCTGTAGACGCTCTCAGCTCCTGGCCTCCGATTAGCCCATTTGAGGACACTGTGGCCAGTAGCGGATTGAACCAGCACATGGAAGACCTCTCTGTCTCTCCCTCTCTGTGTCTCACTCTACTTCTCAGAGAAAGAAGGAAAAGAGTATTCAAAGCACAGCAGCAGCTTAACTCCTCCCAGAAACTTTTCACAGGAGGTCTTTACTATCGAGAGTACACCCAAATAGCATCTTTTCAGGCTCTGGTTGGGGGACAGGAGAGCTCCCCACAGGGAAGGGCCACGGGCCACTGCCATCTAAACCACTCGACATCGCCAGTGCTGCCACCGTCAGCACCAACCCCGGCACATGAGCCTGTCCCTCATCTTTCAGGGAAGGACATTCCCACAACAGGGAACTAGCCATTAGCTAACAGGAAGGACACGCACACTGTGTGTCCCCACCACGGCCATCTACTCCCCAGACATTCCTCACTGAACCACGCCCAACACCACTCCTGATCTCTCCCCACGCCCCTGTCCAAACCCAACACGGAACAGCCCCGGTGTCTAGGGTCTCCTCAGGACGCTGGATGGAAACACTCTCTCACACATGCCACCTATCCCGTCTGGCTCCTCACACTGACCTCCCTCAGGCTCATGGCAGGCCCAGACCCCAGAGATGGCTGGCACGATCCCTACCAGCCCTGGGGAACAATCAGCAAGTGCAGGGCCACGGTAGTCATCACCCTGGTCCTCAGAGAGCCGGCCCTGAGCCCAACCAACTCCCCTGGGAGTCTGAATGAGCTTCAAGAACCACTGTGCACTGCTAAAGCCCCAGATCCTGCAGGACCCAAAGGACCACCCCACGACTCCTCCGGGGTGCAGGCCAGAGCTAGGAGCACTCAGTTCTCCACTGACCATCAGCTCCCTAGAGCAGACAGCCCCAGGTGCACACGGGGCAACTGAGTCTGGGTGGTCGCAGCCTCGTTTTGGGCTTTGAGAGAGAAGAACCACCCTCCAGGTGCCTGTGGCTGGGAGGAGCCACACTTCAGGGGCTGGGACAGGGCTCCCAATGCACAGGGAGCGGCTCCCGGTCGGTCTCAGGGTGTGATGGGAGCTCTTGCTCCTCAGGGTCCACAGCTGGGCAGCTGAGGGCGCCAGCTTCACTGGGACACGATCCCCAGGGACCACACGGGAGGCTGGGGCGTCTTGACAGGGACAATGACCATGCAGGGTGAGAAGCCCTCAAGCAGGGGGGAACAGGTCTAGCCCAGCTGTGACAAAGGCTGGACCCACACCTGCTGTGGCAGGCGGAGGCTTCCCCCTGTTGGTGCGACGGGGGGCAGTGTGCACAGGGCATGGCTTAGAAGTGCAGCAGGCAGCGCCCGCTGGGACTCGGCAGCCATCTTGTGTGAGAGGAGGGGGCTCAGTTGAGGAGCCACAGGAAGTGACCTCACCTGGAGACCTGGGGGGCCCGGCAACAACCCCAACATTCCAGAGTTGAGGCTGAACCAGCTCACCTGGATAGAGTCTCGCAGGAAGATGTTCCTGAGTTGTATCCCGCGATGCCCAAGCCCAGCCCCCAAGAAACCCTGCGGTGGGTGCCTCGCCCAGTGGTGGGGACGCTGGGCCAGCCCTCACCCCCGACGCTCCTGGTGCTTCCAACAGAAAACGGCCATGGTGAGTCTGGAAGCAGGACAGGTCTCTGCGGGCCAGGACACCACTGGGAACCCACCCGAAGCCCATAGGCCCCTGGGGGTGGGTGTGGGTGTGGGTGTGGGGGGCAAGGGGCCACTTCCCTCTCAGAGGAGGGAGGCTGGAAGTCCTAGGTGGAGGCAGCCTGAGGCCCTGAGCTCCTGGCCGCGGAGGGATCCAGGGACTGCCTCTTACCTGCCATTCTCTGCTCTTGTCTCCCAGGGCCAGGACAGGTCAGCCTCGCGCCTGGCAATGCACAGAAGGCTGCGGATCGCCAGCAGGCAGGACGTGTGTCAGGCCCCTTTCACTGATGACCTGTGTGTGGTGGGGGAGTGGTCAAACGAGCCCACAGCTCCGAAGCCCCCGTACCGGGCGTTCCCCGGCACACAGAAACCACTGGACGTCCCCCTCAGTCACACACTGTTGGTCAGAGCCCAGATAGAGCCCAGGGGCTCCGCAAATGCCCATCTCACAGCGGAGGAAGTAGGGCCCGTTGACTTCGCCTGTGTCAGTCGTGACCCAGGGTCAGGGCCGGGCCTGGCACCTGACCTCACGGCTGGGGCGGCACAGAGCCCTGATCTCCCAACAACACCCCCGCTGGAGCAGTGCTGGTCCTCCAGCGATCAGCGCCACCACAAGGATGCGCGGGGGACAGCTGTGTCCCCGGGGGCCGAGCAGGGCTCAGGGGAGGCCCTGAGAGAAGAGGCTCTGGGGATGGAGGGTCTGGAGCCAGGACTGTACGCAGCAGCTGAAGCCGAGGACGCTGCAGGGGCACCAGACGCAGCACTGGCCCCGGCCTCAGCCCCAGCTCCGCAAGTCCCTTCTGCTGCAGCCCCAGTGCCACACCTGGCCTTCCCCGCCCCCGTCGTCCTGTATTTCTCTTTACTCCTCCCCACTCTCTTCCTTTTCTCCACCTTATTGTCCCTGAACCTCAATAAAATGTAAGTTGTTACCCACTGTGGAATGTACAATTTGCACCGTGCCAGCTCCCCAGGCCGTGCCCTCCCCACCCCACTCTCCCTGCACCATGGCTCCAATGCCCGGGACCTGCATCCTCTGCAGAGGACACGGGCACCTCCCCAGGGCCAGAGCCAACGTTCCCCGTTTGGACAGAGAGCACCACATGCTGGGAAGGCCAAGGGAAGCAAGGAACAGGGAGACGCTGGCATGGCTGGGGCAGCGCCTCCTCATGCTCAGGGACGCAGACTCTGAGGTCACAGAACGGACCTGCCGGGGGTGCTGTCCCCGCAGCCTCAGTGTCCTCATCTGTGCAATGGGAAGGCAGCCCTGCCACAGCCATCACCGCATCAGGGAATGCGATGCTCTGCACCTCCCTGCACACAATGGGAGCCCCCAGCTTCCAGGATGAGGGGTGCACAGGGAGTGGGTTGGGGGCTTCCACGGAGGGAACACAATCCGTCCAGGGACACACACAAACAACACCTGTCACAGGCTCTGGCCCTGTGCTCAACAACGGGTCACTGACAGACGGATCACAGCAGGGATGTGCTCACTGCACAGGAGACAGGGGGGCCTTGTCCAGGACCCCACGTGACCCAGACTGCCCGCTGTGCAGGCCACATGGGTGGGTCTCGGCTGGGAAGATGGAGACACAGAGCATGTCCCCAAGGACGGGGGCTGCTCCTTCCCCGAGCTCCTGGGATTTCCGGGTCCCTGGCCACGTCCACCAGGCACCTTGTCTCAGCCATGGGGTGACACTGGCTTCACTCCCATTGGCAGATGAGGAACCCCCTGAGAGGGAGGCCCCGCCCAGGTCAGGGCTGTGCCGATCCCAGAAGAGGACTCCCCTCCCCACGGGAGCCCGGACTCTGGGACCCTATGGGCGTGTGGGCCAGCAAGAGGGCAGCACAGCAGGGAGCACAGGGGTCAGGAACGCTATGACTTTCTCCAACAGATCACACCCTGAAGATTTTCTGATCGAATGCCTCAGATGTTCTACTAGGGCTGAGGGGTGCCTGTGGAGGAGGAAGCCGGGGCCCTGGGGGGCTGACCTGTGTGTGTTCCTGGGAATGGCCTGCATCACACCCAGTGACATCACTGTCCCCCCACAGTCCTTCTGCAACATGTCAAGGATCACCACCATGCTCCGCCCTGCACACCTGTCCAGTGGAACCCAGGCGCAGTCCACCTGCAGTTAGTGATGGTCTTAGGTGCACGTGACAGCAGCGTCCCTGGGCGTTCCATTGCACAGCTCTGGCATGGAGAAGACCAGAGATCTGTGCTCCCCACACTGGCCTGCCGCAGGGAGGGGGCCCATGGCAGGGCGCTGAGCTGAGACATCAACATTCAGAACCAGCAGAGGACATGAGGTCAGGCTCCTTGCAGGCCCACAGCCCAAGGCCAGATCACGACCACCCTTGGGGCTTTCGGGAATGCAGGAGGCTCTTCCTGCCAACGACCTGCCACACAGGACGTGACAGCACACGGCTAGCTTCCCGTCCCACTCTGTACGTCCTGGGTGTGCTAAGCCTAGGTTGACAGCGTCGCTTTTCCCAGGTACATTCATGTGCTCCTGGGTCAGCATGCAAAAGTGCTTTCCGAAAGTTCAGAGTCATCTCTCATCCTGAGCATTCTTGCCCTGTGCCCAGCTACTGCCCCACATGCTGACTAGGAGACCCGCTCAGGCCCCTCCCCTCCGGGTCATCTGCACTCTCAGGCTTCATGTTCTGCTGTATTCACCCGCCCCGCACTTCTAAATGCCCGCAAGACCTTCCCAGTGTCACATGCCAACCATGACACAGGACAGGCTTCTCCAGTACCAGCCTGGCTCGTTCCCATCATTCCTTGTTTCTGCCTGCTTTTCCCCATCGCCCGAGTCCTGCACATCCTCTCCTTCTGAGTGTCACCTCCCTACCTGCACGTGCCCTCAGGACAGCTCAATTCCACCTACAGCATGAAAAAGCCACCTCCAACAGGGATCCTGAGCTCTGATGGAGGTCGGGAAGGTAGACTCGGGCACCTGTTACAACGTGGATTCCCCCTTCTCTGATTCAGGGGTCCTGAGAGGCAGAACATCCTTTCACAGGAACCCCTGGAAGGTTTTCCGCCACCTAGGCCCATGGGGCTGGCGCTGTGGCCCACAGGCTAAAGCCCCACCTGCAGGGCTGGCATCCCACATCAGAACCCCGGTTCTGCTCCTGGAGCCCTGCTTTCATTCCAGCTCCCTGCTCACACACCTGGCAGAGCAGCACAAGTTGACCCAAGTGCCGCCGGCCCTGCCACCTGTGTGCCAGGCCCAGAAGGTATTCCAGGCTCCTGGCTTCAGCCTGATTCAGCCTCAGCCAGCATGGGCTTCTGGGAGATTAAATCAGCAATTCAGAGTCATCCTTCTGGATCTCTCTCCTTGTCCCTTCCTCCAACTCTGCCTTTCAAGTCAACAAATGAAAAGAAGAAGAGAAAAGAAGAGAAAAGAAGAGAAAAGAAGAGAAAAGAAGAGAAAAGAAGGGAAGAGAAGGGAAGAGAAGGGAAGAGAAGGGAAGGGAAGGGAAGGGAAGGGAAGGGAAGAGAAGAGAAGAGAAGAGAAGAGAAGAGAAGAGAAGAGAAGAGAAGAGAAGAGAAGAGAAGAGAAGAGAAGAGAAGAGAAGAGGGGAGGGGAGGGGAGGGGAGGGGAGGGGAGGGGAGGGGAGGGGAGGGGAGGGGAGGGGAGGGGAGGGGAGGGGAGGGGAGGGGAGGGAGAGGAGGGGAGGGGAGGGGAGGGAAGGAAGGGACAAGACGACATCCTGGGGCGGCGCTGTGGCATAGTAGGTTGAACATCTGCCTATGACATTGAGATACCATATGGGCACCGGTTGGAGTCCCAGCTGCTCCACTTCCAATGCAGCTCTCTGCTAAGACACGAGAAGGCAGTGGAACATGGGCCATGTACTTGGCCCCCTTATCCACGTGGTAGACCCAGAAGAAGCTCCTGGCTCCTGGCTTTGGATCAGCTCAGCACCGGCTGTTGTGGCCCTTTGGGGAGTGACCCATTGGATCAAAGACCTCTCTGTCTCTCTTTCTCCCTCTCTCTCTCCCTCTCTCTCTCTGTCTCTCTTGCCTCTTTCTCTCCTGTCACTCTGCCAGTGAAGTAAATAAATCAATCTTAACAACAACAAAAAAACCCCTGAGCCCAAACTTAGATGAAAGTGGCTGCACTCCTGGGTCGGCAGTGTAGAGCAGTAGGTTAAGCCTCCACCTGCGGCGCCAGCATCCCATATGGGCACTGGCTTGTGTGCTGGCTGCTCCACTTCCATCCAGCTCCCTGGTGATGGCCTGCGAAAGCAATGAAGATGGCCCAAGTCCTTCGACCCCTGCACCCATGCCGCCGGAGACCTGTAGACGCTCTCAGCTCCTGGCCTCCGATTAGCCCATTTGAGGACACTGTGGCCAGTAGCGGATTGAACCAGCACATGGAAGACCTCTCTGTCTCTCCCTCTCTGTGTCTCACTCTACTTCTCAGAGAAAGAAGGAAAAGAGTATTCAAAGCACAGCAGCAGCTTAACTCCTCCCAGAAACTTTTCACAGGAGGTCTTTACTATCGAGAGTACACCCAAATAGCATCTTTTCAGGCTCTGGTTGGGGGACAGGAGAGCTCCCCACAGGGAAGGGCCACGGGCCACTGCCATCTAAACCACTCGACATCGCCAGTGCTGCCACCGTCAGCACCAACCCCGGCACATGAGCCTGTCCCTCATCTTTCAGGGAAGGACATTCCCACAACAGGGAACTAGCCATTAGCTAACAGGAAGGACACGCACACTATGTGTCCCCACCACGGCCATCTACTCCCCAGACATTCCTCACTGAACCACGCCCAACACCACTCCTGATCTCTCCCCACGCCCCTGTCCAAACCCAACACGGAACAGCCCCGGTGTCTAGGGTCTCCTCAGGACGCTGGATGGAAACACTCTCTCACACATGCCACCTATCCCGTCTGGCTCCTCACACTGACCTCCCTCAGGCTCATGGCAGGCCCAGACCCCAGAGATGCCTGGCACGATCCCTACCAGCCCTGGGGAACAATCAGCAAGTGCAGGGCCACGGTAGTCATCACCCTGGTCCTCAGAGAGCCGGCCCTGAGCCCAACCAACTCCCCTGGGAGTCTGAATGAGCTTCAAGAACCACTGTGCACTGCTAAAGCCCCAGATCCTGCAGGACCCAAAGGACCACCCCACGACTCCTCCGGGGTGCAGGCCAGAGCTAGGAGCACTCAGTTCTCCACTGACCATCAGCTCCCTAGAGCAGACAGCCCCAGGTGCACACGGGGCAACTGAGTCTGGGTGGTCGCAGCCTCGTTTTGGGCTTTGAGAGAGAAGAACCACCCTCCAGGTGCCTGTGGCTGGGAGGAGCCACACTTCAGGGGCTGGGACAGGGCTCCCAATGCACAGGGAGCGGCTCCCGGTCGGTCTCAGGGTGTGATGGGAGCTCTTGCTCCTCAGGGTCCACAGCTGGGCAGCTGAGGGCGCCAGCTTCACTGGGACACGATCCCCAGGGACCACACGGGAGGCTGGGGCGTCTTGACAGGGACAATGACCATGCAGGGTGAGAAGCCCTCAAGCAGGGGGGAACAGGTCTAGCCCAGCTGTGACAAAGGCTGGACCCACACCTGCTGTGGCAGGCGGAGGCTTCCCCCTGTTGGTGCAACGGGGGGCAGTGTGCACAGGGCATGGCTTAGAAGTGCAGCAGGCAGCGCCCGCTGGGACTCGGCAGCCATCTTGTGTGAGAGGAGGGGGCTCAGTTGAGGAGCCACAGGAAGTGACCTCACCTGGAGACCTGGGGGGCCCGGCAACAACCCCAACATTCCAGAGTTGAGGCTGAACCAGCTCACCTGGATAGAGTCTCGCAGGAAGATGTTCCTGAGTTGTATCCCGCGATGCCCAAGCCCAGCCCCCAAGAAACCCTGCGGTGGGTGCCTCGCCCAGTGGTGGGGACGCTGGGCCAGCCCTCACCCCCGACGCTCCTGGTGCTTCCAACAGAAAACGGCCATGGTGAGTCTGGAAGCAGGACAGGTCTCTGCGGGCCAGGACACCACTGGGAACCCACCCGAAGCCCATAGGCCCCTGGGGGTGGGTGTGGGTGTGGGTGTGGGGGGCAAGGGGCCACTTCCCTCTCAGAGGAGGGAGGCTGGAAGTCCTAGGTGGAGGCAGCCTGAGGCCCAGAGCTCCTGGCTGCGGAGGGATCCAGGGACTGCCTCTTACCTGCCATTCTCTGCTCTTGTCTCCCAGGGCCAGGACAGGTCAGCCTCGCGCCTGGCAATGCACAGAATGCTGAGGATCGCCAGCAGGCAGGACGTGTGTCAGGCCCCTTTCACTGATGACCTGTGTGTGGTGGGGGAGTGGTCAAACGAGCCCACAGCTCCGAAGCCCCCGTACCGGGCGTTCCCCGGCACACAGAAACCACTGGACGTCCCCCTCAGTCACACACTGTTGGTCAGAGCCCAGATAGAGCCCAGGGGCTCCGCAAATGCCCATCTCACAGCGGAGGAAGTAGGGCCCGTTGACTTCGCCTGTGTCAGTCGTGACCCAGGGTCAGGGCCGGGCCTGGCACCTGACCTCACGGCTGGGGCGGCACAGAGCCCTGATCTCCCAACAACACCCCCGCTGGAGCAGTGCTGGTCCTCCAGCGATCAGCGCCACCACAAGGATGCGCGGGGGACAGCTGTGTCCCCGGGGGCCGAGCAGGGCTCAGGGGAGGCCCTGAGAGAAGAGGCTCTGGGGATGGAGGGTCTGGAGCCAGGACTGTACGCAGCAGCTGAAGCCGAGGACGCTGCAGGGGCACCAGACGCAGCACTGGCCCCGGCCTCAGCCCCAGCTCCGCAAGTCCCTTCTGCTGCAGCCCCAGTGCCACACCTGGCCTTCCCCGCCCCCGTCGTCCTGTATTTCTCTTTACTCCTCCCCACTCTCTTCCTTTTCTCCACCTTATTGTCCCTGAACCTCAATAAAATGTAAGTTGTTACCCACTGTGGAATGTACAATTTGCACCGTGCCAGCTCCCCAGGCCGTGCCCTCCCCACCCCACTCTCCCTGCACCATGGCTCCAATGCCCGGGACCTGCATCCTCTGCAGAGGACACGGGCACCTCCCCAGGGGCAGAGCCAACGTTCCCCGTTTGGACAGAGAGCACCACATGCTGGGAAGGCCAAGGGAAGCAAGGAACAGGGAGACGCTGGCATGGCTGGGGCAGCGCCTCCTCATGCTCAGGGACACAGACTCTGAGGTCACAGAACGGACCTGCCGGGGGTGCTGTCCCCGCAGCCTCAGTGTCCTCATCTCTGCAATGGGAAGGCAGCCCTGCCACAGCCATCACCGCATCAGGGAATGCGATGCTCTGCACCTCCCTGCACACAATGGGAGCCCCCAGCTTCCAGGATGAGGGGTGCACAGGGAGTGGGTTGGGGGCTTCCACGGAGGGAACACAATCCGTCCAGGGACACACACAAACAACACCTGTCACAGGCTCTGGCCCTGTGCTCAACAACGGGTCACTGACAGACGGATCACAGCAGGGATGTGCTCACTGCACAGGAGACAGGGGGGCCTTGTCCAGGACCCCACGTGACCCAGACTGCCCGCTGTGCAGGCCACATGGGTGGGTCTCGGCTGGGAAGATGGAGACACAGAGCATGTCCCCAAGGACGGGGGCTGCTCCTTCCCCGAGCTCCTGGGATTTCCGGGTCCCTGGCCACATCCACCAGGCACCTTGTCTCAGCCATGGGGTGACACTGG